>NW_020664372.1:31328239-31360039 GCF_002925995.2 Terrapene triunguis
TGCCACCCCAAGATTGGCCACCCCTTACCAGGTGCCGCCCCAAGCATATGCTTGGTCGGCTGGTGCCTGGAGCCGGCCCTGTAAATAATACAAGCTCTTTTGGTCTCCTCTCATAAGATAGGCTCTCCATTTTTCTGATCATTCTAGAACCCCTTCTCTGTACCTGTTCCAATATTAATTCATCTTTCTTGAACATGGGTGATCAGAATTATACATAGTATTTCAGGTCTTACCAATGCTTTGTGAAGTATTAATGCCATTGTACAATCTCTATTGGAAATTCCTTATCTGATACATCCTAAGATCGCATTTGTCTTTATCACAGCCACATGAAATTGGTGGCTCATAGTCATCTTGTGATTGACTAATATGCCTACATCTCTCTCCTCTTCTGTTGTTTTCAGCTGATGAACACCTAGCTTACAGCAGGAATTCAGAAGGATCCTAAGATACTTTAGAAAAAAAAAAAGATATACAAACTATATACAGTAGTCACTTCCCCGATCACTGAAATGCAGCCATCTCTGGAGTAAAAGTGTGCTTGCCACAGACTGGGACAAGGAGATTTCAGGTATGTGTAGACAGAATTGGAATTCAGCCAGTGTTTATAATCCTCAACTCACAAATACATAAAACAGGATTTGTAAATGATCACAAGTGATCAGGATCTTGGTTTTATGTCACATCTAAAAAATGACACCCACTAGCACCAGAGTGCCTCACAATACAGTGCTAGGGCTCTGATTCAATACTGTCTCACTGAGGCCCAGATACTCAAAGGTCTATCCACCTTTTTAGGTGTCTAAGGCCACCATTTTGGTGCCATTGACATTTTGAAACCTGCCACTGAGCTGCTGCCTGACGCCATGGGGCCTACCTTTCCACTGTTCAGCATTCACAAGCCACCTAAGCCCTGATCCAGCCCCACAGCTAGCGGGCAGCTTGAAGCCCAAATTCAAGCCAAAGCCCTGCAGGCCTCAAAGAGGTTTTAGAGTAAGTGGGGGATGCTTATTTTGCCAGCAGGGCCTGATCCAGGAAGTGTGCTGCTGATACCTGTCAGACTGTGCAGCAGGAAATGCATGTCACTGAGGAGTGGGGGGCAGCCCAAACACCTATACAGAAGACAGCTGGGGACACAGGGAAATGTAGGCTGAGCAAGAGAGGTATCAAGCATGAGCGTAGTAAAAGCACCCTGATTGGTTAATAACTTCGATTGGGTAATAATTAGATCACACAGTGTTTTAATATCATGTGCGGCAAAGAGCCGCAGGAGCCACATTAAAGAGCCACTTGCGGCTCAAGAGCTGCAAGCTGAGTATCAATGCTGAGCAGAGTAACTCCTAATACCTTTCTGGATTTGACCCCCTACTGTTTTCTGAGTTTCCAAAACTACTCCTTATAGCACTTAGGTCTGCCTAGACTGATTTAACTTATTAAGTTTGCGGATGATACCAAACTGGGAGGGATTGCAACTGCTTTGGAGGACAGGGTCATAATTCAAAATGATCTGGACAAATTGGAGAAATGGTCTGAGTTAAACAGGATGAAGTTTAACAAAGACAAATGCAAAGTGCTCCACTTAGGAAGAAAAAATCAGTTTCACACATACAGAATGGGAAGAGACTGTCTAGGAAGGAGTACGGCAGAAAGGGATCTAGGGGTTATAGTGGACCACAAGCTAAATATGAGTCAACAGTGGGATGCTGTTGCAAAAAAAGCAAACATGATTCTGGGATGTATTAACAGGTGTGTTGTGAGCAAGACACGTGAAGTCATTCTTCCGTTCTACTCTGCTCTGGTTAGGCCTCAGCTGGAGTATTGTGTCCAGTTCTGGGCACCGCATTTCAAAAAAGATGTGGAGAAATTGGAAAGGGTCCAGAGAAGAGCAACAAGAATGATTAAAGGTCTTGAGAACATGACCTATGAAGGAAGGCTGAAAGAATTGGGTTTGTTTAGTTTGGAAAAGAGAAGACTGAGAGGGGACATGATAGCAGTTTTCAGGTATTTAAAAGGGTGTCATAAGGAGGAGGGAGAAAACTTGTTCACCTTAGCCTCTAAGGATAGAACAAGAAGCAATGGGCTTAAACTGCAGCAAGGGAGGTCTAGGTTGGACATTAGGAAAAAGTTCCTAACTGTCAGGGTGGTTAAACACTGGAATAAATTGCCTAGGGAGGTTGTGGAATCTCCATCTCTGGAGATATTTAAGAGTAGGTTAGATAAATGTCTATCAGGGATGGTCTAGACAGTATTTGGTCCTGCCATGCGGGCAGGGGACTGGACTCGATGACCTCTCGAGGTCCCTTCCAGTCCTAGAATTAATCTATGAATCTATGAAACTAAAAGTGCGTTTTTAAAATGAGTTAGTTAAACTAATGCAGAACTTGTGTGTAGACACACTTATTTGAATGTAAGAGTGATTTATTTCAGTGTAGCTCAATCAGTTTGGGTATTTTTCAGGATTAAGCTAAAACAAAGTCACTCAAACTGAAATAAGAATGTCTAAGCACAAACTTGTATACATTTCATTAATTTGGTTTAACAACACACCTTTAGATGAACCAGTGCATCTGTGTGTACACAAGACCTTAGATGTTCCTTGGAGATGTATCATCAAAGTACTGATTTGGTCTGAAGTAGCTTAGCTTGTGGGAACTAATTGGGTTTCCATCAAAAGATGGTGAGTTTGGAAAACTTCACATAGTTTGAAATGAACACAATCAGTTATACTCTACCCCTAGTATTGATAGATTCAAATTTAATGAGACACTTGCCTGAGAAAATACTAATCAACATGAGGATTACAGAATCCAACCCTAATTTTGCACCTCCAGAGTTGGGGTGTTAGTTTATATCAAAAACACATGAACACACTTGCCCTCCAAGTCCTCCCTCCCTGTTCTATTTTCTTCCAAACCCATTCACACTTCAGCAAGTTGTATATTTAAGGCTATGAAATTAAGCTGACTGTTTTGACACATGAGCCATGTTCACTGGAGAGACTTCTAGGAACTGATTTTAAATATGATATGTGAAAAGTGGTATAATTACAGTGCGCATTTCAATCCCCTTTAGGTTTTGTTTCTGCTAAGGTCAGACACCAATGTATGCTATGCATTTGTTTGAAGACCAGTGATTTATAAAAAGGATCCTTTCAAGTAGACAGGTTTATCTTATTGGGTTCAACCTTATTAAAGTCCCAATTGTAAAAACTGTGTGTTGCACAGGAAGTGGAAGATATTTGACTTATAATCAATCATGCACACTTCAACAGGAGCAAGTTACAAATAGTTTGTCATTGATGAAATTAATTCCTTTCTTGTTTGTAATGTATATCAGTGAGCGATAATCAAAATTGAACAGCTGCATAGTTTCTAAACAGTTTCCATTATGTGTGCTAAATTTTAACTCAAATATAAGAGAAGACCTAAGTGTTTATATATTATATTAGCATTTAGGTAGTACTTTTAATCTTCCAAGTGCTGTATATACATGAAGTGATGAATCTTTATAACACCAACCCCACCTTGAGATAGGTAAGTATGAACACATTAATATCAATTAGTAGCACGAATTTGGTCCTCTGTCTATGAGATCCAAAGCCCAAAGTCTAAGAAATTGGGTAAAGATGGTTTTATTTGAGACACATTGTTAGAATCCATTATTTCTACTTTATCTGAAAGATCAGCAAGGATGCAATTGGCTGCTGATATTTTATGTAAACGAAGTTTGTAAGACATCATGGGTCCCAACCTTTCACTCTAGTGCAGTAGTTCTCAAACTTTTGTACTGGTGACCCCTTTCACATAGCAAGCCTCTGAGTGCGATCCCCTCTTATAAATTAAAAAACACTTTTTAATATATTTAGCCCCATTATAAATGCTGGAGGCAAAGTGGGATTTGGGGTGGAGGCTGACAGCTCACGACCCCCATGTCATAACCTCATGACCCCCTGAGGGGTCCCAACCCCCAGTTTGAGAACCCCTGCTCTAGAGCATGTGCCATATATTAAGCAAATCAAAGAATATACCTTACTACATAACTGTTACCATTGGAAAGCAACTTTATAGCCTCTACCATATGAAAAATGAATACATTTCCCAAGTAGCTGATTTATGGAAGCCACTAAAGCCCAGAACTGCAAAGGTATTTAGGTGGCTAACTCCAATCAATGGGAATCTGTGCCTAAATATGTCTGAGGGTTTGGGTCTCAGCTACTAGCTAGCAAAGGGTTACATATGCACAGTGTTTTTATATAAATATTTTACTCATCAGGACTTCAGAACCGATACATTTTTAGGCTGTTTTGAGATAGTTTTGGCCCTAATTTTCAAGGAAAGCCTCTTAGTAAATCCAAGATCTCCCCTCATGCTAATTACCCCCTGTTCCCATTCTCCTTCTGGCTCTCTCCCATCCCCCCCCCCCCAATGTTTTCCAGCTCTCCCCCTTGTCATGAATAATTTCTTTGATATGATGCAACTGCTACAATTAGCCCCAGCTCCTAGCAGTAATCGTAGTGGGCAGGTTTGGATTTGTTGTGTTTCTTTTTAACTGAAAAAAAGACTAAGAAAGACTGGGACCAATAGGAGCTGTTGCAGAGTCACTGCACCAACTCTACCCCACTCAGGGATTCCCTTACACCAGGGGAATTCCCAGTTTACTGGTTAAACTCCGTTTCCTGATCATTTGTACCACCAGAGAAGTGCAAAACTGCTGGAGTGGGACCAGATTCTGGCCCTTCATTTCTTAGGGCTCATCAACTGAGAGGTGCTGAGTACCTGCAATTCCCATTTACTTGAACAGGAGTTAGTTTCAATAGCTGAGCAAGTGGACTCTGAGGAGCTACTGGCAGGTTCACATATATTTAACCTCTGAGCTGAGGCAGGAAGAGGAGACACAGCCAAGAAGCATCATGAAGAGATGAACTCAGGCCCCCTACAGCACTGATTCCTTATCAAGTATTAGCATTTCAGAGCTAATGTTAGACAACTAACTTTTGGGCTTGCTAGTGCCTCCTGTACTAGTTCAGTTTTTAACTACATGCCTCACTATGTACTTGGTAGATGCTTGGCTCCTCTTTTCTTTTCCCAAAACAGCTCCACCTCTCCCAGCTGCTGAGCAAAGTTTTTAACTTTTTTTTGCCATCTTGCACAATTGGACACTCGCTGCACACCCCACTATGTGCAGTCTGCCAGGCTATTCACAGACCAGCCCTGTCAGCAGGACTGGCCCCTAGGATATTACGATTACTGACTAGACCTCTTCACGACAAAGATCTCTCTGCACAACCAAGGCTAACTATGCAAGCTTCAGGAAAAGAACTAGAACCATGTCAGAAAATTCCATCTCTTTACAAATTAATGGGACACTGTCAGATAGCTTAAGTCCTGAATGGCACCTACCTTTAAAGCTATACATTTTGTTAGCAAATGACCCACTAATTATCCCCATCTGACTAGTTATAACAGCAGTCTCCAGTCTCTCTAGCTAGTTCAAAGCAATAAAAATAAAACCAGAGCACTGATGAGGTTACCACATATGAACTGCTCTGCATTAGCTCAAACCATCATATAAAAAGAGTTATTTTGTTGCTATATGGTGTATTTTTTTTCAGACCTAAAAATGAAGCTTTCAAGCTTAAATGCCTTTCAAAAAAGAAGAAAGCAAAAAGAAGCCTACCTCAACAATAGTCCCATTTAAATTGTTCTTTCCTAGAGCCATCCTAGGTTAGATTTTTCTCATGTCTCCAACCTGACAAAATCCAAAAAAATTCTCAGGCTGGGTTTTGGGTTCAAACTTCATAGTAAATAAATTGGCCATATATGGGGGGGACTGGGACTGAGACAAGGAGTTTGGGGGGAGGGGGAGGAGAAGACTAGGAATGGCTGGCCAAGGACACTGGGACAGGGATGAAAAGCCTGAGGAGTGGAGACAGACTGAGTAGGTGAGGAAAATGGGACTGGGGTGAGAAGCCAGGCTGGGAAAGAGACGGGACTAAAATAGGGACAGGTTGGAGGGGAAGGGACAGAAGTGGTCAAATTTGGGAGAAACAGGCAGAAGAGTCTATACCCACTAGAGCACACTACTCTTCAGAGCCTAGAATGGAATCTAAGATTCCTGAGTCTCACCATTCCTCTGCTGTCAGCAAATATCAGTGAAGCCCACTGGCAAAATGTGTGTCCCATCCCCCACTAGTGCTGGTCCACACAGAGGGTAACAACCTACTACTGCTACTACTACTACTCTGTTAACTTATGTGGCAGAGGTCTGTGCAGTGGATAAAAAGATTCCAACCCTGCTGCTGACCCATGCGGGTATCAGTATGATGCAATTTCTGTTGTTTTTTAAAAATTTTAAAGCCATCACAATTACACACACACGTTAAAATAACACTAAGGTTGCAAAACCAAGTACTCCATATTCAGTAAATGCCAGAATTAAGGTTGCTTCTTCAACCTTAATTTGGCTTCTTGTATGAATTATGATATCAACTTTAATTACGTGATCACATCCTATTTCTTCCACAGAACTCCCACCTGATTTAGCGCACAGGATGGACCTGTTTTGGGACTGAGTCTGAGTCATGTAGTGAAGGAGGCTATTGTCTGTAGGAGCCCTGCCTCATTAGTTGAGGAAGTTGGAAGGTGTGTAGTTAATGAGGGAGAGAGTTGCAAGCAGAGGAAAGGATGGTCTCATAGTTAAAGCAGTTGGCTGCTGTCCTGGAAAACTGGATTCTAGCCCTGCCTGAGCCATAAAGTTCCTATGTAGGCAGGTCAGTTAAATTGACCTTTCACAGGTGGTCTCTAATTGTACATTCCTCATTTTGTAGGTGCCCCATCTGAGACCATAGGATCTGATCTGATTTGCAGCAGTGCACACTTAGCACTTCTGCAATTGAGCTCTACGGGAACTGGACTTTGAACATATGAAGTGCTACGTAATGCTAACTACTCTGAAAAAAATCAGGTCCTAGATGTCTCAAATTGAACACCCAAAATTAGTGGATACTTGCAATCTGAATTTCTCTGTGCCTCAATTCTCCATCTGCAAAATAGGGATAATAATTAGGATTGGCCAGAAAAGAATTCCACCTCACAAAAAATTTCAAAATGTGGTTTAATGCCAATGTGGAATGACTATGAGAGCTTTCACAAATTTTCATGAGAAAACATCAGACCGTTCCCTCCCACACAGGCAATAGCCTAGTGGGTGGGGCACTCCCATGTTCAAGAAGTACCTGCTCCAATTGGGCGAAGTATGGACTTGAATGTGGGTCTCCCACATTCAAGTGATTGCCTCTTTCTTGCTCTGGTTTTGACTAGAAATTCCATTCTGGACCTGAGACACTTTTCCAACAAAATTTTAATTGAAACTGATGCATGTCCATGAAACATTCTGGTATCAATGAAAGGGCATTTTTTGACAGAATTTTTTTGGTCTAACATTTTTCAACCAGCTCTAATAATAAATACCCCTTATCTTGCTGGGGTGTGCTGAAAATAAATTAATTAGTGACTGTGAAGCACTCAGACACTATAGTGATGAGTTCCACAGAAAAGCCAATAAATGAATAATAATAATAATAATTTGAATACTGTGTAGGATATAAGGCATGGAGGCCACACACTGAACCATGAGGAGAAAACTAAATATTGACTAGCAGCTCCCTAAGTGAGCACCATCCATGGAATCATAGAATATCAGGGTTGGAAGGGACCTCAGGAGGTCATCTAGTCCAACCTCCTGCTCAAAGCAGGACCAATCCCCAGACAGATTTTTGTCCCTGATCCCTAAGTGGCCCCCCTCAAGGATTGAGTTTGCAACCCTGGGTTTACCAGGCCAATGCTCAAACCACTGAGCTATCCCTCCCCCCCTCCTGTGCACTGAATGAGGCAAGGGTCCTGTGGGGAAAAATAGTATGTAATATCATAATTAAAGGCTGGATCATAATGCATATGCACAAACCAGCCCAATCAAGGTTGCACAGGCAACTTTAATTCTGGTATTTTCTAATTTGTGTCTTTGTCTTTGCAACATCAATGTTCTTTTAATGTAGCTTTTCAGTGTGTTGTATTTATATATGATATTTTGAGGTCTTGTTCAGAGAAATAAAAAAAAAAATCATCACTGACAAAGAAAAATACACCCACTATCAGGCACAGGCTTTCTATTCAAGTAGCAACCATGGACTACCATACATGGCTAAGTCACTCAAAATCTGCAAGTCTACCTTAGATGTCTATTCTATTTTGAATTGTAATTGACAATTAGTTTGTTGGCAATGAGACCTAAAAAATTTTTCTACAGAATTAGAAGCTACTACTCTATACAATATTCCGAAGAGAGTGTTTGGCACAACTCCATTCAAAATTACAACCAATTAATTGTAAAATTTGAACTTCAAGCGAGAATGAGCAGATCAGGACAGATTTTAATCATGTCCCTTAATGTCCTACTAACAGGTGCCCTGATACTACAGTGATGAAGGTGGCAAAAAGCACTCTTAGCACTGAATTCTTTAGAAGTCCAGACCTAAAGTGCATTGGCACAAACGGGGAACCTGCTCAGCACATTTGCCTGAGCTGGTATTCTAACTATTGCTTTCACGTCAATAAACATCTTATTTTTGTAGGAAAAAAATCTCCATTCCTTTTTCAGATATTTGCACCCACTGGATTTCCAGATGTTTTAGAAAATACAGAAAGGCTTTCCATGCTTTTCGTGACAGCAGGTTTTTTAGCTCATTAAGAAGCTATGTTTATACTTTATAGGCACCAAAGAAAGTTGCTTCCAATCCTCCTTAGCCAGAAGGATGATGGCCAGGGTGTGGGAAATGTGAGAGGAGAGAGGCATTTGCCATGCTCTAATGGGAGAGAGAAAGGACCTGTCACACCCACTAGACAGAAGGAAAAAAAGTTTGTTTTCATTGACTAAATCAGCTTTTCTTCTTATTTTATCTTTTTTCACTTTTGTTGATTTTATTCATGACAGATTCTGATCCCCTAAATCAGTAAATCCCAATGAAATGTGAGTAAGGGAATCAGAATCTGACCTGAAGTGTTTAGTGATTCAACTGAACATTCCAGAAGCAGTTTGGCTGTTAGTCACATGCCAAATGGCAATAAAAACACACTTATGAAAGTGAGTATTTAAGAAAATTAGCTTGGAGTTTTCAGTAACAAACGATAACAAACATTTTCAGCTTTATAAATTAGGTCTCTGATCCTGCGGTCTGATCTGCGTGGCAGCAAAACTACACCCCTGCAAAATCTCATTGATTTTAAAGTAGCACTGCTTGTGGGCATACGAGTCAAATAGCAAGAAGCCTGTAGATAAAAGCTAATATGCTAGTGAGTGTATACATGGAACACAGTGTAACCTATTTATTTTTAGGTCATACATGTAACTGTCAGAGCACAGTGACATGATACTTTCCAAATGTAATACAGGTGGTTTGAAATTGTGAACGCCTTCCCAGCCCCCTTTGAATGTAAACTCCCAATTGTGGTTTTACAGCAACATTATTGGAGTTGTTTTTTTATTTATTTATTTAAGATACATTATTTCTGCTTCAGACTCAAAAAGAAGGTTGTTTGGAGAGAGCCATTCTAATTAGAAAAAAAGAACAAGCTGCAGCTGTTCTTGAAAGAGCAGTAAGTTCCTTGACTAAGCCTCTACTTACTCAAAACATACTTTTCTCTAGAAGACTTGTACCATGGCCTAGCTGTTTATAAGCAACCTTCTATTCACTCCACTTCTCTTGGGCCAGGTGTGATAGCAATATTGTATGCGGCTTGCTCTTTCTTAATGTTTTCTTCAATCCATTGCAATACCAGGATGGGGGGAGGGATAGCTCAGTGGTTTGAGCATTGGCCTGCTAAACCCAGGGTTGTGAGTTCAGTGCTTAAGGGGGGCCACTTAGGGATCTGGGGCAAAATCAATATTTGGTCCTGCTAGTGAAGGCAGGGGGCTGGACTCAATGACCTTTCAAGGTCCCTTCCAGTTCTAGGAGATGGGATACCATTTCTCTGTTCTTTGAATTTTCAGTGATTTAGCATAAATCAGAGTCACCCTGTCATCCCCTTACTCACATTGAGTAATACCTTATTCCACAAGTATTCCATTTGACTTCAGTGGCATTACGTATGGTATAAAGGGCTATTAACTGTGAGTAGAGGTTCACAATATGGCTGTTAACAATTCTTGGATTCTGAGTTGTCCTGGTCAGTTTGAGGGGTTCTGTGATCAAAGAATGAGAATATGGGACAGAATTTTCAAGAGCCACTAAAGAAATTACCTGTATCAATCACATGGCATATATCCAAACATGGACAGTGCAAACTGCTTTCAGAGAGTACAAATATAGTTATGTTTTATGTACAAGTAAAAGAATCAAAGTCCCAGATTTCTATTTGCACAGGATAGCTCAGTGGTTTGAGCATTGGCCTGCTAAACCCAGGATTGTGAGTTCAATCCTTGAGGGGGCCATTTAGGGATCAGGGGCAAAAATCTGTCTGGGGATTGGCCCTGCTTTGAGTAGGGGGTTGGACTAGATGATCTCCTGAGGTCCCTTCCAACCCTGATATTCTATGATTTGCAAGTCCTGCATACAACAAATTTGTTCTTTGAAAAACAAAACCAGATTTCTACAAGTGAGTTCCACTGTATCTGTGAAATTAAAAGTCTCTGTCCTGATATTGTGGAATGGCATCTGTTTTAAATGGAACAACTGTAGCACAGGCAGAAAAAGCAGGTAACATAGTAGGGTTTTCCAGAGTTCCATACAATGCCTCCATTGGTAAGGGTGACACGGGCTTCCAATCAAAAAGTTTGTTTTCATAATTCTGTATTTTTAAAATGACAAAACGTGATCCAAATGTTTCCTAAGAGTGAATAGGATGAGCTGTTTTTAATTTAGGAAATTAAATGTGAAAAAAGACATTCAAAAGATGTTAAGGTTGCATAGTTAGGCACTCAAAAGTCAAGAGAAGACTAAGTTAAACATTAAATGAACATTCTTAACTCTACCATTTCCTTCACACGTATTACCACAGAACCTTTAATGACAACATAACACTTCTGATAATACAACATGCCATATTTTTCTATGAGCATCATTTGCAGATATGCATCTTACACCGTATTTTTAACCCTTGGATGCCGCTAGTACTTAACTCCACTCCAAAAGAAGAATTAAGTCAGGGCTTGTAATGTGTGCAGTACAAGGTCACTGGAAACAATGGCCCTGATCCTGAAAATACTTATATGGGCGTAATAGACTTACATGCACATCTCACTGAAGTCTATTGGATTTCTCATGTGAATAATGTAATGCACATGAGTAAGTGTTTGCAGGATTGGGGCCTATTGCAAAACTGGAAGTGATGAGGAGGGTTTTGGTCTTCTAGAATGGAAATGTAGAGGACCATTTAAAATTAAAGTGGTTTTATACCAACAAATATTGTACCATTTTATATACTTTCATAAATACACTGATTGTTTTCAAGTAACCTGCACATCTCAAAGAGCCAGCAGCTTTCCCTACTCCAGGCACTTACAAGAATTTTAATGTTTCATGGGAATGGAGTGATTTTGAAACATTTTTTGGAGAGTTTGGGTTATTTTTTATATGTGGAAGTGACTTAAGAAGTGTATTCAGAGCAGTAGTTAAAAGACCTGTTCAAATAATTTATATCAAACAAAAGGTTCACAATAAAAAGTACAATCAGTAGGTATAAAAATACCAGTTAGCTGGAGCCAATATTGTATCATCTCCAATAGGGAAGTAGAAGGCATTTATTTCAGTTCTGCTTCCCTTTAATATCATTGTCCGTGATTCCACTATTCTCTTACCCTGGCTTGCAACCTTGTCAGCTCTTTTTCTCTCCTTTTTCTACCACTGTCACTAAGGGCTTGTCTATACAGGAAATTATACCAGTTATACCAGCACAGCACCCTCCCAACCCCATTCTAATCAGCCTGCAGGTGCAACAGTGAATGTTATTCCCTTTCCTAGCTGTTTGGCAGATCCACATTGTAATGTCATGTCTTTTAAAGTTTCCAGAGTTTTTCTTGAAATTATCATAAGTATTATTCATAACAAGCTAATTTGTTGTCCTTCTGTGCAGTGGGGTCTACAACCCCCGCCTCCAATTTATAATTTAAAACATAGACAGGAAGGAGTTAAGAACCACCCCTGCCTGCAGAGAGCAAAATCAGCCCCAAACCAGCTCAGCTATGAGAAATGTCAGTCATGGAGAAACACACCCACAGCTGCTGCAGCTAATCAGGGCAAGTCCAAGTATGAAGAGGGAGAAACAGGAAAACAAGGGACAGAAGAGTTTGACTTCAAGGGAGCAACAACTCAGTGCCACGGGAGCAAGAACCAGGCCTCCTGTAAGGAACTTAGAACCTCCTGGAATACAAAGGAGGGAGCTGGAGACAGAAGCCCTGATGTTCAAAGGCTTTGTGACTCATTTATGTTTAAGCAACCACTGCCTGGGCCAAGGACCAATCCAGGCCACTCAGAATAAGACTGCACAAGGCAGTTTCCTCCACCACTGACAGAAGTGAAGTTTTTAGCTGTGAAAGTGGGGGGAACCCATGAACAACAACAACAAAAAAGGAAGTGAATTACCTCATACATTGACTAGATGACTCACAATCACAACAACAGCAACCAGACTTGTTACAATGTATGACCACTTGTTGCTGATACAAAGCTGCTCAAACTCTGCCACAGCAGAAATCACATCTCCCAAAATTCAAAGAATGCCCCTGGCCCTGTGTAACTTGGTGTAGTTGCCCTGCACTGGACAAGAAGGGGTTAACCCCATCTTGTGTGTGGAGGAAGCCATGCCCCCTCGCCACTGCTAGGCATGCTCCAACTGGAGCTTCAGTATAAAAGGGAGAAGCCCAGCTCAGTCAGGGCTGACTTCTGAGGAGAGAGGATGCACCTTGCAGGCCACTTGGCCACGCAGCCCTGTGAGGCACGGCAGCCATATTGACTCTGGCCACTGGACCATGCAGCCCTGCATAGGAGGACTGCCTTATGGACTCTGGCCATTATGTCATTCTGCCCTGAACCTAAGGGCTGACATTTGGACCCAGCTGTGGGGCTATAACACCCTTTTTCCCCCACCCCAAAAGGTGATGGGGTGTACTTTCCCCATGACACCTTGACACTACCCAAGATGATGGTGGAAATTACTCGGTCCTTCCTGGTAACCTTTGAAAGAGTAGTGTTGGCCTCTCAATGGCCACCAGAGTAGTGGGTCATCCAGTTAGCCCCCCTATTGATGCGGGGGAAGCTCAGGCAGCATATAGAGGCCTTGGTAGGGTGGTTGCCCAAGACTATGAACAGGTGCAGGTAGCCATATTGGACTGATTAGGCATTGATAAAGAGACCTGCCATCAGTGCTTCCACAACAAGAGATACCTCCCTCAAGACAAGGCCATGAGCAGTTGCCCAGAAGCTGAAAGACTTCTGCTGGCACTGGTTAAAGCTGGAAACCTGAACAGCAATCCAGGTCATAGAGCTGATCTTCCTTGAACAGTTCATACAGGTCCTCCACCAGCAGGTAGAGATTGGGTCTGCAGACACCACCCAGAAACACTGGTAGAACCTACCTGCCTCAATCACAGAGACAGCAGATGCTACCCGAACATCCCAGTATAACTGCGTGTCATGAGACACAAGAACCTCATGACAGTGTGTGGGTCCCCAGATTGACCCTACCTGATAATATTAGGCCGAGATTAGCAACACTTTCTGTTAGGGCTAGGATGTGAGCAGCCTGGCCTAGGGGTTAGTGATCCATGGGCCAGAAGCTGAACCAGGCTGACATGGAACACCAGGAGATCAGAGTTAAGTGACAAAGTGGAGGACTGTAACCAAGAAACAGATATAAGGAGGCAGACAGAGTCAGGTTACCAGGAGGTCAGGATCACACAACAGTACTGGAGGGCAGGAACCAGGAGGCAGTTACCAAGAGTCAGGCTGAGTCCAGATACTAGGAGGTCAGCAACAGGTAAACACCAGGGAAGCAGTCCATGGCAGGGTGGAGCCCAGCTTTTCAGACAACTTCTTGCTTTCTCTTCGGGCTTAAGAGGGGCTGCAGCCCAATCAGGAACCATGGAGCTCTCCCAATCACAGGATGGGGTGGGGCTAGTGACAACTGGGCTTCCTGGCCCCTTGTCCCAGCTGCTATCTCAGGGGTGGTCAAACTATGGCCCATGGACCACATCTGGCCTGTCAGACCTTTTAATCCAGCCCTCAAACTCCCACCAGGGAGTGGGGTCAGGGGCTTGCCGCGCTCTGGTCGGGGGCTTTCTGCGCGGCTCCTGGAAATAGCGGCACGTCCCTTCTCTGGCTCCTATGCATAAGGGCAACCAGGGCCAGGAGGCTCTGCACACAGCTGCCACCCCAAGTGCTACCCCCCCTGCAGCTCCCATTGGCTGGGAACCATGGCCAATGGGAGCTGCAGGGGCGGTGGCTGCGGATGGGGTGGCGCGCAAAGCCGCCTGGCCACACCGCTGCGTAGGAGCCGGAGTGGTGACATGCTGTTGCTTCCGGTAAGTACCGCCTGGAGCCTGCACCCCTGAGCACCTCCCCCACACTCCAACCCTCTGCCCCAGCCCTGATCCCCCTCCTGCACTCCAAACCCCTTGGTTTAGAGTGACCAGATCAGAGGAAGAAAATATAGGGACACGGGGGCGGGGAACCCTTGAGTGCTGCCGGCGGAGAAAAAAAAAAAAACTGCCGGCGGAGCGAAATATCGGGACAAATTGCATCCCGACCACAGATCGGTCGGGACGCGGGACAAACAGCTAAAAATTGGGACTGCCCCGATTTTATCGGAACGTCTAGTCACCCTACCTCGGTTTCTGCCTGGAGCACCCTCCTGCACCCCAAACCCCTCATCCCCAGCCCCACCCCAGAGCCTGCATCCCCAGCCAGAGCCCTCCCCTCCCCCCCCCGCATCCCTGCCCCAGTCTGGAGCCCCCTCCTACACCCTGAACTCCTCATTTCTGGCCCCACCCACGAGCCCTCATCCCCTCCCACACTCCAACTCCCAATTTCATGAGCATTCATGGCCCGCCATACAATTTCTATACCCAGATGTGGCCCTCAGTCCAAAAAGTTTGCCCAACCCTGTGCTATCTGGTAGATGAAGACTGGCAAACAAAGGAAGTAAAAACTCAATTCTCAGTGGCCCAGACATATCACCACAAACTCCTTCACTTGACCCATGGCATACCCTGTGCAGGGCACTTAGGGAATGACCAAACTGAGTTCATAATTTTGGCCCTTTTGTATGGTTGAGGATCTGTTGTGACAATTAGACCTATAATGTTTTGCCTGCTTTGGGCATTAACCATAAAAAGTAGGTCTCTTTATTTTTAATAAAGAATGGTATACCTAGCTGTAAGAAAAATCAGACAGAAAAACTGAATTGGTCCAAACAAAAAGTCTATTGATATAATTCAAATACTGTTAAAATCATGCTTGCTAAACAAAAAATGTGGGTACGGAAATTACACTAATTTTAGTTTATCATCAAACTGGGCCTAATTAGTAGACAAAATAATGAGGGGATGGGCTATTCCTCCCACAATTCCCTTTTGGGTCCTTTTCCTGGGGTACTCACTCTCATCACAGGTGGCGCCTCTTCCGGGCTGCTGTGGGGAATAGCTTTCTTCCAGGACCAACACCTCCCGTTGGGGTCTCTCAACCCATTGTTCTCCCTCTTACTCTGCAGCCCCTCTCACTCTAGGAGCTGCAGCTTCCTCTTTGAGACTCAGCTCTCCAGCTGTAGACAGTCTCACTGGCCCTGCTGTCCAGGCACTGCCACTCTGTCAGTGGCTGGTAGGGGAACCTGGCCACTACTCTGGGTTCCAGCCCAGAGACCTGTAACATGCAGCCAATGTCTGCTCATTCCCCAAACTTGATGCTCTCTCCTTGAGCTGCTACCTTCTCTGCCTCCCATGGGCTTTCTTCTCCACCTTTCTCTCTTCTGGATACACCCATCCCTCAGGGCCAGGCTCCTACTCATTCCTTCTCTAATGCACAGAGGGTGGCTACAGACTTCCTCACTGCAGCCATTTCTCTTGCCAGTTTCTTGGCCTTATACTAGCCAAGTCCACACCTGCTCAGCTGAACTTCATCTTCCAACCAGGAGGTGCTTCTCCAGTCTAAACCCTTCATCCATGGCATATCTCACTAGTTGGCCCTTCTCAGCTTCCTTAGCCCCTTCAGGGCTGGCATGGGGTGAACACCCCATCACAGTGCTTAAAGAAAAATAGAAAAAACAGACAGAAGCTATTGGAGCAAGCTTCACCATCATGGCTGCCAAGTGCCACCCCTACCATCTCCTGGCATCCCGGACCTTTGTCCTTATCCTGAGAGATGTCCTGCCCAGACCAGGCCAGAGAGAGGGACCTAAATAACATTGCCATCTCTGACTCCAGCTGAATCCCAGCCCATCTCAACTAACATCTCTTTTCCCCCAAAAAGACAGTTATTACATCTATTAACACCCTCTAAAAAGACTGTCAAACAAGGGGTTTTTGCTCTTAAAAACTCTCTCCAGCTGAAGAGACAAGAAACAAAAGATGTTAAAATGAAAGTATTATTACTTTACATTTCAAATGTTTTAACTGTTTTTTTCTTGTCTCTATCTTTAATAAAAGGTTAAAAGGATGCTTAATGATATGCATGCCAAGATACTAGGCAGGCTGAAGTCTCTGTATACCAAACATTGTTTAACACAGTTTAATGCTGGGCAAAAACTAAATTATGTTAATGCCTTTAGCCCATTTATTCCATCTAATTTAATAAAAACAGGTCAAAAAGAAGGTCAAAAACTTCTGTGCCTCCTGCCCGGACAGCCAACTAGTGGCCTTCAAAGGCATCCTACGAGCTCTGCTGGTACCTCTTCCCTTGGTTGAGGTCCCTTTTGAGAGGGTGGACATTGACATGGCAGGACTCCTAGAGAAAAGTGCGACTGGGTACCAACACATGTTAGTGATAGTGCGTGGCATAATCTACCATCCAGAAGCTGTACCATTGTGATCCATGAGTGCAAAATAATTGTAGATGAAATTATTGAAAGTCTTTGCATGGGTCCCCAAAGAGATTTTGATGGACCAGGGAACCAATTTTACATCTCCCCTGATGCGGAAAGTCTGAAACTTGTTGAAGATCAAAATCTTTGGATATCAGTATACCACCCTCAAACTGACAATTGGTTGAGCTATTTAATCAGACCATTAAGAATATTCCTCAAAATATATTGCCTGGGACACTCAACACTGGAATCAGCGACTCCTGGCATTAGTACTTGCTATTTGGGAAACCCCCCATGCCTCAACAGGGTTCTGTCCTTTCTCATTATTATATGGAAGGCAGCCCAGAAACATACTAGATCTCATGTGAGAAACATAGTAAGCCCAAGCCCTGGAAGCCGAAAATGTCATTTGGTATATCCTAAAACTACAAAAAGAGGCAAGAGACTATGGGAGCATTTGCTTATGAAAACCTCCAGAAAGCACAAGAGCGACAGCAGTGGTATTATAAGAAAGGGACATGTCTGTGGGTCTTCCAACTGAGCAATAGGGTCTTGTTGCTTCTGCCAAGTTCAGAATGTAAACTAAAAGCCCACTGGCAGGGGCCTTATGATGTAGTGAAAAGTGTAGGAGCCATTGACTGTCTGATCCGACAACCAGGAAAGAAGGAAGAAGGAACAGCAGATTTATCACATAAATTTGCCGAAGCTGTGGAAAGCCGAGGAAGGCCTTGTCATTACATCTGATACTGATGACCCGGAGCTTGGACCCCACATCTGTATCCTCCCTGATGACCATTCACTGCCCTGAAAGAAAACCTAAGCCAGGAACAAAAGAAGCAGGTACTCCAATTTGTGGTGGCATTTGCAAATATGTTCTCTGCCGAACCCGGGAGGACACACTTGGCCCAACACCAAATCCTTACCAACCCTCAATATGGAAGCTCTGCAACAAATACAAAGGAAATAAGGGTATGCCTACACTGGAGCTGGAAGCAAACCTCCCAGCCTGAGCAGACAGGCTTGCGCTAGTAGAGCTTGAGGTAGAATGCTAAAAATAGCCGCATGCATGTTGTGGCATAGGCTCTCAAGCCTACAGGGCTGGGTGGACTTGAGAGCCCAAGCTCCTGCATAAGCTGCTGTGTCTCTCTTGTGAATTGATTCAACTGACCACTGGGTGACCATTGTGTTCTTGTGTGTTATGACAAAAATCACCTTAGTGCTAGAGGTGGTTGAAACTCAGTCTCCATTCTGAGGGAAATTTGGACATTTCCAGAACTCTTCCATTCTGATTATGAAAACAAGCAATTTTGAAATTTCCTGCAGAAAGGAGATTCCAAAAATGTGGTGTTTTGGGCGGGGGAGGGGATCACATTTCCATTCAGTTTTTCAGAATGAAAGGGAAACAAACCAGAGAGTCGGGGGCCCTGAGAGTTCCATATCAAGCAGGGGTTCTCAGGTTCCACAGGGACAACCCTGGAAGCCCTGGGGTCCCCAGCTCAAGGGTAGTCCGCATGGCAATGCTGCCCCAGAACAACAGACACTGGAACCCCTGCAGTTCCTGGCCCCAGGGTAGTCCGCATGGCAGGGCTACAGTGGATCCCTTTCAGAAATATAGGGCAAAACAAACCTTAGTTCAGGGATCGGCAACCTCTGGCATGCGTCCCATCAGGGAAAGCCACTGGTGGGCCAGGCCGGTTTGTTTACCTGCTGCGTCCACAGATTCGGCCGATTGCGGCTCCCACTGGCTGCGGTTCGCTGTTCCAGGCCAATGAGGGCTGCGGGAAGCAGGGCGGGCCAAGGGATGTGCTGTCCACTGCGTCCCGCAGCCCCCATTGGCCTGGAACGGCGAACCACAGCCAGTGGGAGCTGCGATCGGCCGAACCTGTGGACGCTGCAGGTAAACAAACCGTCCCGGCCCGCCAGCGGCTTTCCCTGACAGGCCATGTGCCAAAGGTTGCCGATCCCTGCCTTAGTTAATCAGCCGCTTAACTGATTACCTGTACCACCTTTCTCAGGGTTCTTTTAATTTTGATTGCTTACCTAAAGAAACAAGAATCAAGAGTTGATATTAATTTTATATAGAGTTTTATAGAGTTTATTAAATATCCTTAACAATAGCCATTAATAGTATAGGATATAAGAAGGCAAAATAGTATCTAAAAAAAACAGGACTATGATTTGTCTATATAAGTTAGAAAATTGGTTGATATAACCATTCAGGTTTTCAGAATCAAATCTCACAAACAGAATAGAATAACACATACTCAATTACTATACTGGGAACATGACTGTTTAGATTTTTGATGGAGTCCCTCAGAATAGGGCCTCACTTGAGCCAATTGGTGATCAACTCCAGTGTTGCTAAAACAATCCAAAGCTAGATCACACAACAATTTGGTCAATTACTTACATGACAGTTCACCAAGGTCTCCTTCCCAATGGGTCTACAGTAATCAACACTTTTTTTTTCTGTTTCCCAATGAATTACATTAGCCTCAGGATCTGACACAGTCCTAACCATCTGGCATAAACTCCTACATTTGACAGACTGTACAGATTGAATGCAGTTGAAAAGTTTGCACACTTGGTCTCATTTATGTCTATCTACACTGAGAATTTGAAAGGCAATGTGAAACCATTAAATAGGGTAGATATGTACACTGTTCTATAATTCTAGTTAGAGTAACTTGTTCAGTTTTAAAGCTACTTTAAGAACATAGGAATGGTCATAATGTGTCCATCTAGTGCAGTATCTTCCGACAGTGTCCAGTGCCAGGTGCTACAGAGGGAAAGAGCAGACCAGGGCAATTATAGAGATAGCCATCCCCTATTGTCCAGTCCCAGCTTCTGGCAGTCAAAGGTTTAGGGACACCCAGAGCATGGGGTTGCTTCACTGACCATCTTGTCTAATAGCCACTGGTGGACCTAGCCTCCATGAACTTATCTAATTCTTTTTTTAATCCAGTTATACTTTTTGGCCTTCACAACATCCCCTGGCAACAAGTTCCACAGGTTGACAGTGTGTTGTGTAAGGTAGTACTTCCTTAGGTTTGTTTTAAACGCAATACCTATTCATTTCATTGGGTGACCCCCATTTCTTGTGTTATGTGTATGGCACTACCAAATTCACAGTCCATTTTGGTCAATGTCACGGTCATATGATTTTAAAAATCATAAATTTCATGTCAGCTATTTAAAGCTGAAATTTCAGGGTATTGTAATTGTAGGGATCCTGACCCAAAAAGGGGTGTGTGGGGGTGGGGTGGGGGGGTCACAAGGTTATTGTAGGGGGGGCGTGCGGTACTGCTACCCTTACTTCTGCACTGCTACTGGTGGCATGGTATAGTATTGCCACCCTTACTTCTGCGCTGCTGATGGTGGGACACTGCCTTCAGAGCTGGGTGCCTGGCCAACAGCCACTGCTCTCTGACTGCCCAGCTCTGAAGGCAGCACAGAAGTAAGGGTGGCAATACTGCAACCCCCCTAAAATAACCGTATCAAGCAGGGGTTCTGCAAAACTCCCCTTAAACCTTGTGATCCCCCTGCAACTCCCTTTTGGGTCAGGACCCCCAATTTGAGAAACTCTGGTCTCCCCTGTGAAATCTGTATAGTATAGGGTAAAAATCACACAAGACCAGATTTCATGGTGGGAGACCAGATTTCACGGTCTGTGATTCACGGCCATGAACAATGCATTTGGTAGGGCCCTAGTTATGTGAAGGGGTAAATAACACTTCCCTATTCACTTTCTCCACACGATTTGTGACTGTATAGACCTATATCATATCCCTCCCACCTGAGTCATCTCTTTTCTAAAATGACCAGTCCAAGACTTTTTAAATCTCTCCTCATATGGAAGCTGCTACATACCCTTAATAATTTGTGTTGCCCTTCTTTGTACCTTTTCCAATTATAACATATATATATTGAGCTGCAGTGATCAGAACTGCACACAATATTCAAAATGTGGGCTTACCATGGATTTATATAGTGGCATTATGATATTTTCTATCTTATTTTCTATCTCTTTCCTAATTGTTCCTAACATTCTGTTGGCTTTTTTTGACTTCTGCTGCACCTTGAGCGGATTTTTTTCAGAGAACTATCCGTGATAACTCCAAGATCTCTTGAGTGAGCAGTAACAGCTCATTTAAACCCCACTATTTTGTATGTATAGTTGGGATTGTTTTCCAATGTGCATTTCTTTGCATTTATCAACGTTGAATTTCATCTGCCATTTTGTTGCCCAGTCACCCAGTCTTGTGAGATCTCTTTATAACTCTTCGCAGTCAGCTCTGGACTTGAGTAATTTTGTATTGTATGCAAACTATTCCACCTCACTATCTACTCCCTTTTCCCAGATCATTTATGAATACGTTGAACAGCACTGGTCCTAACACATATCCCTGGGGGACCCAGATTTTTATCTTTCTCCACTGTGAACACTGGCCATTTATTCCTATCCTTTTTTTCTTTTCTTTTAACCAGTTATTTTACAGCAATCCTGTTTGGAACCTGTTACAAAACAAACACATTAACTCTGACAATCTTAAAAACACATACACAAGCATGTACACTTCCTTACTACTTAAGTACTCCATTTCAGGAAGTGGTTAAATGACTGATTTGGGTCATTACCACAAGAGACAGTCTCTGTGTTATTTATCATGAGATCTCTGCTCAGCCATCAGCTTTCAGCTTAGTTATTGTTTACAGCAGGACATGAGTTTAAATCAACATGATAATGGTATTTTTCTGGCGTGCTAGCGGGCAACACTAGCAGCTGGAAAATAGAAAGAGGTGCCTATCCAAGATACGTACTTGATGTCACCAGAAGGAGTCGCAGGTGGCCAGTGCTGGACCCCAGTTTTTTCCCTTCCAGGTGTTTTAAGGAAGCGATGTGCTGAAGGGAAAAGACCATTTTATACTATTTCTACTGGGCGGTCCAACTTAGTTCTTCTTGGAAGTGCTGGCGTGGACCAATCAAATGGTGACCCATGCTTCTTCCAAAGATTGAAAGCATCCAACCAAAATGAGTCATTCTCTCTAACCATCCAGTCAGGGAACAAGACATCAGCTTTTGAGTTCTTGCAACTGGGATTGGAATTTTCCAGTCTCTGTGCAACACATCTCATCAGACCAGCTTATGTAAGAAGTTAGGCCATAACTTTTAGTACAAACATCTTGCGACATACCTTGAACACTGGCTGCTTTAGACTTGTTTTAAGAGTCCATTATGCAATGCAAAGTCACTTCAGCAGGTTCTCCAACAGGCCAGAACAGCTGTATAAATCTTCCATTTCTGTTCCGCTTGTTTTAACGACAATGGTGGAATGTTGACATGTATGGCTGAGCTGAGTCTGTGAATTATCAGTCAAACAGTTACATTTCTGATTATTCCACTTTGTGGTAAAGTGTCCTTATAAACACACTATTCGGTTTCAGTTCCTTTTATTTACTGCCTCTTTCAGCACAGGTGTACTTCACTTGATAGCATGAACATGCTTGATTGTAAACATTAGCTTTACTTCTTCACTTTATCACTTAAACTAGAAGAAATCAATATGACTTTGTCCTCTCAGGATTGCCCAGGACGTAAACCCTGTCATTAGAGTTACAATATTTTGCCCAAAGCTGTATTACTTACAGTTCACTTCCCCTTAATACACAGGTTTCAGAGGGGTAGCTGTGTTAGTCTGTATCAGTAAGAACAACAAGGATATTCACCCCTTCTTGTCAACTGTTGGGAATGGGCCACATCCACCCGAATTGAATTGGCCTCGTTAGCACTGACCCCACCCCCACTTGGTAAGGCAACTCCCGTCTTTTCATGTGCTGTATATTTATACCTGCCTACTGTATTTTTCACTCCATGCAGCTGATGAAGTGGGTTTTAGCCCACAAAAGCTTATGCCCAAATAAATCTGTTAGTCTCTAAGGTTCCACAAGGACTCCTCATTGTTTTTCCTTAATACACAGTTTAATTATAATATTAGGTTCCATCAAGTTCCCTATTTTACTACTGTTTGGCACATCACATAATATCAGTGTTTGATATTAATTTAATGATTTTTAATTCATTTACTTATTCACAGACATGGAAACAAGAAAAAGTCTCTTTAGCTGCACCAGTGGTACACTCTTGCAAAAGGTTGCAGCCACTCTGCGTTTCCTCAGACTATTGAAGAAATATAGCAGTTAGACCTTGGGGGTTTATTCTCTGAGCCTTCCCTTCTATTGTTTTTTTTAAAAGGCCTTAATCCCTGGGTAATTCTTAAATTATAATTGCTCATACCTTTGGGGCCTTATTTACTACACGTGGGAAGCCCAGACTCCCCAGCAGCCCACCAGACAGTTTTCCAACAGAAACCAGCCTGTTGCAGCAGGAGTTCATCAAAACTGAAATGTTAAACGCTTCAGTTTTGACAACTCAGCATTCAAACAAACACACACACAAGAAAATTCCCAGTCAGCTCTTCCTTACTACCTGGGCTCCCTACCTCAATTTCCCCTCTCCCAGCTCTAAGCATTTCCTTCTCCCAGTTTTGGATGGGAAAATTTCACTGCTTTTTAACTGTTTAGCTTTCTGGCCAAATCATAAACTGGCCCCTTGGCCCCTTTGCAGGGTAAACAAGAACAACAAAATAAGCAGCCTTTCCGCTCCTCACTTGTATCAGGGCTTTGCCTGCCCATCCTTGGGGCTTCAGGCCCCACTTTCTCTCAGTGCCACAGTTCTCTCTGAGCAAAGGAGTTCTACTGGTCCCACTCCAGAACCCAGATCTCGTGTCAGCCCTGCATGTCCATTCCCTCTAGGCCTTCTCCCCACGCCTCTGCAAAACACTGCCTCGGGCATCCTCTCATCATCCTGATTCTAGGGCAGATGACCCTTTCTTTCTCCCCACAGGTCCCTCTTTCAAATGAGCTTAGAGGCTGCCCATTTATCAGCTGACCCTGTTCAATTCAGTCATATGACCACTCCTTGAGTATCTCTAACTGTTAGCAGCTGAGATCCTTCCTATGTTGGAGGGTTAACCCCTTCCTTGCCAGTCAAGTGACAGGGCTTGTGTACCCTATGTCAGCCATGTACTTAAAGATTTTCCTGTTGACAGGGCAAAAAGATTGGAGGCAATTGTTTTCATTTTGTTAAACTTTCCATAGTTTTTTCCTGGTCCTTAGGTGAGGAAAGGCAAAAGTATTAGTGTTTGCCCATGGGGGGAAAGGGGTCCTTTTAGCACAGCTGCTGTGAGAGGAAATCCTCAAGGGTTCTCTTGCTGTACGTGATAGGGATTGGAGGCATTGATCCACAATGGGAGCAATTGTTGCCACGATGGGGAGTAGTGGGGCTAACGCATCTCAGGAACATCCTTGCTTTCTTAATTTCCCGATTGCCCACTGAGTACCTGCTTGGTTAATTGTTGGTCTCAGCACATTTACCCACTTTCTTCCTGTTGTCCATAATTTTTTCTGAAAAGCCAAACAAGAACCTAAATACCCAGTGATGCTTCTCCCAGCAAGGAATACATGCCGAAGACGAATGTGTGTTCAGGGGTCATGCACACTCTCACCCAGTGATAAAGGAAGAGAGCAGCTACCTCCGAGAGCGTCATTAGCTTATCAGTTTGGTGCTAAGAGTTTTGTTCATTCATTTTCTGTCATTTTTCATTTTGCTGCTCCTAGGCTTTTAAAAACTCTGCAAACGTGCCATTCTGGAGTAAGCTCTACCGCTCTTAAGGTATGCAAGAAATTAGGCCTAAAGGGGATGACAGGCGTTTCCTTTCATATCACATAACTTCAGTCAAAATCTTTGGGAAATACAGTAAATCTAAATGCACCATGTGCTCTGCTAAACTCCAGAAAGTGCTGTAATGTGTGGCAGCTTGCTGGATTCAGGAGTGAGAGTGCTCCGTATCTATGCTACAATCTAGATCTACAGTGACACTTAGTAAAACTACATTCCCAAGCATCTTTTTTGTACTGCCATTTCATATCTTTTTAATGACGAGGAGATGCCATACAAATGTACAGGATTGCGCCTCGGGAGCTACATGGCTCATTTGAAAATGAGTGCCTGAGCAGGGAGTTATCTCCTTTCATGGACTGTCAAAGAGAAGATGATAGTTTCTGAATGAAGGGAAGGACGAAAGCATTAAAAATGCAGTCATTCATTAAAAATGCATCATCTCTGGAAGGTTTAGTACACATTACCTAGTGAAAGTGAAGGACACAGTGTGTCTGTGTATTTATTGTACGAGGGATCAACTGCTTTCATGTGCATGTGGCCATTTCTTTATTGTGCATCCTCGTGTTGTTAGTTATGCAGGACAACTTTCCCTTGCTGTTAAAGTACTCTGATTGCACTCTGAAAAGTGACTCAACAGATGACATTGTGGGGTTCCGTGCTTGCTGTCTCTCACTGATTTTATATCAAATTTCCTTAGCTTGTAGATAATTCTTCACGGCCCCCAAATAGCAGCCCCACAAACTTTACCTGCATTTAGAGAAGTAAACTGGATGATATTTTTTTCTCTCACAACACACTCCTTTCACTTTCATTACACGCTTTCACCATATATTCATCCAATTCCTTAAAATCATGTGCATGTCCACAACTTTGACTTCATAGTCAACAAAATTAAAAGTAGCTTACTGATGAACATACACAGATTTTTTTAAAGCCTGAGAGCTGAGTCTCTGTTAACCTACAAGCTTTCCTCTGCATGATCGGCACTTCTCAGAAGATGTGGCACAGAATCTGGCCCCAAGTCTCTAGGGATGAGATAGCTGAGCTAGAGGGAATCAAAATAAATGGTTGGCTACAAATGCTAGATTTACCAAATGCAACACTGTTAAATGTTTAGAAGAGTGTTTTTCACTTGGTGGGTCATGACCCTCAAGGGTTCACAAAAGGCAGTCGGGGTGGGGGGTAGTTGTGAGACATTAAAATTTTTATTATCTAAACCAAAGAAAATCTTGCTCCTTCCACTCCTTGCACACTTTATCTTTGAAGGTCAAGTGTTGTCTGTTACCTTCTCAAAACACACACACACACACAAATAAATGAGCTAGGCTTATCATTATCACTATCATCTTTATGTATACGTTTTTTATTCTTACTTTTATAGTAAATGTAAGGGGTCATGAAATTTTTTTACTTTAAATAAGAGGTCGCCAACCTGAAAGATTTGAGAAACTCTAGTTGAGAACTTTGAAGATAGTGAATGAGTTTCTTCAAGATTTTCCTAAATGTAAATATCAACATGGTCTTCACGAATTGCACATTTGGTGCCAAAATTCTTTGATCTTCATAGAAAATACAGGAAATGAAACTATGGTGTAAGTGAAAATCACCACTTTACCTTGACTGTTGATGGAGCTGCTACTGATATATCCAGTGCCAGAGGCCTAAAAAAAGAAGTGCCGGAACTCACAATTTGAACAACAAGAATAACAGTAAAATTACAAAAACAAAAAAAAAGAAAAGAAAAGACCAAAATCAAAAGATGATTTCCTCCAGTACTACTCAGAAACCCTCTAAAACTATCAAACTGATATTCTTGCAAGCAACAGAAAAATATGACAAAATCCTTGTGCACTTTTTATCACTCTCAACGTCTCCTTTACCCACAGAAACAAAACCACTCATTGTTCTTGCAAGCCTGGGGTAGAGTAGGTGGCTGGGTGGGAGCGGAGTGTGTGTCTGATTAATGGAGGTGGGTAGAGTGATTGTGTGCTGAGGGGAGGAAGGAAGAGTGTGTGTGGGGCGGGGGGGTTGCGGATGGGTGCGCTAATGTGGGATGTGAATGGGTTGCGGAAGGTGAGGTGAACTGGAGCTATAATGGTGATGGGAGAGTGTTTGTTTAGGATGGGGGGATATAGTGGGTGTCTATTATGGGGATGTAGCGGATGTGACACAGAGGCCCATTGGTGCCAACCGGCAAAGGGTTCACAGTTCTTTACAAGCAACTCCTATCTCAGACCTGACAAACTCTCTACACCCAATACACCGCTTTCATGATATTTATTCACAAGGTGTAGCATATAAAGTCTCTACTGAAAGCTTGTAACGTATCAATACACATAATTATTGCAAGATGTGTGTATAGGTAACATTAAAGTAATAACATAACTATATTGAAAATTATGCCCTTATGGTCTTGGCGTGAAAGCGAGTCACCCAGGAATTATATGCCTCAGTGATGGCCCATTCAAGCAGGAGGGAGTTGTCACCCACTCCCTGACTAGCTGACTGTGTAATGTATAGCTCAATTGGCCACCATTGCAACAACATAGAAAAGTCAATGGAAAAACCATCAGAGATAAACTATAGGCATAGATACCACTTGAAGGCAAAAAGGAACATTATAGCAGACAAAGGATCACCCTGTCTATGAGTAAAGACAATGACTGGTTCAGCATATCAGTGGGGAAAGACACTCTGCATCCCTTCACTGAGGATACATCTTGTTGAGCAGGGTTGTTTCAAGAAAGATTGGATCCCGGTTCCTATGAAGCCAGCCTGCTCTGCAATGGACTGAACTTTGGGGACTGAACAATGGACTGAACCTACTTTATTAGATAGGGAAAGTAACTATTAATAAGCATAGGCCCTAGTTCATGTTTTGTTTTGTATTGTAACCGTTTGTTTCCATCATTTTCTCTTGTTTCCAGTGGAATTGCTTTCTTAAATAAACCTTCTTTTGTTTTATTATAAGTGCTCATACATGCTATGCATTACACAGGAGTGTTGATTTAATGTAAAACTGGCAAATTGGGGTACACTGCTCCTTTGGGAGAAGAAGAGCTGGGATTTCTTTGGGTAGTCAGTATCAGGGGCTGGATATCACAGGGGAATGCTTCAGGGGACTCAGGGACTGGGGTGCACATCTTGTTAGGCAAAGACAGGGCTCGCATAACCAAGAGGAGAGTTCTTAAGTGTCTGAAAGGCTAGTGGTGTTAGGAAGCTAACACCCAGTCACCACAGGCAAGACTTCTCCCTGGAGGCAGAGCTTAATGAAGTGACTCACAGTCCTGGGTACTCTGAGAACCATCACATTGGGTGTGTGTCTAAAGAAGGGATATTGAGGGTTCTGTTATGGGGATGTAGTGGGTATGTGTCTGAGGGAGAGGGGTATTGGGAGGGTCTGTTATGGAGATGTAGTGTGGCTGTGTCTGCGGGAGAGGGTGTCATGGGGCAGCTGCCCTTTATGGGGAGGTAGGCCCCAATCTGCCTGTGACTGCATTATGAAGGCTCCTCCAGGGATAAATAACTGCCTAAAGTGGTGGATTAGTAAACAAACACCTAGAATTAATAAAAGTTACCCAAGCCGAGTTAGAGGAGAACACCAAAGGGGACAGGAAGATCCTGTGGAAAGGAGGTTCCCAGAGAGGCCTGAGCCAGAAGGCTGAGTGAGCAGGGAGCCTAGAGGATGAGCTCTCCAGGAAACCCAGCAGAATGGGTAGCCCATAAGAGGTGCTCCCAGAGAGGGGAGCCTCCTAGGCAGAGGGCTGCAGTCAGCAGACATCCAAGAGGGCCTGGTCTCAGCCAAGGGTCTCCCAGACACTGGCCAGAAGCCTGGCATGGCAATGATCACCCGCTGTCCTTGAAGAAGAGTCACAATGGACAGACCTCCCTGGACCCTAACTCTAGAGAAGGATCTTGCTCCAGAAGGGGCAAGAGGCCTAACTCTAGAGGCCAAGAGAACCCCTGGGTAAGAACCTGGTGTGCCCTGGACTCAGGTGGGTGCTCTGGGGCCGCCAATCAACTGTTTGGCAGGAGGCGCTGTGGGGAGGGTGGAGAACAGTGGACGGGTGGGGCTGTTGGCAGAGGGGGTGGAGTGGGGGAAAGAAGAGGCAGAGAGAGGGTGGGGACTTGGGGGAAGAGTCAGAGAGGGGGCGGGGCCTCAGAGCAGAGTAGTGGTGGAGCACCCACCGGGAAAAATGGAAGTCAGTGCCTGTGCCCACAGGGATGGACAGTGGCCAGCCGAGATGCAGAGGGAGGTAGGAAGTTACCCAGGGAAGCTGACTTGAGGCTGAGGCAAGGCCCTGCAAGGTAAGCGAAGCCAAACCAGCCTCCTTGGGCCTGGGTCAGAGCCTGGTGGAGTGGGTGGGCCTGTGTTCCCCTACACTGCCTGAGGACTGCACCCACTAGGCAGAGTTGCTCCCCCTGAACTGTACTCATTAGGTGGAATTGTCACCCGAGGACTGCACCCATTAGCAGCAACTGCCATCTTTGGTGCTAACCACTAGGCAGGAGCTGGGCTGCCAAGAGCGGGTTCGGGCCCCAGTGAAAAAAAATTTTCGGGCCTCCCAGCAAGGGCAGACCGGCTAATCAGGGCCAATGAGAGGACGGGGAAGCCGGGCCCTGGGTCCCCTTCTGGACCGCTGGGCCCCGGTAATTTGTACCAGCTTCCCCCCCCTCTCGTCGGCCTTGGGCGGGAGTACCTGCCTCCTGACCACAGGTGGAGACAGAGGAAACTTGTTTGTTTTTTAAAAGTCTGAACCTTCCACAATTCACACCGAAAACAATCCCATGATGCATGCTGCTCAGCCACAAAGCAAAGGACCATGGGATAGCCCCTGAGAACACTTCTCCCTCCGTTCACAGCAAAGCACCAGCTTAGGTTCACAAGATGCAAACTGAAAATGGAACAGGCGCCCACGTGCATGCGATTGGTGTGACTTGCATACTGCGAGTTACCAGATGCACATCAAAAAGCTTCCCATTAATTCCCATGTAGATGTACCCGGTGGGCCTTGACACAAGAGTGGCTCAGTGAGAAGCACAGGACAAGACATAATGTCGGCTGGCTGCAGACCAATTGTTCCCAGCACAGGACCTAGGCAGTGATGTGTTATGAGTTCACAGAGTGAAATCCTGGCCCAGCTGAAGTCAATGGGAATTTTGTTATTGATTTCAATGGGGCTAGGGTTTTACTCAGTGTCAGTGTCTCAGATCACATTATGACTTGACCCAAGGGGAGGTGAGAGGGCTGGAAGTTGCTGCTCAGAGTTAGTCAGTAGGCACAGCATGCACTGTTGGCCATTCTGCGGAGAGTGGCAGAGCTTTGGGGTATTCAGTGTCAATATAGTCTTAATTCACCCTTAAGCATAAATCAGGTGCCTAGCATTCACTTGCTCATAATGTTATTATGATCTTTTATCTCCATTTAAGGGCTTGATACCAGCAAAATTGGAGTTAATGGGAGTTGAGGGCACTCAGCACCTTGCAGGAGGTGCTCAACACAGGGCTGATTTTAGGGGGTTGGCAAATTTGCCAACCTCTGGGGGATACCACACTGCTTTTTTATAACTCTCGGCCACTCGGTGTGGGTGGGTGGCATTGAAAGTATTTTCCGTCCTGGCAGGCACAACACCTAGGGCTGGCCCTGAGTCAGCATGTGGCATAACCCGGCGCCAGGTGCTCGGTATCAGTAACAAGTTACAAACTCTACCCTTTGTGCTTTAGTGATATACTGGAACGGTTTGCAATAATGTAGCCAGCAGAGACTGCACTGCCTCCGAATGTGCTCCCATCCTCTCATACGGACGCACACATGCTCACATTGCTGCCTGGGCACCTATGCGTTTACATGGTCTTGTAATGCTGGCGCCATCTTGTCTAGGGTCTAGGTATTAAAGCAAAGTTCATATTCCTGTCATCCAAGATACCACACAGTCATTCACAAGATATTAGCAAACCTCCAGTTAAAGGCAATGACTCTGCCAGCTATGTGGCACAGAGATTAGGTTTCATTAGAATGAAACAGAACAAAAAGTGCACTAAATGGAAATGATGCTTTGTGTTTTTCTCCATGAAGGTACTTTTCTTTCAGTATATTTGAATAGTGGTTGAGCTGAGTGCACTGCCACCCAGGGACTACCTCAGTTTAGCTCCTTTAGCTCAGTGTTTTATTTTTCTGGTCCATAGATAATACTGGGTTTTGTTTTGTTGCTTTTTTAGCGATCGATGGGGATTCTTTTGGACATTGGTCTTTGTGAAGCTAGATTTATAGTGACAGTGACCTACAAGTCACACTGATGGAAAATTCATTATGCTTTGGGATTAGTTGTTAATCTTTAGGAGTATTAATATGACACCACACAGACATTCTTGTTTTTGTTTAATTGCCAGTGTTATAAACCAAGGGCACAGCTAGTGTAGCATCTGGTACATGTGTATAATTCCTTGTGAGCATTGACAGACAAATAAATAGGAGCTATATTCAAAATGACCTTCTTCATCTGTATTAGAACGTTCTGACAAAAGTCATAATTGGCTGTGATATTTTTATAGTAGCTATGAGCACAATGACCAGGGACAGAATTTCTAGACTGCCTGATCCACTTCCCTGTCTCTGTTCAGTCTCCTGTCATAGGAATGCCTCCAAGAGTAGGGTTACCATCCGTCCGTATTTCCCCGGACATGTCCGGCTTTTGCGTCTCTAAATAGCCGTCCGGGAGGAATTGGTAACAAGGTTAAAAGGTCCGGGATTTTTCCCCTCCCCTCCCTCCCTCCCTTCCATGCAGAGTGCGGCTGCTGATTGGGCAGCTGGGCCAACTGACCCACTCCCATTGGCCTCCAGCAGCCAGAGCCCTCCCCTGCTCCCCCCTGCTGCCTGCAGCGTGTTTTGCCTACACGTGGACATGAGCATGGTAAGGGGAGTCCCAGGGGGCAGTCAGGGAGCGGAGGAGTGTTGGATGGGTCCCCGGCCCCTCCACCTGCCACCCCCCCTCC
>NW_020664372.1:31360139-31360672 GCF_002925995.2 Terrapene triunguis
CCCCCCCCCCCCCCGCCTGCCTCTCCCATGCCTGCTTGTACTGCCAGAGCCGGCAGCAACTGCTGTCTGCTGCCCCCGGGTCCTAGTGCCCCCCATCCACAAATGGCAAGACAGGCTGCCCTTACCCTGCCCTTCCACCCTAGCCCTGAGCCTTTCCAACGCCCCAAACCCCTCATCCCCAGCCCCAACTCTCATCCCCCCGCACCCTAATCCTCTGCTCCATCCATGAGCCCCCTCCTGTATCATGAACCCCTCAGCCCCAACCCTCATCCTCCCGCACCCTAATCCTCTGCCCCAGCCCTGAGCCCCCTCCTGCATCATGAACCCCTCATCCTCAGCCCCAACCCTCATCCCCCTGCACCCTAATCCTCTGCTCCATCCCAGAGCCCCCTCCTGCATCATGAACCCCTCATCCTCAGCCCCAACCCTCATCCCCCTGCACCCTAATCCTCTGCTCCATCCCAGAGCCCCCTCCTGCATCATGAACCCCTCATCCTCAGCCCCAACCCTCATCCCCCTGCACCCTAATCCTC
>NW_020664372.1:31360772-31392367 GCF_002925995.2 Terrapene triunguis
CCCAGCCCTGAGCCCCCTCCTGCATCATGAACCCCTCATCCTCAGCCACACAGCCCTCACCCTTGCACCCCTCCTATCCCCAAACTCCCAAACCCCCTCCCCCTTCCCACACCCCCCTCCTGCCCTCAAACTCCCTCCCAAAGCCTGCACCCCCTCCCTTTGCACCACCTCCCACCCCCAAACTCCATCCCAGAGTCTGCACTCCTCACCCCCTCCTGCACACCCACCACCTGCCCCAGCCCAGAGCCTGCACCCAGCACCCAAACTCTATCCCAGAGCCTGCACCCTGCACCCCTCCTGCACCCTAGACTTCCTCCCCCCACCCAGGACCTGCACCCCAGACTTCCTCCCCCCACCCAATCCCCCTCCCAGAGCCTTAGGCAGGTGGGGGGGGGCGGGTTCTGGGCACCACCAAAATTTCTACAACCCTGCCACCCATGCGAGTGGATAAGCGTCGGGGCAGTCAGGGGACAGGTAAGTTCCTAGGGGGGCAGTTAGGGTGGGGGGTTCTCAGTAGGGGGCAGTCAGGGGACAAGAAGCGGGGAGTTGGGAGTTTTGAGGGGGGCAGTCAGGGGGTGGGAAGTGGGAGGGAGTGGATGGGGTGGGGGCGGGGCTAGGGCGGGGCTCCTCCCCCCCCAGTGTCCTCTTTTTTGATTGTGGAAATATGGTAACCCTATCCAAGAGGGCTATGTAGGAGCAAGAGTTACTGCCTTAGACTTGCATCTGAAGAAGTGAGGTTCTTACCCACGAAAGCTTATGCTCCCAATACTTCTGTTAGTCTTAAAGGTGCCACAGGACCCTCTGTTGCTTTTTACAGATTCAGACTAACACGGCTACCCCTCTGATACTTGCCTTACACTGGCAGACTGAAAACAGAGGCTGGCTCTACACTTAGAAGTTATGTCGGCGTAGCTTTATCTGGTGGGGTGTGGAAAAACACCCCCTGCTAATGACATGGCTATGCTGACAAAACCCCCAGTGTAGACGCAGCTGTGTCGACAGAAGAGGGCTTCGGGAAGTGTAGCTAATGTCCTTCTGTCAGTGTAGGCTGTGTCAACACTAGGGGCCTATGCTGGCATAGCTGTCACTAAAGGCTCTGTAGTGTAGACATACCCACAGAAATTTTCACTGGGGATAATTACTTCACATGGATGCTAGCCTCTTTCCTAAATAAAATACTTAGGCCTGGTCTACCTGGTTTGACAGCTCCGGGGTATGAAAAATCCACACTTCTGAGCACTGTAGCTACACTGACCTAACCCCCACTGTAGATGCAGCTAGGTCAACAGAAGAATGCTTCTGTCAACCTAGCTACTGTCGCTCAGGTGTTCCTACATGGACAGAAAAACCCCTTCTGTGGTGCCCACCCATAGTGTAGATATGGCCTCAGAACTGGATTGCAGCTTTCCCATGTGCCTGAGTAAAGAGCACTCAATAAGCTGGGAAACTTGCTGGTCAGAATCTGCTCTCCCCTTGTTCCAGGGGGCAGCGGTTTGCTACCGGCCCACACTGCTAGCCCATTGTATGAATTCAGCCTACTTCCAGTCCCTCTCTATCTACTTGCTTGGGGAGAGGGAGGGAGTAGTGTGTGCACCGTGCATCCTTACTTCTACACACCTGGACTTGAGGTCTAGGCAGGCCAGGCAGGGTCTTACCCCCCCTTATGTCCTTGTGTGTATGGCTTTATTGCACATTGACACACAACATAATGTGTGTAAGACCATGAACTCTAAAAGCTACCTAGGCACAGAGGAAGCAAGTGAAGGGCAAAGAGGTAGCTTTAACATTAGCTTTTGTGAGTTTAAATTAGCACTTCAACTTCATATAATATAAAGAGAAAAAGCATTGCCTAATGGTTAGCACAAGGGATAGAATCTGAGATTTCTATTCTACCTCTGACTCTATTACTGACTTGTGACCTTGGGCAAGCTACTTAAACTTCTCTGCCTCAGTTTCCCCATCTGTATAATTAGGATAATAATACCCACCTTTCTGAAGTGCTTTGAGATCCTAGAATGAACTGCATTATGTAGGTGTGAACCATTGGCATTTGACTGGTAGTTCTGTGTTTATACTGCACATTGATATGGCCACTGAATGAGGACAAGCGTGACAAATAAGAAGTCAAGTAGGGAGCTTTCTCAGGACACCTAGCGATGGCGGTCTGTGTCAAAAACCTCACAAGAATTGCAAGATATACTTGCTGTGTCACAAGAAAATATACCAACAAAGCAATTTGTGCTCCAGGGTGTTTAACAGGGTGGATTTTTTTTTGTATAATTCAGAAAAATTGCTGTTATTTATATGTTACAGTTAGCTATGTAGAGTGCTTGTTTGATAAAAGGCTTCAAAAATGTATTTATATTGTATGGGCACACTTTCAAAAGCCTTTCAGCTTTAAATGCACATTAACAAATAAATGCAGAAGTAGAAAGAGGCCCCCATAGCTGTTGAAGGAGTTTAGTTAACCCTTGTGACTCTTTAGAAAGTGAACTGACAACCCCATTTAGAAGAGTGGTCCAAATATTTTAAACAGCAAGCTTCCACTAGGGAGACCCATTGGAGACAAGCAGAAGAAGAGTAACAGGAAGAAATGAGTTATACTGTACCAGGAAAATTCATATTACTAATGCCTCAGACACTCCTGACTACGCTCTATCCTTAAAGTAGTACATCTCACTGCTAAATAATTTCTAAAGCAGACTGAGGGCTTGTCTACACTTGAAAAGCTACAGCTGCTCCACTGTAGCTTCAGTGAAGACACTACCTGTTCCAATGGGAGAGCGTCTCCTGTTGGTAAAGGTAATCCACCTCCCTGAGAGGTGGTAGCTATGTTGAAGTGAGAATTCTCCCATCAATCTAGTGGTAGTCTACATCAGGGGTTAGGTCAGAATAGCTGTCTCTCTCAGGAGTGTGGATTTTTCACCTCCCTCAGAGATGGAGCGATACGGAAATAAATTCCTAGTGTAGCCCAGGCCTGAGAGAGTAGCAAGTGAAAACCAGAACGTGCTAGATTGTACCTTTACAATCTGTCCTGAGTAAAGGGCAATGCATAGCTGCCCCATCCCAGGAGTAGAGAAGAGAATGAACTGTGACTCAGGCCTGGGCTACACTAGGAACTTAGGCTATGACGACACTACAGCAGCTCCAGCGGCGCAGCTGCACCGATGAGGCTGTGTCACTGTAGGGCTTCTGGTGAAGACGCTCTAAACTGACGTGAGAGAGCTCTCCCATCGGCTTAATAACTTGTGCCTCTGCAAGAAGCAGTAGCTATATGGTGGGAGAAGCTCTCCCACCGCCGTAGCACTGTCCACACCAGTGCTTAGGTCAGTATAATTTATGTTACTCCAGGGGATGGATTATTTACACCCCGGAGTGATGTAAGTTATACCAAAGTAATTTCTAGTGTAGACATAGCCTTATACCGGTACAGCTATGTCTCTCAGGGGTGTGAAAACTCAACCCCCTGAGAGATGTATGTATGCCGATTTAACCCCTAGTGCGGACAGTACTAAACTGAGTGAAGAACCCCCCCAATCAGCATAGGTAGTGTCTACACCAGGGGTTCCCAAACTTGGTTCACGGGTTGTTCAGGGTAAGACCCTGGCAGGCCACGAGACGCTTTGTTTACATGAGCTTTGTTTACATGAGCGTCCACAGGTACGGCCGCTCACAGCTCCCAGTGGCTGCGGTTCGCCTGTTCCCGACCAATGGGAGCTGTGGGAAGCGGTGGCCCGGCCTGCGCTGCTTCCCACAGCTCCCATTGGCTGGGAACGGCGAACCGCGGCCACTGGGAGCTGCGAGCGGCCGTACCTGCGTGCACTCAGGTAAACAAAGCGTCTCGCGGCCCGCCAGGGGCTTACCCTGAGTAACCCATGAACCAAGTTTGGGAACCCCTGGTCTACACTGAAGCGCTACAGTAGAGCAGCTGCACCACTGCAGCATTTGAACTGTAGACACACCCTCAGCTTCACAATTCTTTCCCTGCTCTAGGGAGGAGTAAGTTACCTCATCTCTTTTTATGGAGCAATTTGCTCACCCATGTACTCCCAGCCAGCTACTGTGGTTGCCCTGTAGGCAGGGGACAGATTCAGGGCTCCTTCCATTCTGGACCCCTCTTCACCCACTTTCTTGCAGGAGGGACTATTGGGTAAGCAGTGCCCAGAGTCAGTCTGAACAATACCAAGCAGAGTAGGAAATGGGTCTTTACTCCACTGCACGTACTCTAATCCACGCTGGGACAATCTAGCCGAAAGCCAAATCATCTGACAAATGAAGTCACCCAGCATTCTGTGTTCCATTCTATTTGTTTTTAGGTTGGATATTTCTGAACAGTCTGTTAAAAGGTGACTAGCAAGGACTGAAGGATGGACCTGGCCAGAATTTTCAGGTTACTGTGCAGAATGAACTAAAAGTAACTTCACTTTGTTTGGGTTCTTTTAATTATCATTATTGATAATTGAGAGCAAAGGTCAAAATAAACAGTGACAAAAAAATGAACAGGGGGCAGTTCATTGTTTGCTTTCCTTTCATCAGGAAAACATGCTGTTTGTTCAGGCCAGTGCAATCAGCCACGGATTTGACAATGGACTGGCTGGAGATGAGTCATGGATGATTTCACAAAAACAACTAATCCTTTTTTAATCTCTATGAAAAACATCCTGTTAGTATTGCCATATTCTAGGAAGTGTTATAACAGGAGCAGAAAAAGGATTAAGTGCTTAAACCTGTCCCACCAGTTCAAGTTTACTGTAGCAGAATCTCTGTTTTGGTTATGAATCTCAGTTGCTCTCATACAACTACAAGAGATTATTTCTCTACTGTATTTCTTTTTCTGTAATTAGACCTCCTTGATTATGTAGGAAGTGACCCATTGTTGATCTATCTATATTTTAAATTATCCATTTCAACTCACTGAACCCCTTCAGTGTGAAATAAGAGTAAGGATCACAGGTTCACCAAGCTTACGCTACAGTCTGCTCTCAATGTCAGACTTTTCCTCTCACTTGGAGCATTAAATTCCTATCAACAGATCCTCATGAGAATAACAACCGTGTATACTCTTCTTCATTGTCCTCCCTAAGATGTTCAGTGTAGTAGCACTGTGTATCTTTCACAAGATAAGTGATTCTAGGAAGTGATGAAAAATATGCTTCTTTGTAGCACAAGGCCCAGAGTCTGCCTTTTCCACACCAAATGTGAAATAACTGTAAAATATGAAGAATGGAAAACTATTGAGCAACTAAAGTGAAATGACTAGTCTGTAGCTTTAAATGAAATATGAAAATTAATAAAGGGTGCAGCTAAATGCTTTGTTTTCCCCACAATACTTATGATGGCAAAAGCTTGTTAACATTTTTATTGTTAATAAAAATTGCTGACAAACTGTTGTTGGCCTCTTTTTCAAAACTGAAAGCGAGTTCAAGAGGACTAATTTCTTTAGTAATCCCCAAAATGGTGCATCTGGACCAGGAAAGAACCAAAGAGACGCTTCCTAAATAAAATCAACCAACAAAAGCTGCATTATCAACAGGTGACCTAGATAACAGTAGCATCCATGATTTACCCTGGAATTACCTAACTATAATGAAAGGGATTTTCAAAAGTATTCAGTGTTGCCCTAGCTCTGTCCTCATTGCAGTCAACAGTCAGATGACCACTGAGTTCAATGGGAGCAGAGTTAGGCAACTGTTGACTGCTTTAGAAAATCCTACCTTATGGCATTTAACTTTAGGCACCCAATTTTTAAAAATGTTAGTCTAGCTTTGGGCCAAGTTTTTAGCAACATCTTGGACAAATAGTTTTAGATTAGAGTTTAGCAATTCTTTTATGCCAAAAATATATTTGAGTAAAAAATGCCAGTTAGGGCAATAGCTGATAATTGCAGGCTTCAGATATGGGAGTTACTTACACACTTCATTTCAAGAAATGCTCGCTAATAAACAGGAAGAGCCTCTGGTCCCTTACTAGAAATGGTATCCAAAGAAGCAGAGGAGGGCTCAACACTTGTCTTCTGAATGCAGACTGGATAGACACTTCTTTGTAGGTTACAGAAAAGGGAGAAAATAGTTAGAATTTCAGACAGGTATTAGAAGAGTTAGCACTCAGGACATCTGCCAGTGCAGGAACACCCATTGTAGACGTTGTTCCTTCTTCTGTAGTGACTCTTCCTGACCCCACTAGAGATATCACACAAAACAGAGCCTTGGTAATGTAATAAATAGGTCAATTTTGCCTAAATTAACTTACCTCTTTCAAAATATCCTTATTTTGTTTCCAAAATTTTACTTTGAATGTCTAGAGTTGGTGATACAAGGTGGGTGAGGTAATGTGTTTTATTGGACCAACTTCTGTTGGTGAAAGAGACAAGCTTTCGAACTTAGCTGAAGAAGAGTTGTGTGTAACCTCAAAAGCTCGTCTGTTTCACCACAGAAGTTAGTCCAATAGAAGATATTACCTCACCCATCTTGTCTCTCTCAAATTCTGGGCCCAAAATGCCTACAATTACACTACAAAAAACAACAGTAGAGTTGGTGATATCATTCTTCTAGGGCAACATACAAACCCTTCCAATAGAGGAAATGGGGCTTGCACTACTCAACTTCTCTGCTCCTTCTTGATTTCCCAACAATACCTCTATACTTGATTCTGTGGCAGCTTAAAAACTTCCACAAGCAAATTTATAGGGCTTGTAAGGCACCTATTACTATTGCAAGATGCCCTATTCATTCCACTTCTATTAAAAAACCCAAAGACTATCATTTCTATACAGAGTCGGGAACTGGAATTGATTACCAATTAGAATATGTAACCAAATGCTCAGCCTGGTTACACCAAAAGTACCAGACAATTTGGGAGGAAGCATGGGAATAGACAGAACACTAGACTGCCACTCAGGGGATCTGATCTTCTTGGTGACCTTGGGCAAGTCAATTCACCTTCTGTGTCTCAGTTTTTCCCACCTGTAAAATGGGGATAATATTTACTTTTAATTATAAACAGTTTCAAAATCTGTGGATGAAAAGTCTTATGTGGCCTATTACCCTTAATAATAATTTGATCAGATAATGTGCAAAAAATAGACCCCATTTAAATCTATTAAAATCATGGATTGGTTTTAGGACTTCTATACAAATACACTTTTACTGGAATTGGTCTGAGAGGTGGTTGCTCATATGGAGGTAGTTCATATGTTACTATCCTATTGCAAAAAAAGGTAGGCTCTGCATTCCAGCACACTTTACACCACTGAGAACAAACATGCTGGTTGTCACAGGTCTACCCTGCTACTAGACTCTGTGGAAAATGACAAGAATGTCCCTCACTACACCTTAGGGTATGTCTACACTGCAATGTAAATGCAGGATTTGAACTCAGGCTCAAGCCTAGTCCCACCCCTTCCATCTACACACAAATCACACTAACCTAGGGCTCAGACCATGGATCCCAGGACTCAACAGTGGTAGAGGGTTCCAAGCCGAGTCAAGCTGGGACCCTGGGTTCAAGCCCTGTTGCTTTGCAGTGTAGACACAGCCCCACTGGACTCATGCTCTGGGAGTCTGCCAAAAGAATCCCACGGGTCAACTTTCTTTGCCCTCTGGGCAGTCAAGTTTGGTGGACAGTCAGGTTTTTCCACACTGCACCACGAACAAAGGGCGAGAGTGGCCACATTTTGGGAGGGTGCTAGGAAGTCTGAGATATGGGTGGTTGGACTCGTGCCTACATAATGCCCCATAGACACTGAAGCCCCAGGTTAGGACCTAGGATTCAACAATTCCTAACCTGGGGTTACAAATGAGTGTAGATGCTCAAGCCCTAGGTTAACAAAGCCAGTGTCTGCTAACTCAAGTTTTATTAACCCTGGGCTTACATAGAAGTGTAGATGTACCCTTAGAGTCTAAGGGAAAGAGTTTGTTGCATGTAAGAGATCTTCAGTGTCCTTTTACATGTCACACAGTTCATCTGTTAGTATTTATAATTTACTGCCATATGCCAAGTTAATATATAATCAGACAGTACTGAATCTATGACACCTATTCACCTGGGAAAATATGCCAACAACTGATGTGATCTACCTTATTATATGTTTAATGATAGAGGAGAAGTGCTGCTTTCTCAGCTTCCCACGTATGCTTTTCATTTCCTCTCCTACACATTCCTGAGGGGTCATGTTCAATGCCTTTCAAAAGCAAACAAACAAATACAAAACCTCCCTCACTCTGGCTCTCGCTGCAGTTGAAACAGAAGGAGACACTTTAAGAATTTCCATTCTGTTGTATGTTTCCTAAAACAAACATATCTCCATTGGTAACCATTGTTAATTTATGTATGTCAGCTAGATTTCTACAACTGTGAAGTGTAGCTGTGTGCTGACATTGAAGTTACGCATATGAGATCAGTTTTTTCATCTCTTAATATCTCAGCAACGCAATAACTTGGTCTGGTAGCACAGTGGTTCTTTCCATACTCCCCATTTCCATAGTGCCCCAGACATTGATAAGCCAGGCTGGTTCCTTCTGTTCTTTAGACCAGCCTATTATCACTCGGGGAAAGCAGGTGGATATGGATGTAGCCTAAAGGATGCTGTCCAGTGCTTTGGTTTTTCTTGAGTCTGACTTCAAGATTTCACTCAACAGGGTTTTTAGTCTCTGTGATCCTTGAAGGCAAGTGTCTTTCTTTAGCGATTAACGTAGCCTTGGCATGGGCCACCAATACTGCACTGATCTTTGGCATACGTAAGGTTATGTGCATGGTCAAGTCAGTCAGCTGGATTTTTGTCTTTTCCCATTTGACCTTCATAGCGTTTGGGACTACCTTATTAAGAGAGGGTCACGTCTCTTCCTTGTAACCTTATGTAGCTACAGACAGTTTCCTTCTTCTTGGTCTGTCTGAATGCCGAAGCTCTCTAGTGATTCTGGGCATCTTGTGAAGATATTGAGTGGAAAATTTTCCCTCAAATTTCCATTTCTGATTTTTTTCCCCATTCAGAAAATTCGCCATCTTCCTTTAAGGAGAGGTGGGTTCATCTTATGAAGAGATGAGGAAGTTTTATGCTTTGGATTTAATTTTCTTGAAGTGCCAGTAATACTTTCACTTTCTTTTTCTGGGTTGGCAGATGAAGGGCTGGACGATGATGGGGAATGCCTTTTCCCTCTGCTTGTGCTGGGACCTTTTCTTGGCTTAGTCATGTTTTTTGGAGGCCTGGATGATTGTGTTAGGATAAGGATGAGTCACTCTGCAAAGTTACTGGTCTCCACGAAGAGTGGGGCTGCCTGAGTGTCAGCCAATGCCCAATTGCTGCTTCAGGGTGATCAGAAACCAGTTAAAAAATTCTAAAAGCATCTGTCTAATAACTGATACTCTTTTCCCTGAATGTACATTCTGTGCTGGTGGCAGGGTTTTGCTGCACCTCGGCCTGAACCTCACCTCCACACTAGGCTGGGGCACCTCCCTGCAGTGCATCGATACTATGGAAAAAGAGACATGGTTAGATCTGCCTTGGTGCTGGTGTTTGAGGAGCATGCTCACGTTGGAGTTCATGGTGCCTGCTAGGAAGAGAGCTCTGCAAGAACTCTTGATGTGTGATTTTGGCCTTGTCTTGAGGTGCCTGTGATTTGGCTGCCATTTTGATCCCCTGCCTGCTAAGAAGGCTTCCTTCTCCATGGTAGCACTAATATTTCAATTTTGCTCATTAGTTTCCCAAAACCTTAGAGGGGCTTTGTCCAAGTACAAAGAGTCACTAAAGTCCAAAATGAGGCTGGGAGAAAAAAAAATCTTTGCTAGGGCCATTTAATCTGAAAGGGAAGAGGGAGCACTTTCCCACTGCCTGCTTCCATGCCTGCCGAGAGACAGTGAGTCCTGGAAAAAGCCAGCAATGGGTGTGTGCTAGCACCATCCATGCTGAACTTTTCCCTTGAACTTATGTTAAAAAGGATGCACACATTGATGAAGGCTTGGCAGATACACTTCGGAAAGCGAATATGGTAAATTATTCCATTACTATAATTATACAGTAGGAGTGTCATGTTCCTCTACCAGATATGGAGTGGCTACAGAGCCTGTTTACACACACCAGATGTGTTCATCATAAGATCCTTTAACACTTTGCCAGGTAGCTCTGAGCTTCATTTAAATCAGGTATTTTATACACAGTGACACCTGAACAGTATAATACAGTTCAGCATTCCATTACAGGGAGTATGAAGCCGACCTGATCAAAAGCTCTTCTCCTTGTCCAGCCCGTTTCACGTGCTTATTTATTATAATCTAAATCAGAGATGAGATGACAGATAAGGCCTGCTGTAATCCTGCACAAATGCAACATGTTTTCTTATGCAAGACAGAAGTTGACAGAGCATCAAACAATCATGCTCCGTCTCTAGCCTTTTCTGTCAGTATCTTGTCCATTTCACAGCAATTACAATAAATACAGCTGACTGTATATAACCAGAGGCAAGGAAGAAAAATTCTGTAACCAATGCAGAACTCTGAAATATTCAGACAGAATTTCATAAAATATTTCTACTTACAGAAAACCACTACTCGGGTCTTTTTGGTATGAGATCGTAAGATGTTGAGTGACAGGTTAATTGAGATAAAAATATATAGCTAAGAATGTTCAGTTCAGTGTAACATTTTTTTTTTCAGTTTCAGTGCAATCTGAACATGGGAGATTATATGAATAAAACCCAGTGGGATGGCTTATCTTTACTATAAAGTATTTTCAATCTTTTGTATTAGGGATGTACATGAGATCTGGCATTTATTTATTTTTCCCATTGGTTTTAATACCTCAGGGTGGTAAAGCAGACATGTATCTTACTCAAAAGATACCATCAAAACTACACACTGTCATTTGAGGGTATTATTTCTTCCTTATAAAAGGAAATACATTAAAAACACTAACAATTTTGCTTGTAATAACCATTTTTGTCAGTTTCTTCACAGAGGCCTTTCTGATAGTTCATTTGCAAATTCCCCAAAAGAAGAAAAAGTATCTTGCTTCTTGCTAAGCTGGTATTGATGAAAACAAGTTTCTAAAGTATTTTTGGTTTCCAGCAGATCCCGTGTTAGCTTACAATAAATCAATAAATGTATATTATACACTTTGGATTAAATCTATGTTCAGACATAGTGAATGGGTGGAAGTAACACTTTTTATTCGGGTTCTTATACAACATCCATCAACTACGCCTGCAGTGGATGGAGGTGAAGCCGGGGATGATGGACCACATAAGTACAGGCAGCCATGTGGCCTAGCAGCTTTAGGCAAGTGTGGATGGTGGTGAGCTGGTGGCCCCTCACACAGGAGATTACGTCCGACATGGCTCAGAAACGGGTCTCTGGAAGGAATGCCCTGGCCCACATGGAATCAATCACCGCCCCAACAAACTCTGTCCGCTGCTCTGGTATGAGGGTTGATTTTTTTTTGTTCACTAACAGGCCCAGGTCGCGGCATGTGGACCACACCAGATCGAGGCTGCTCTGCACTTGATCCCACGATCTGCTCTTGATGAGCCAGTCGTCGAGATAAGAATAGACCTGGACCCCCTGATGCCTCAGGTAAGTGGCTACTGGGGCCATACATTTTGTAAAGATCTGCAAGCTGAGGAGAGGCCAAAGGGGAGTGCCATGAACTGGAAATGGCGCTGGCCCACCATAAAACAGAGGAACTGTCTGTGTCCTCGGAAGATAGAGATATGGAAATAAGTGTCTTTCAAGTTGAGAGTGGCACACCAGTCTCCCGGATCCAGGGAGGGGATGATGGAGGCCAGGGATACCATGTAAAACTTCAACTTCTTGAGGTACTTGTTGAGTCGTCGCAGGTCCAGGATGAGTTGTAGGCCCCCATTTGCTTTTGGGATCAGGAAATAGCAGGAGCAGAAACCTTTCCCTGTCATTTGCTGAGGGACCTCCTCCACCACCCACAGCAGTAGGATGCTATTCACCTCCTGGAAGAGTTGCTCATGAGAAGAGTCCCTGAAGTGGGATGGGGAAGGGGGGGATGGAAGGAGGTGGCCAAAAACTGAACGGTGTAGTCCAGCGATACAATTTTTAGCACCCAATGGTCCAAGGTGACTTTCAACCAGGCCGAACGGCAGGGATGAAGACGGTTGAGGAAAAGATGGGGCAGATCTGGGGAGGTGACTAGGGTGTGGCTCTCAAGCGCACCCTCAAAATGCCCACTTCTGGTGGTGTTTCGCCGGGCCAGGTTGCACAAGTGGATGGGAGGAGGAAGAGCAGCAGCGACTGAACCCCGATGGGCAGGTAGCTATATAAGTATTCAAACCCCTTGGTGGGGACAAAATACTTTTTCTCAGCCCTCTTCGAAGTGGGTGGGATGGAGGACAGAGTTTGCCAGAGGGCTTTCGCAATGTTCAGGAGCCCCTCCTGCACCAGGAGCGCTACATGTGTGGGGATGGATGCAGAGAGCACATTGAACAAAGTATCTGATTGCTCCACCATCTCTTCCACCTCTAGGCCTAAGTTAGTAACCACCCGTCGGAGCAGGGCTTGGTGCTCCTTAAAGTCGTCCAGTGGGCTAACACGGGAGAGCCCTGCCACTGCCTCGTTTGGCGAGGAGGACAACGACTGAACCACTGGGGAAAGGCCTGGGGCATTATCCCCTACAAGGGAAGAGGGTCTTGGGGTGGACATCTGTCCTTCCACCTCAGCACCTGCTGGCACATCCTGCACCGAGTCTGATGCCACCGGTGCCAATTGGGGTGTGTCCGATGCAGCGACCGAGGATTGGTGAGACGGGGGCATCAGCGGATGCAACCTCTGGAGCCCATTCGTGATGGTGCTGTCTCAGCGAGGGGCTGAACTCCCTCTCCATGCTGGAGAAATCCTCCTCCAGTGACCAGGGCAGGGCCATCGATGCTTGAGTCTGGCAGCTAACTGTCGCCGTGGGTGACCGGTGCCTCAAATAGTCAGACTGGTGCCGGGAGTAGGGGGAGCGGCGCCGTGTTGGAGAGTGTCCCTGAGGCCTCTGTGACGATGACCGTCGGCATGAAGATGACCTGTGACAACTGTAAGGTGACTGGCCGGGAGCACTGACCGGGAGCACAGTGCCAGCGATCTGTAGCGATGAACTGCTGACCTGAGCTGATGCGGTGACCAAGGGCCTAGCGACAAAAGGCTCTGCCTTGGCTCTGGAGACCAGCAGCGCTCATTCGCCTTCTGGGAGACCTTCACAGCTGCTTGACCTTGTAGGGAGTGTTCGCTGGGTCCATCGCCACACGTGGTGCCAACTGCGGTGGGGGAGTCTTTTGCTCTCTGGGCGCCGGGAGCAGAGAAGGAGTTGACTGCGCCATCAGTCTGGGTCCCCTACCACTCCCCAGAGGCGATGGTGGATCCATTGGGGGAGGGGTAGGATCTCCCTTGGGGGGGCATGCCCTCTTGTGGGGAGGGCCCTCAAGCGAATGTCACGTTCTTTCTGTGTCCTGGGATGAAAGTTCTTACAGATATGACACTTCTATTAAACTTGGGATTCCCGCAGGCACTTCAAATAGCTACTATGTGGGTCACTAAGGGCACGTCTTCACTACCCACCGGATCGGCGGGTAGCGATCGATCTATTGGGGATCGATTTATCGTGTCTAGTGTAGACACGATAAAATCGATCCCCGATCGCTCTGCCATCGACTCCGGAACTCCACCGCAGCGAGAGATGGAAGCGGAGTCGACGGGGGAGTGGCAGCGGTCGACTCGCCGCCATCCTCACAGCCAGGTAAGTCGACCTAAAATATGCAACTTCAGCTACGCTATTCACGTAGCTGAAGTTGCGTATCTTAGGTCGCCCCCCCCCCCCCCCCCGTAGTGTAGACCTAGCCTAACAAGCATAGACTTGTTGCAGTCAGAGCAGGGCTTAAAACCCAGAGACTGGGGCATGCCCCGCCTGAGGCAAAGTCCCCGCCAGGACCCTGACTGACTAACTACAGTACTTAACAGCTACTTACTAACTAATCTACTATAAAAACAAACTATTTACAGCTGGAACAGGAGGTTCAAAGAGTAGGAAAAACCACTGACCACTTGTGAAACAAAGGAAAGAGGCGCTCTGACAGGTGGCAAGAAGGAACTGAGAAGACCTAGGGTCGGCGGTGCCTGATATACCGACGCATGAGCATGGCACTCAAGGGGGTGCCACAGCCGGCCCTATGGATACTGCTAAGGCAAAAGTCTCCGGCAACTGTGCACGTAGGCGCGCACACACCTAGAATGGAATCGACATGAGCAAGCACTCGAAGAACATCTGAATACTGAAAATTTCAGTTTATTTGGATTCTGCTAATGGCTCAGAGCTTTTCAGCCAGTTCCTTAAGTATTCTAGGATGTATTTCATCAGGCCCTGTCAACTTGAAGACATCTAACTTCTCCAAGTAATTCTTAACTTGTTCTTTTCTTATTTTAGCTTCAGACCCTACCCCATTTACAATGACGTTAACTATGTTAGTTATCCAATCACTGCTAACTTTTTTGGTGAAAACTGAAACAAAAACGGCATTTAACACTTTCGCCGTTGCTGCATTTTCTGTTTTTTTCCGTCTTTCCCTCCTCATAGAGTAATGGGCCTATCCTGTCCTTGTCTTCCTCTTGCTTCTCATGTATTTGTAAATGTTTTCTTGGTATTCTTTATGTCCCTAGCTAGTTTAATCTCATTTTGTGCCTTGGCCTTTCTAATTTTGTCTATACATGCTTGTGTTGGTTTTAATTTGTAATTTGACCTAGTTTCCCCTTGTAGGATTCTTTTTTGAATTTCAGGTCACTGAAGATCTCCGTTAAGCCAGCATGGTCTCTTTAAAAAACTCCCAACTCTCCTGAACTCATTTTTTCCCCTTAGACTTGCTTCCCATGGGCGCTTACCTACCAATTCTCTGAATTTGCTAAAATCTGCCTTCTCAAAGTTCATTCTGCTGTTTTCCCTCCTACTATTCCTCAGAATCATAAACTGTCATTTCATGATCAGTGGCCCCATGCTTTATAGACACTGACATCTTGTGCAATTAATTTTGGATTAAGCAGGATTTTTTATGATATCAAAAGGAGTTAATAAATGACTTTGCAGAAAGTCATAAAACTGTAGCATATTTGTTTAAAAATAGCTAACCCACATTTCATGCTGTCATTTTTCCAGGAGCCTGATAAGTAGGGCCCTACCAATTTCATGGCCGTGAAAAACATGTCATGGACTGTGAAATAAGACCTGCCCTGTGAAATCCAATCACCCCATGCTGCTGGGAGTGCCCCACTCGGGGGCTCCTAGCTGCTAGCCCAGGCCGGGCTGGGGAGAGACAGAAGTTGTCCTTCCCCTGCATGGCTGCTCTCAGTGGGGAGATCAGACCCACCTCCAGAGGCAGTGCAGAAATGAGGGTGCTACACCCTCACTTCTGTGCTGCAGCAGCCCCAAAACTGGGCTCGGAGCTTCAGCCCCTATGACTGCAGACAGGACTCGGGGTTCTAGGTGCCCCGGCTTGGGGCCTCAGCCCCACAGCTGAAGCTGGGGCTCAGGGCACCCGGGTTTGAGGCTTCTGCCCGCTGTGGCCGGGACTCAGGGAACCCGGGCTTTGGGTTTCCTGACTGGGCTGAGGGTGCCCATTTTTGGGGGGGATCCCCCAATTGGCCAGGACACCCAGGTTTTGGGTTTCCACCCTCCGCAGCTCCTGACTGGGCTCAGGGTGCCCGTTTTGGGGGGGGATCCCCCAATTGGCCAGGGCTCCTGCATTAATCCACCACTGGCTGGGACTAGCAGCTAGGAGCTCCCAGCTGGGGCACTCCAAGAAGCTCAGGGGAGATCAGACCCACCTCCACGAACCTCCTCTAGCTGCAGGAAGCTTGGTGGCTGCTGCCTTCAGAGTCCAGCTCTGACGGTAGCACAGAAGTGAGTGTGGCAATCCTGTGAAACCCCCCATGATCCCATTTTGGGTCAGGACACCCACAGTTACATCTGACATTGTAAAATTGAATAATTTTAAAACCTTCTGGCTGTGAAATTGACCAAAATGGTCCGTGAATTTGGTAGGGCCCTACTGATAAGGGGATATTGCTCTCAGGGAAACTATTTTGTAGGAAAATATTTTCCATCAAAGACGTTACCTTTACAAAATGATAAATCCCATAATTAGAAACCGATCTTACATAATTGTTAGAAAATCTGCATGAGTTCAAAATATTAGGAAAACCATTGGATGTAGTTATTTGTATCAATATATATTTTGGAATATTTTATCAGATTTTTACATGTCAACATACGCATATATCCAGTCTGTTTATATTGAAAACTACTTTCCTCCAATTTGGGGAGGAAATTAGAGAGACGAGCAGGAAAGGAGCATTTGTTAGATATATACAATCTGAAGATAAACGTGTATTGTATAAAGAGAACAAGGGCACCATCTGCAGTTTTAGAAGCGTATTGGGGGCATGAAGGGTTTTCTTCAAGTACTGCATACAAGTCAGGTTTACACAATGAATTGAATTTTTATTGGGAAAATTATATCGTGTAATCTGGGTGTATACAAGATAACTTTATTTTAACAAATGATCTATTCAGAGTTCCTGTTCATATAATCAGCCACACTGAAGCAACAACGCTGGCCCTGAGTGTTTAAATACATGACTACTGATTATATACTTTTGTAATGTAAGAGCGGGTTGCTATGAAAATTTCACTTTTCTACCTTAGTGCATGGGCAGCTATTCAGCTTCATCTAGGTCATCAAAAGCAAGTGCTCAGACATTATTTCTGACTTTCACCCACTTATACCTGTACATATTGACATTGGTACAAAGGGCATTTGGGGCAGGACATTTTTTTAGAGCATTTTAGGAGATAATGATTACTAAATAAGTAATCATTAGTAAATAATTAAGACTTCTAAATACTATCTAACCAGTCTTTCAAAGCTTAAGCAGGCCTTGCTGTCAAATTGTTTTTTATTCAGAAAAGAAAGACATTAGTGTGAACCCTTCAGTCCTTCACCAGCCAAAAGATGTTTTCTCAGACTAGGCTTAAACTCACATGCAAGCCCTAGAAAATCCAATTGTCTGACAGTTTGGGTCAACCAACTGCAGGCAAAATTTAATTCCCATCTGCCTACCAGGTAAGGTGTTGAATGTAAATAAAAAACCTGCCACACCAGCATGTGTGGCCTGAGTCTGACAAGGGAAAGCTGAACTTCTGCTTTGGTTTCCTTCCAGACACCACTACCAGGAAGAATATATGGATAATTTACCCACACAAACTGTTGCCTTGCTATATTCTTATTCTCCTCTCATTCTACTCAGCTAGTTGTGCACCATACATCACTTGGGGAAGGACTACAGCTGACTAATTACACACATGCTTTCTCTACAAGGTAGTATAAGGCCCGTGTACTGTTTGATGGCATTTATAAGGAAAGTGAGACCCTGGCAAAACTCCCATTGACTTCCATGGGCACAGAATCACCATGGAAGCATGTAGCCCATTTCAATTCAGACACAGTCAAAGCACTCAGGATTTTAAGTGCAAGTGAATACAGAGCAGCAGCCTCCTCTCCACGAGGAAGGGGCAAAAATATGAAACAAAACTGAAATTTTAACAAATTATTTACTTTTGTTTAGTAAAAAATGGAGCAACCATCACATTTTCTTGTCAGGTAACCAGATCTGAGATTCAGGCTGCCCGCTCATAAGCAAAACACTAGCTGGTACATTTTGGATTTTATCTTATAGATTTTGGTCCTCTTTGGTGCACTGTAGTGGTCCCTCGCTATTGAGTGGGGAGAGAGGCCACTCCACCTCACTACAGACAGACAGCAAGTAACCATCTATAGAGGAAACTCCGGTCCTCTGGGTAGGGCAGAGCCACAAACAGTCTTTACACTGCAGCCGCCTGGCTGGGGCGGACAGTAACTAACAGTCTATAAGGGAGTTCTGGCCTTCTGGGCAGGGTAGAGCACATACAGTCTATGGCTCCACAACACAGCTCATACCTTCTGGCCAAAAAGAGGGAGTTTGGCCACCACCCCAGGGGTGGGGTCAGTGGCAGGGGGTTAAGGGGATCCAGGCCCACCCTACTGTATCGGGTCCCAGCCCAGGCCCCTAACAGTGGCAGATGGGTCTGCCACTGGGTTGGCGGTGATCCTCCCGAAACACGCTGACTCACACTCCGGCAGCAGAACCAGAATAAAATCTGGGTCACCTGGGTTGTTTTCCACCACAGTCAGGGTGTAGGGCTCCATGGTCAAAAGGTCCTCTGAGGAGCTGTAGGGACTGCCGGTGGCCAAGTCCCTGAGGAGACAGAGTACTCGTCTGACAGCGGTCCTGGAAGCTCCTTGCGATACTAGTCCATCTCTGACCACAGGGCACAGCTCCACTCAGGGGCTAGACTGGGTTCCTGCAAAGATCTCTGCTCCTTGTGGTGGTCCACCCCCTATTGAGCTTCAGGGCTCTCCTTTTATACTTCCTGTCCCACCCCAGGACTTCCAGTGCTGGGTCGGGGTAGATTCAGCTCTGCCCACCAGGACGACTGTAGTGGTCCCTCGCTCTCCAGTTTGGAGGGAGGCCATTCTGCCCCACTACATGCACAAAAGAGTCAAGGGAAGAGTGAGAAATATGTACAGCTAGCTTTTTGACCTTTGATTTCATTCAAGTGAGATTTTTAATTTGAAAAAAACCCCACACATCTCAACATAAGACCTGTGTCGATAACGTGTCAACCATGTTTTGCCTTCCATTACTAGTTCTTCTAAGGTGTCAGAGCTATCTCCTTATTTCCTCCTGTCAAAAATATTTTATGGTTGCAAGATGTGCAGAACAAAAGCGATCTACGGTTGCATCAAGCTTGTGCATTTATTAGTGGCTTATTAAGAAATAATTTATTGTTGCTGGGTAAACAGGAGTAACAAATTAGTAAAAAAAAAGTTTTTACACAAATAGTTTTATTACAAATTTGATTTTTTTAAGAAATACACATTTAAGAAATTACATAAAAGGCCTTGGCATTCTCAAAAATATTTTGGTATTTGCATGGTTATAGTCTATAAAATAGTTTTAGACACAGCTGTGCTCAAACATCAGAATATTTGCATAGAGATCCAATAGAACTATTTCTTTGAACACTTCAAAAAACTTTTTTGGGGGAATATTAACAAAATTAAGGCCTTTTAAATTTGAAAATCAAGTCATTCAGTGTGTGATTAGTTTTTAAAACCCTGAAAATATTAAATACAGAATAAACACTGTAAGCTCAAAGCACGTTTTACTATAATAAACACAAATAGTCATTAACCTGGGTTCATTCTCTGCAACTTACAGTTAGGTATTGAAATGAGCGAAAGAAAACAGATTTTTCACATTAACTATTTTGCATTTAACATCTAATTTATGACACTGTATTGAAAAAGAGGAAAAATTATGTAAGCTTCTTTTTGAAATTGTAGCAAACTCAAAGCTTGATTTGCCTAATTGTTGATACCTATATAAATTACTAATATATATATATATATATATATTTCCTAACCACAATTGGACCATTCTTTATTCCACAGGAAAATTTGTTCCACTGCATGAAGAAGCTGCATAGTACCAAACATAGCAGAAACATTTAATTGCCCATTTGTGAAACTAGTTTGGCAAACCCTTCCTTTGGAGCATAGTCCCACTGAAACCAATAGGACTAAGGTGGAAGTAAGCACTACAAATAGAAAAGCAAGCTAGATGGCACCCTATGTTTTGAAAATATGGATACATAATCTGTAATCACAAAACTCTTCTTTATATTAGTATTACTTTGTACAGGAACAATAAGTACATACCTAAGAGTCTGGAATTTTGAGATAGCTAGACAATGGTAATAGCATACGTAACTGGGTAGGAGAAATGAATCTAAATATATAATACAAGAAAGGGGAGTCAAAAGTAAGGCACAACAACATACTTCCTAGCACCTTTGAATTTTTCTGCATGAACTCTGGCTTTTTTATACTGTCAGTGCATTGCATTTACATAAACATTTCTTTTACCAAAAGTGCCATTTGGTATTTGAAGCTTATCTTTGTTGTCTCTTTTCTTCTTCAGCAAGTATAGAGCCAGTAAAGCAGTGTGTGTTAGTTATGCAAGTTCCTATAAGGCACTTTACTGTTTTCATATTGGACAACAATGAGGCACATATGATATACATCTAAGCTTCATTGCAGTTAAACAAATAGCACCATATTGTGACGTTAGTTGAAATTCAAACGTCATTATGTTCTTCTCATACAGACTTGACAACGGCTAACGTTTGAGCGCAAGTCCCCTGCTTTCAGAGTTGAAGGAGTAGGTTTCCTATAAAAAAAATGGACAACCATCAATAACTGCTAATACAAAAATATCAGTTTGCAAGTTTATTGTTAACTTGGCAGGGGGGAATGACTCTATACGAAGTGTTGTCAAAATAAACAAAACAAACTGAAAAAGATCTGTCTCTCTAAACTCTTTAGTTATGAGAAATTATTAAAAACAAAAGTGGGTAAAATATTTTCCGACAGAAGTGTGATTTTTTTTATTGACTATGTGCCTTTAATAATCCGGACCTCAAGCCTGCAATTCAAATTCACATGAGGTAAGGTTGCAGGATTGGTCCCCTACCCAAGGATGTATGATATACAAACTAGGACTGTTTCTGTGGTGTTCATAAAGAGAAAGGGATGCCAAGCTTTACAGTTCTCTCCTTGTGAGGGACGTAAGGAATAAAGTAACTATGATGCTCATAGACTCATAGACTTTAAGGTCAGAAGGGACCATTATGATCATCTAGTCTGACCTCCTGCATGATGCAGGCCACAAAAGCTGACCCACCCACTCCTGGAATAATTCTCTCCCTTGACTCAGCTGTTGAAGTCCCCAAATCATGATTTAAAGACTTCAAGTCGCAGAGAATCGTCCAGCAAGCGACCCCTGCCCCATGCTGCGGAGGAAGGCGAAAAACCTCCAGGGCCTCTGCCAATCTACCCTGGAGGAAAATTCCTTCCTGACCCCAAATATGGCGATCAGCAGAACCCCGAGCATGCGGGCAAGATTCTCCAGCCGGACCCACGTTGACCATTGATACTAATTACCAGCGATGGCAAGTTATTGACCTATTGACTAAAATCATGTTATCCTATCAAACCATCCCCTCCATAAACTTATCAAGCTTAATCTTAAAGCCAGAGAGGTCTTTCGCCCCCACCGTTTCCCTCGGAAGGCTGTTCCAGAACTTCACCCCTCTGACAGTTAGAAACCGTCGTCTAATTTCAAGCCTAAACTTCCCGACGGCCAGTTTATATCCATTTGTTCTCGTGTCCACATTAGTACTAAGCTGAAATAATTCCTCTCCCTCCCTGGTATTTATCCCTCTGATATATTTAAAGAGAGCAATCATATCCCCCCTCAGCCTCCTTTTGGTTAGGGTAAACAAACCGAGCTCCTCGAGTCTCCTTTCATACGACAGGTTTTCCATTCCTCGGATCATCCTAGTGGCCCTTCTCTGTACCCGTTCCAGTTTGAGTTCATCCTTTTTAAACATGGGAGACCAGAACTGCACACAGTACTCCAAATGAGGTCTCACCAGTGCCTTGTATAACGGAAGCAGCACCTCTTTATCCCTACTAGAAATACCTCGCCTAATGCATCCCAAGACCGCATTAGCTTTTTTCACGGCCACGTCACATTGCCGACTCATTCTTCTCTCTTTTTCTCTGAGTAGCCTTCCTTGTACTAAAGAGTGATATTTATTCTTGGGTAGCGGCTCGCACAAGGCTTTGCATCACTTAATTCCTCAATTTAGAGCCTAAATAGTACAGAAGTTGTGCATAGGCCCATCTGTACAGGGTGAAGCTCATGGGTGAATGATAAATAATTGTTCAAGCTCATTCAGTTCTCTGCCTCTCTGAGTATGTATACCCTGCAATTAGACACCCATGGCTGGCCCATGCCAGCTGACTCGAGCTCACAGGGCTCAGGCTGAGAGTCTGTTTAACTATGGTGTAGATGTTTTGGCTTGGGCTGCAGCCCAAACTCTGGGACCCTCTCATCTCACAGTATCCTAGAGCCTGGGCTCCAGCCCGAGCCTGAACGTCTACACCACCATTAAATACCCTATTAGCCCAAGCCCTGTGAGTCCAAGTCAGCTGGCACAGGCAAGCCACAGGTTTTTATTGGCAATGCACACATACCCTTTCCGAGGAGATGTCAACAGCTGTGCTAGTTTGCAGTGCTTCTATTATGAGCTAATATCCACTAGGGATGAGATTATGCTCTGGGATAATTTCTATCAAGATGTCAGTGTATCTCAATTACGACTGAAATCACACAAGTGAAACACAGGTGTGGTGGAGGTACAAACACTCTTAGGTCATCCTAAAAGGAATACTGTAAATAGGTTTCATTTGGTATATCTTAATCCAAACAGACTACCAATAGCTATTCATTTTTTAAGATTAATCTAGAACAATCCTAGTGTTACTTTAAAGTAAGTTTCACACTGTTGCTTTTACAGATGTATAGTGAGCCGTGAATATGGATTTTAGAAAGAAAAATCAATTATAACTTACTTGAACATCTCATTTCTCTCTATAGTGGCAAGCCAAAAGCTGTAAGCATTTGCATAATAGTTACAAGTTCCACGACCATGGCATTCTATGAAGGGAGCACTGCGGAACTCCTCTAGACAGGAACCTGGAGATGCCAGAGCTTGTCCGGAACCCTCAGCACCAGCGCTGGTATGCTGGGAAAATACAAGTAAATCAACCAGATTAGAAATATCTAACTCTTTAGGCCTGGTCTACACTGGAGGGGGGCGGGAATCGATCTAAGTTACACAACTTCAGCTACGTGAATAACGGAGCTGAAATCGACATACTTAGATCTACTTACCGCGGTATCTTCACTGCGGTAAGTCAAAGTCTGACGCTCTCCCATCAACTCCGCCTGTGCCTCTTGCCCTGATGGAGTACCGGAGTCGACGGGAGAGTGCTCGGTAGTCGATTTATCGTGTCTAGACTAGACGCGATAAATCGACCCCCGCTGGATCGATCGCTACCCGTCGATCCAGCAGGTAACGTAGACAAGCCCTTAGTGACAGTAGGTGGTAACTCTTTTAAACCAATACTTTGCCATATGCATTTCCTCCCCTCTTTTCAGTAATGTGGTGGAGAACCTGCTGCTGCTCTTTCCTCCTGCTTTGGGATAACGGGTGGCCAGTTGGGAGCAATGGGAGTCTGGGAAAAATGGGAGGAATGGATCCCAGGGACAGGGTATCTTGGGCCTTGGGAGGAGCATGGTGTTGAAGGTAATCAGGGAGAGTATCTTGGAATCCACTGGTGTTAGGGCCCACAGAACTGAATTGCCTTGCGTTACCAGAGACTGTGTCAGATAAATTTTGGTACTGAAGCACACCAGAGACTGCTCAAAAGATCAAAAATTCAATTAGACAAAGGTCCTATTCATGGAGAGATCAGGAAGAGCAGAGGCAGTGGCTCTATATTGCTCTGTGAAGGTGCTGCAACCCTGAACTGGAGGGACAATAGGAAGGTCTGTTAATTTCTATGTTCATTTAGTCCTTGGCATTTGTGCTGAAGCTGTAAACAAGGGAATGACAGTGTGTTTTGTGAGAGGAATTACTTTGCTAGAAACTAGAGAGTGAATTGTTACTAAATTATTCTCTCACATTAACTAAATAGCCAACATGTTTCTAAAGTCACCAAAAGAGCAGACCTTGTCTTCTGACCCTTGTTTCCCTGCAACGGCACAGACAGACAGTACCTTTCTAAAGGCAGGAATACATCAAACACCAGCATAAATTATTTTTCTGATCCAGGTGACGTCCTGGTGCACTTACCATTACAAAGGAGTAACCAATCCAAAGCGACATCCAGCCTTCAGGGCACAATGGTATTTGAACTGTTTGGCTGTGAACTGCAATTACCATGGCAGGAGCCTCACACACAGAGCATCTATAAAGAACATGACAGCAAGGAACTCAATGTACTTGGAATAGTAACATTTATTTCCTCTTTTCGGGAGTTATTTGCACAGCAAGTTCAGAATTTACAAGACCAACCAGTTAAGCATTGGAGTCACTAATCCTACCAGTCTTCACTGGATAAAGGAAAGGAAGGGCCTTATTATTATAAACTGAATAGTTCAATACATTTACCCTTTTTTCTCTTTTAAATTTTAAATTTCAACAGCCAGCATATGTGCAATGTTATTAACACTGAAGGGAAAATGGCTAAAGAACTAGAAGAAGGTCTGGTGAGCAGGGCCGGCTCCAGGCACCAGCTTGGCAAGCAGGTGCTTGGGGCGGCCACTCCGGAGAGGGGCGGCAGATCCAGCTATTCGGGGGCAATTCGGCGGATGGTCCCTCACTCCCGCTCGGAGCGAAGGACCTTCCGCCGAATTGCCACCACAGATCCTGATCGCGGCTTTTTTTTTTTTTTGGCTGCTTGGGGCGGCCAAAATCCTGGAGCCGGCCCTGCTGGTGAGACCAGGAGCAAATAGGAGCAACACATTGCTTTAGCTGTAGACTTATAGGACTTCTGGAGAGAACACCAGCACTTCTTTGAGGAACTGAAGACTTCTTGGGAAGGCCAGTGAAACATGTACAGAGGAGGGTTCCATATGTATTCCCTTTAAAGGTGACTTTTGTTTATGTCTGGGGTCCTTATCTCTGAATAAAGGACAACTTAGCCAACCAACTGGAACACTGGGCTTAAGAAACCAACATTCTGAGAGGTTTACAAACCAAGATGCTTTTAGTTCAGGTATGTAGATTCTACTTCTGACCTGCTGGCTCCCAAAATAAGCAGGAGGCTCAGGCGCAGTAACTCCTTGGTGGGTGTCTCTCTCTCTTTGCTAAGACTGCCAAACAAAGTACTAATAAATGCCAGTTATGATGCAAATGATAATCATATGGGCTCCTGCTAATTAGGAATTTGACTGGGACCACTAATTCCTTGCTTGCAGCATAGCCCTAAAAATAGCCACTTTTAATTAGCACTGGCCCTTTTGGTTCAAACCAGATACCTAAGATGAACAGCTTTGTATTGCATTATCAGAGCAACAGAGAAATTAAGTTTAACAAGCAGGAATAAGCTGGGTTCTGTTAAATCCACAAAAGCAAAGAAATTCAGAGTGAAGGCATCTACATTTGACATAAAAGGATTCACACACTGCCTAGAACTCCAGCACAAAAACTACATGGTTATTTTAAGAAGCACAGCAATGAAAGAGGAAAAAATAGAATGTAAAAGGCGCCTGGTACTAGCTTTGCTTCAAGAGATTTCTGGTGCATCAATGAATGACTTTGGGACAAAGGAAATCTCTTGAACCAGGGTAGGCAAGTGACACTTTTACATCTTTTCAATTTTTCAATGCTGGATGATGATGGTTTAACAGTCTCAAATAATAAAAGAAACTGTCAGACTATGAAGATAGCCTTCTGCTTTGAGATTACAGTGGCATGCACAGATACAAAAGAACATATTAAAATAATTTCACTCTACACCACCTTTCCATGGCAACTCTTGGCACAGTAGATTCTTTTAGAATCCAGGGTTCAAGGGAAAGCTGCAAGATCTACAAATATATATAAAGCACCACAAGTACTCTGTATGCATAGGATAGTGGGCAATTTAAGGGCAAATTTCAACAGCGGTCTCTTTGTTCAAGACTTTCAAGAGTGACTCAAGGGATTTTGGGTACCTGACATGAACAAGTTAATGGGGCTTAGTTTTCAGAGGGTGGGCACTCACCATTTTCTGAAAATTAGATCCTTTTTAGGCATCTCCAGTAGGGCACAAAAAAGGCAGACACCCCAAATCTCTACTCTTTTTTTTTTAAATCTTGGCCAAAATCTGTACAATCAAATTTTGAGGCATTTTGGGTGTCAAAAAACTGGGAATTAAGTACAGAAGTAATATTTGCATAAGTTGGGTCCAATTACACAATTTACACATAAAACTCCAAGTCTGGGGACACACAAAGTTGTGTTGCCATGCAGAAGGAGTGATATTTCATTCTTATGAATCCTTTTTAAAAATTGGCCCTTAGCTTGTTCATGTTATATGAGAAACAAACCGCCATATTAAGTACTCTGATACACTGGATACCTACGATGGGGGATGTTACCTTAGAATTGTCTGGATAGCTAATATACATAGACAAGTGTGTCATGCTCCCACCCTCGGAAAGCCCACCAGAGCAATTTCCACTCCCACTCATCTCCATGGTAGGGAGAGAGCACAGGAGTTGTTAGGGTGTCTACACAGCAGCTGGGAGGATGTTTCCCAATGCGGATGCTAGCGCTGTTTGAGCTAGCATACTAAAAACTGCTGTATGGATGCAGTAGCATAAGTGGTGGGTTGAACTAGTTGCCTGAGTTAAATCCCACCTAACCTCCTGGGTATGTAGTTGGGCAGCTAGCCCGAGCCGCTGCCCATGACATTGTAGCCACACTGCTATTTTTAGCATGCTAGCTTGAGCAGAGCTAGCATGTGTCTGCCTATCCAAGCTGGGAAGCATCCTCCCAGCTGCAGCCTAGGCATAACCTCACACTCTAGCACAGGGGTCGGCAACCTTTCAGAAGTGGTGTGCTGAGTCTTCATTTATTCACTCTGATTTAAGGTTTCCCATGCCAGTAATACATGTTAATGTTTTTAGAAGGTCTCTTTCTTTAAGTCTATAATGTATAACTAAACTATTGTTGTATGTAAAGTAAATAAGGTTTTTAAAATGTTTAAGAAGCTTCATTTAAAATTAAATTAAAATGCAGAGCCCCCCGGACCAGTGGCCAGGGCCCGGGCAGTGTGAGTGCCACTGAAAATCAGCTCGCGTGCCGGTTGCCTACCCCTGCTCTAGGATCAGGACGGCCTATAAAGGCCCTGCCTGACCCCTGTGTGTCATGATTATCAATTTAGTAAGATGTTGGAGCTCCTTTGTCAGATCCTAATTAAATCAGAGTGGTGCAGCCCACTAAGTTCATGTGATCTCTTCTGCCTTAAGCCTTGTGCATGTTACACCATGGCACAGTTTATGCTAGTAAATTAAAAAAAAAAAATAGGACCAAATCCACAGCTGATATAAACTGGTGCAGCTCAAATGAGCTCAATGCAACTACATCAGTTTACACCAGCTGAGGAGTCAGTTCTTAAATGATTGCTTTACAGTACTACACCAGGTTCCTTTGCAATATTGTTTGCTTTAAACTAACTCTAGTTGTATTCAAGCACCAAAGCAATGTCCAAAACAATGCAGCATATTGCATGATAGTTAAAACAGACATTGATATATTTTCAAAAGATATTGAGCCACAAAGTGCTTCTAATTAGAGCTGAGTATAAAAACAGAAATTATTTTTCCCCTTGGAATTTTGAATAAAAATCAAAATTTCTGTTTAATTCAAAATTTCCTGTTGTATTTTTTCAGTGAATTTATTCAAAATAAATATTTTTGTTTCATATGAATCCAAATAACCATTTTTTGGCTTGAGATCTCTTCACTTTTTCCAGTGGAAAAGGTGTGGAGACTCAAAATATTTTCATTTTAATTCAAATCAATATGGAAAAATTTCAATCATTTAATCGAAAATAAAATCAGGATAGTCTGAGTGATATGAAAAAAGTTTGATGAAAATTTTTTGACCAGCTCTATTTTTAATAGGTCTTCTGCATATTCATAACCAATGCAGCAAGAGCAATACTCACCTACTGATGAATGGCCTGATATTGTCACCAGTGATAGGTGCCATGCTCATCGGCATGGGTTCAGGAGTAGACAGCCAGTAGGAATAGTCATTCCTTGATGCAAAGTTGCATACATTATTGATGTTGCAGAACAAGAATGGCATAGTGCTAAATTTACGAAGACAGCTCCCTGCTGTGCCTGAAAGTGTAATAAAAAGGTTAATGTGTAAAACTCTGTTCGAGTGAATATTTGGCAACGGCATATTTTAATCAGTGCAATTTTGATGACAGTGCACAATGTTTAAAGTGCTAACATGGCAACCCTGACTTTGAAACTCACTTCCCGGCTCGCTCCAGCAGGATGGTGAGAGCATAAGGGAGATTCTGATATCAGTCTGAGAGGGGAGGGCTAGCTTGTTTTGCTCCTGTATAAATCCCAATGGCAGACCACAATCAGACTTTAAAATAATTTTTTCCCCTCAGCTCCATGGTAGTCAAGTTTATATAATGGTTGCTTCTAGAATTGTATATTTGTTTATCAGATGCCAAAAGATACATTAAAGCAACAATAAGATCACAAACTTAAATATAAAAAGTCAGGGAATGCAAAACTTAAGGGCTTTTCAGTAACACCAATACATTTACATTAAACTAAGATGATATTTTTGATTACTAGCTAGTAATTACCCAAACTAGCAATCAAATATATTATACATGTGCAATGCCTTAAATGCCTGAGGTTCTCTGATCAAAGAAGCCATTGTCTCCTTGTAGTCAGCTGACCCATACCCTGGGCTCGGCTGTAGTTTCATTGAGTCTCTTGCCCCTAAGTCCCCTATGGGCAGGGCTTAAATTCTCATGGAGTATTTTTCTGGGGCCCCCAGACCCCTCCACCCCCAACGTGCTATAAAAATTCCAGGGAGGTTGAAAATATTTACTGGAGCTCTGCTCTGGACAGCTCTGGCTGAATTTAAGCCCTGCCTATGGGAGCCCCACTTGTGGGCAATCTCACTATTCCCAGCACGTGTTCAGCTCACTGCCGGAGTCTTCTCAGAGTCCAACTACAGTTCACTTGTCCCTATAATCCCAGGAGGTGCTTTCCAGGTCCTGCCACAGGTCACTGATGGGAAGCAGCCCTTCAGGGCCCTTGTTGGTAATAAGCTTGTAATGTCAATCTTCCTCTGCCGAAAGCTGAAGGTGAGGGGAGTCGGGGGGAAGGAAAGGCTGGCCACTGCCTCAGACTGAGCTCCCCTTGCTACTAGAGCTCACTAGCAGTCCCTAGCAGCATTCCTGCTACCAGGCAAATTTCCCCCCTTTTCTGTGGCTTGTTTCACCTTTTTAAGCTCTCCTTCTCCAGGCGGAGCATGTTCTGCAGGTGCACCTAAGCCTTTCTACCAGTGGGATGGGGGTATGTCCCGTCACGCTCCTCAGTGCATGTTTGTGCAGTGCTGGAAAAGGGTAAACCACTATAATATCTATAAGTAAGTATGATTATTATGCAGTCTGTGCTCTACATAGTGTAGTATGAGCCTACGAATAAGATAAATATTCGTTTGGTTTGTAATGAAATTAAGCTGCATTACACACTCATCAGTAATGCATGCTAACACCTTATTTGATTTGATTTATTTTATTATTTCTTACCCAAATCCTGACCATGTGCCCTTTCATTGCCTTGTACGTAAAGTAAGGAGTAGCCATAGTACATCAGTTTAGTTCCAGATGGACATTCTGGTTCTTCAATGGTTTGGCTGTGTCTGGTAACAAGGAAGCCATGAGCGACAGATGGTGTGCCTGGTGGGCCCATAGACCCTGGTAAACCCTCAGGGCCTTGTGGACCTCTGGCTCCTCGTGGACCTACAAGACAGAAAGTCAAATTTACCTCTTTTTTATTTCTAGAAGTGTCGATAGAGAGAATCCAATCTGAGCCATCAATTGTATATTTATTTTCAATGTACACAGCTACTGTATTATCGCACTCGGTTGAGCAGACTGCACACAGTGTTGATGATAACAATTTTAAATGATCAGGAAACCAATGATTATGCCTTATGTATTTGCATAGTGTTTTGTATTTAACCTTACACTAGAGTTAAACGTTTTATCTGGGGAGAAAAATTACTCTGCAGTGTTCAGTACTACTTTACTTTAATTTCTTAAACTCTAACACATAAAGGAAAATAATTTAGACAATGGAAGTAAATGAAACCAAAGTACTTTGAATGATTATTAAATGTCTCTAAAAATGCCTACAGAGAAAGTGTGCCAACTTCTGATGGAGCTGAAATTAAAGCAAGTAAAGGGAACTAGAGAATTGCTGCTTGCCAGGCAATCACTGTTAAGAATTTGAACTGTCTGAAATTACAGCACATATTAAATGAAAAAACAACAAAAAAATTGAATGCAACATTAAGACTGGGGAAAATAAGCACTCAGACATCAGCAAGTTCTGTAAAGGAAAGATTTCTCTTGCACTGTTAAAGTGCCCATTTTGTTCATCCATGTTGTTTACAATATACATAATACATGGAAGTTTACATTTTCTGAGGTTAGAAGGACCAGAAGATACTGGCGGGCAGATTGTAATTGGGAGTGTGTACGTGGGGGGAAGAGTAGGAGGGTGGATGGAGCCTTTTCCTGTGCCAGCCCTGTGCAAGGACCAGGGGAAAAATACAGCTTCTGTGCTTGAGGATGCACAGAGACTCTTAAGGGACGATCATCACCTCAACGGGAGCAGGGAAGTGGGCCTCTTCCCCAGGCCTGCCTCTGCCCCAGCCAACATTATGGGCTAGGTGCACTGGAAAAGCAGGCTGCACAGTCCTAAAGCATTTGATTTGATTAAGATTGCAAGATCTCCAGGCTTTGTCAGTGGTACTTGTAAGATGCTTGACCCATAGCTATAGTGAAGCCTCCATTCAAATATGTCCTCTGATGTTTTTCAAAAGTTCACGTCCTGTGGATCTCTAAGCTTTAGAGGAATAGAGCTACAGAGGTCTCATGTGTTGTGGGGCCTGTCAAATCCTTAGTGAAGAACTAGTTTGCTGGCAGATCTTACAAGCTGCAACTTTTGATTGTGTTAATTGTCTGCCACGTTTCCCAGCACAACTTCTTTGTTGCTTCATTCAAACAAATTGACCAAAGTTTCCGAGGAATGCAGCCTCCACAAGTTGCTAGCACCAACTCCTTCTGCAACTATTCAGCCTCTGCAATTAACAAACTTTGGGAATGGTATGAGTGGCTACTAAAAAGTACAGAGCTAAATTGCTTGCTGCACTTACAATTCATGGGCACCACATCTATCTTTAAGGGCATGTTTCTGATCTCTCATCAATGTAAATAACATCAGTGAAGTTATACCAGTAAACTTAGGCTCTGACCAGTGCCTACTGAAGTAAAAAAAAAAAAACACACTCTTATTGACTTCAGTGGTTGCTGGTCAGACCTATGTGCACTGACAGAATGTTCTTCTATGCATTTGGAGTCTTGCATTTTCAAGTATTTTTTTTTTCAAATGTAGCAAAGCACACACTGTACATTATAGCCTAATCAGTCATCAAATCCAAAAATTCATCTATTTTTGAGTAAGCCCCATGGGATAAGAAAGATGGTTCTATTTTATTTATTTTTAAAATGGAAAATGTTTTTTTATGCTCTCATGATTCAAATGGCTGAAGGGATTTTGTCTAAATTTTCACAAACTATTCCTCTGTGGGCAGATACCTATCTCACAGAACTGGAAGGGACCTTGAAAGGTCATTGAGTCCAGTCCTCTGCTTTCACCAGGGCCAGCTCCAGGCACCAGCTGAACAAGCTGGTGCTTGGGGTGGCAGATTGTTCGAGGCGGCATTCCGCCCAATCCTAGGGTGGCACGGCCGCATTTTTTTTTTTTTTTTTTTTTTTTTT
>NW_020664372.1:31392467-31393869 GCF_002925995.2 Terrapene triunguis
TTTTTTTTTGCTTGGGGCGGCCAAAAAGCCAGAGCCGGCCCTGGCTTTCACTAGCAGGACCAAGTAGTGTCCCTAACAGATTTTTTTTTTTGCCCCAGATCCCTAAATGGCCACCTCAAGGACTGAACTAACAAGTCTGGGTTTAGCAAGCCAATGCTCAAACCACTGAGCTATCCCTCCCCCAAAGAGCATAGAATATCAGGGTTGGAAGGGACTTCAGAAGGTCATTGAGTCCAACCCCCTGCTCAAAGCAGGACCAATCCCCAAACAGATTTTTGCCCCAGATTCGTAAATGGCCCCCTCAAGGATTGAACTCACAACCCTGGCTTTAGCAGGCCAATGCTCAAACCACTGCTCTATCCCACCAAGCATAAAATTTCAACCCCAAAACTTCAGAAAGTTACAGGAGTGTGAAAAAAAGGAAATTATAATGGAACTTGTTTTGCAAGATTATTATAAGAGGTTCAACAAGGACAAGTGCTGCACTTAGGAAGGAAGAATCCCATGCACCGCTACAGGCTGGGGACCGACTGGCTAAGCAACAGTTCTGCAGAAAAGGACCTGGGGATTACAGTGCACAAGAAGCTGGATATGAGTAAGCAGTATGCCCTCGTTGCCAAGAAGGCCAACGGCATATTGGGCTGTATTACTAGGAGCCTTGCCAGCAGATCGAGGTAAGTGATTATTCCCCTCTATTTGGCACTGGTGAGGCCAAACCTGGAGTTTTGCATCCAGTTTTGGTCCCCCCACTACAGAAGGGATGTGGACAAATTAGAGAGAGTCCAGCGGAGGGCAACCAAAATGATTAGGGGGGTGGGGCACATGACTTATGAGGAGAGGCTGAGGGAACTGGGCTTATTTAGTCTGCAGAAGAGAAGAGTGAGGGGGGATTTGATAGCAGCCTTCAATTATACCTGAAGAAGATGGAGTTAGGCTGTTCTCAGTGGCGGCAGATGACAGAACAAGAAGCAATGGTCTCAAATTGCACTGGGGGAGGTCTAGGTTGGATATTAGGAAACACTATTTCACCAGGAGGGTGGTGAAGCACTGGAATGGGTTACCCAGGGAGGTGGTGGAATCTCCATCCTTAGAGGTTTTTAAGGCCCGGCTTGACAAAGCCTTGGCTGGAATGATTTACTTGGTGTTGGTCCTGATTTGAGCAGGGGATTGGACTAGATGACCTCCTGAGGTCTCTTCCAACCCTAATATTCTATGATTATAGTAGTTAGAATTGCTATCATCTATTATTTTCAGATCTATCTAGCTATCTTTCTTAAGTTTTTCTAAAGTGTCTTTTACCATGGATTGTCAGTAATATGCCAGGGATCGGCAACCTTTGGCATGCGGCACGCCAGGATAAGCACCCTGGCGGGCCGGGCCGGTTTGTTTACCTGCCGCGTCC
>NW_020664372.1:31394269-31430705 GCF_002925995.2 Terrapene triunguis
CGGCCGCATTTTTTTTTTTTTTTTTTTGCTTGGGGCGGCCAAAAAGCCAGAGCCGGCCCTGGCTTTCACTAGCAGGACCAAGTAGTGTCCCTAACAGATTTTTTTTTTTGCCCCAGATCCCTAAATGGCCACCTCAAGGACTGAACTAACAAGTCTGGGTTTAGCAAGCCAATGCTCAAACCACTGAGCTATCCCTCCCCCAAAGAGCATAGAATATCAGGGTTGGAAGGGACTTCAGAAGGTCATTGAGTCCAACCCCCTGCTCAAAGCAGGACCAATCCCCAAACAGATTTTTGCCCCAGATTCCTAAATGGCCCCCTCAAGGATTGAACTCACAACCCTGGCTTTAGCAGGCCAATGCTCAAACCACTGCTCTATCCCACCAAGCATAAAATTTCAACCCCAAAACTTCAGAAAGTTACAGGAGAGTGAAAAAAAGGAAATTATAATGGAACTTGTTTTGCAAGATTATTATAAGAGGTTCAACAAGGACAAGTGCTGCACTTAGGAAGGAAGGATCCCATGCACCGCTACAGGCTGGGGACCGACTGGCTAAGCAGCAGTTCTGCAGAAAAGGACCTGGGGATTACAGTGCACAAGAAGCTGGATATGAGTAAGCAGTATGCCCTCGTTGCCAAGAAGGCCAACGGCATATTGGGCTGTATTAGTAGGAGCCTTGCCAGCAGATCGAGGTAAGTGATTATTCCCCTCTATTTGGCACTGGTGAGGCCAAACCTGGAGTTTTGCATCCAGTTTTGGTCCCCCCACTACAGAAGGGATGTGGACAAATTAGAGATAGTCCAGCGGAGGGCAACCAAAATGATTAGGGGGGTGGGGCACATGACTTATGAGGAGAGGCTGAGGGAACTGGGCTTATTTAGTCTGCAGAAGAGAAGAGTGAGGGGGGATTTGATAGCAGCCTTCAATTATACCTGAAGAAGATGGAGTTAGGCTGTTCTCAGTGGTGGCAGATGACAGAACAAGAAGCAATGGTCTCAAGTTGCACTGGGGGAGGTCTAGGTTGGATATTAGGAAACACTATTTCACCAGGAGGGTGGTGAAGCACTGGAATGGGTTACCCAGGGAGGTGGTGGAATCTCCATCCTTAGAGGTTTTTAAGGCCCGGCTTGACAAAGCCTTGGCTGGAATGATTTACTTGGTGTTGGTCCTGATTTGAGCAGGGGATTGGACTAGATGACCTCCTGAGGTCTCTTCCAACCCTAATATTCTATGATTATAGTAGTTAGAATTGCTATCATCTATTATTTTCAGATCTATCTAGCTATCTTTCTTAAGTTTTTCTAAAGTGTCTTTTACCATGGATTGTCAGTAATATGCCAGGGATCGGCAACCTTTGGCATGCGGCACGCCAGGATAAGCACCCTGGCGGGCCGGGCCGGTTTGTTTACCTGCCGCGTCCGCAGGTTCGGCCAATCGCAGCTCCCACTGGCCGCAGTTCGCCGTCCCAGGCCAATGGGGGCTGCGGGAAGCGGTGCGGGCCGAGGGATGTGCTGGCCACATTGGCCTGGAGCGGTGAACTGCGGCCAGTGGGAGCCGTGATTGGCCGAACCTGCGGACGCGGCAGGTAAACAAACCGGCCTGGCCCGCCAGGGTGCTTACCCTGGCGGGCTGCGGGCCAAAGGTTGCCGATCCCTATACTATGCTGTGTTCTTAACATACAATACTGCAAATGCTTTGTACAGATCAATCAGTTCAACTGAAATAATTACTTATCATCTTAGAGAGACAAGGTGACCTGAAAAAGCTCTGTGTAAGCTCAAAACCTTGTCTCTGTCACTAACATAAATTAGTCCAATAAAAGATATTATCTCACCCACCTTGCCTCTCTCATGCCCTGGGACCAACACAGATAAAACACACTGCTTATAATCTTGTTAGTTTACTAATATTCCTCTACACATCTTCATTTTTATAATTTTCCAATCCAAACCAAACAATCTATTCTGCTATCATGGAATGTTTTATATAAACAAACATAGTGTAGGGATTAATAAGGGTTCGGCATCCCAGGCTGGATTCACACACTCTCTTGTATGTTCTGTAATGTCGTGTGTGTGTCCCCCATCCCCCTGCTCCAAATACTTGTCTAACGCTGCCTTTAACCCTAATTAAAGCTGTTCCTGTTTCTGCCTTCTGTGGAGAATTCCATACATGGTCTACCACCAGTGCTGCCTACTGAAGTTCTGCCTAGACTCCTTTGGGACCTGACTTTCCCCTAGCTTGGTTTATGCCCCTAGTTCCTGAAATTGACAGAAAATCAGATACTCTTGTAGCTTCTATCCTTTCTATTCCCATCAGAACTGTACATACTTCACTGAGGTTTCTTCCTTTCCAAAGAATAGAGGCCTAGTCTCTCTGCCTTGCTGTAGAACTAAATTCAGCAAATAACTGAATCATTCGGGCTATCCTCTGCAGTACCTTTTCCATCTCTGTAATACCATTTTTATAATAAGACAACCAGAATTGAGCACAGTGTTCCTAACGGTGACCTAATTCATCACTTTCTTGTGCAGTGATTTTCTCATTTATTCAAAACCTCTGTTTCTTTCTTTGCTTTTAAAAGTGCTGCTAAACATCAGGCTTAAACTTTTAGAGATCCTTCCAATGTAACCTGGAATCTCCCCAAAATAAAAATACTCTTTCAGGTCCTATTTAGGCTAAAAAAATCAATTAAATCAAAGTACCGTATTAACTTCTGTTTCATTAAAACTAGGCAGAGATCTTAAATTCTCAATTCCTGATCACCAGGCTATCACTTTGAGGACTAAACAATATATTCAAAAGAATAAATTATTCAATCTTGAAGATATTTCTAGACTGTGAACATTTCCTTTCTGAGTCATCTCTTTTCTAGATTAAGCCACGTAAAATAAGACGCCTGACACTCAATAAAGGTATTATAAAATTCCACAGGTAATCTCTCTAAATCCAGAGTCTTTTCATTATTAATAATTGCATCTAACACATCTTCTCCTGCAGTTGTAACTGGTAGCTCTACCCTAACAGAAAGGTGGAGGTTTTGAACCTGTATATCTTTTATTCACTGTAGCTGTATTTTCTTTATCTGATATCTGATCTACCCCCATCTTTTATAAGGACTGGGGCAAATAACATGTGGCCATTTAATTGTGTGTGCAATAGCCTTATCTGTCACTAAATTACATCAAAAAATCTCTTGGAGATGCCAGCAATCCTTCAATGACCATGTGCTTTTAAATGCTACAAGTGTTTTTGTTATGTGTCTCTGCTTCTTGTGCCATCTTTATCCAACTGCCAACCTTATTTTTCTTAATAAGCAATCTTTTATAGTCCCTTTGAATGAAGAACGGAGTCTTTAAAGAATACACAGACCTACCTGGAGGACCAGAAGGACCAGGTTCTCCTTTCTGACCAGGTTGACCATCAAATCCTGGATTACCAGGTTGCCCAGGTATACCCTCAGGTCCTGTCACTCCTGTTGAAATATAAGAAATAATTACAATTGGATCACAGAGACATACTTGTTCTTGCTTTTTGGATTATGGGGTGGCAGTACAGAAAAAAGCACATGCCCAGTACCTATAGGTGAATGCCAGTACCCAGAGCAGGGAGGTCGGGGTGCCTGCTGGAGGAAGGGTGTTGAGGGGTGTGGGATGGGAAAAGATCAAAATATAGCCACTGGAGGTGCACATCTGTAGCAACCGATTTCCTGCTAGCATTTGTCCAGACAGTGAAGACGACACAAAGGCCTTTCTCCTCATTCTATGACAGCAGGAGTACAAGGCTAAAGGAGCTTCAAATAAAAGCCCATAAAGAGAGCCAAAAGTCAGTAACAAGTTGTGGGAAATTCACAGCCCTGCTAGGTCTTTGCCAGATTGGTTTTGGCTTTACCCGTTAGTTCAGTGCTTTATTTCATAGCTGTTTGAGTGTGTTTTCACTCTCATTTAAACACCAGACTGCTGTATGCAGGGGATGCAGTTTAACAGTACCAGCACCAAACTGGTACTTCCACTCTGCTCCAGATATTTCAGTTACACCTGTTCTTCTGCAGATACTGTATAGTGCAGTGTGACATTAAGGCTTTGAGATAACTATTGGAGCATGGCTACAGACTCTTTTTGGCCAAAGCCATATTCTGATTGGACAGTGAAGCCATCTGGATGATTTCACAGCCATTTAACCAACTCACAATAGTGCATGGATATGGCCCCAAGAAGAATCATCATGCCCTTTATGTTAGATAGATAATGCAAAAAGACAAATTGTCTTTCACCTTATTTCCCCATCACCTTCATATAAAATAATGGACAGCAGGGGGAAGGAGTTTCTCCTTTAAAATGTTACTGATTTTGGAACCCTTCTGAACTGCAGCTTCCTATGCTCCCCCTTGCCAATCCAAAATGCTACCGGCCCTCGCCACTTATGCCAGCCCTCTACTTTCCTGACCCCTCGTCCCCTTTCTCCCTACTTCTCTTAATCTCTTTAAAAAAATTAAACTTTCCAGTTTAGGTGTTTTATGTAAGTTTCATGCTAAATGCTGCTCAGTTCCACAGAGACGCTGGGCTAAGAGAGGAAGTGGGGACTCCTTGTTGAAGACCTGCTTTTGGCATTCCTGTAGCGTAGTGGTTCTCAAACTTTTTTTTTCGCGGACCACTTGATAATTGCTGACGGTCTTGGCGGACCACTTAGTGATCTTTCCAAATGTTGTTTGTACCATTAGCTAACTATTGTAAAGCGCTTTGGATAAAAGCACTATATAAAAAACCCTTAATAATAATTAAGGTTTTTTTGTTCTACAAATAAAGCACACAACTCATATTTTAATATCAGTAGTCTTATCTTTCTAATGCGATGGATGTGCCCTCTCTCCCCCGCCGCGGCAGCCCCCAAGCTGGGGCTGGGAAGGAGGGCCGACTCTCCCTGGCAGCCACAGCCCTGGAGCTGGGAAAAATCATCTCTTTCTCTGGCCGCCGCAGCCCTGCACATCCCAAATTCCCCCCACACCCTCTTCTCACCCCACTGCCCCCTCCCACCTACCGCCTATTCCCCCCAAGGCCACCACCTCACCTTACATGTGCATCTTCTCCAGTATCCAGACACCTAATTAGAAAAGCCACGCGCTGCGCGGCTCCACTAATTAGGTGGGTGGTCCTTCACTCTCTCGTGTGCAGCCACCCAGGCGCACACCTTAGAGGGAACTATCTGTGTATCACCTGAATGGAGCTTGCGGACCACTGGTGGTCCACGGACCACAGTTTGAGAACCTCTGCTGTACTGGGACTTCAAAGAGAAGCATCACTTTCCTATAGGCAGCCACTACAGACATGGCTGGAGAAGCAGCTGCACAGAGCTTAAGTTATGCCAATAGCCTGCTAATGCTCAGCCTGTCATAGCTTCGTTTTACATTATGCACCACCTATGGGCAACTTTAAGACCCTCTCACCTTGCTGTCCTTTTGGACCTGGAAGTCCAGGGAACCCTTTTGGACCAACTGGTCCGACAGGGCCAGGTAAACCTGGTTCCCCTTTATGAAGCTGATATGCACCTGGAGGACCTGGTGGACCTTGTAAACCTGTCAAAATTGATGAAGCAAATACAAAAGAAAGTGTTTGTTATCAGACAATATAAATAATTAATAATTATGTGCATTAGCACCCAAAGGTCGCAATAAGGATTGGGCCCCGTTGTGCTAGGCTCTGTACAAATATATTGGGATAGAAACCTAGCTCTAAGAACTAAGAGCTTACATCTAATTGTAAATTATCTTTACAGTCTGTACATTTTGAGGTTGAGATTCTATTAACTCACTTGCACATTCTGGGGTTTTTTTATGTTGTACAAAATGCAAAGGGTGATATAATGCCACTTTAAGTAAAAAATACCTATTTTAAAAATCTGAAAAATATATAAGCTTACCATACCTTTAGAGCCAGGAAACCCTTGGTCACCTTGTTCTCCCTTGAGACCTGGGAAGCCAGAAGATCCTTTTGGACCTGAAGTCAGATGTACATGAAAATTTAAGCCATTAATTCTTGTTTTAAAACTGTGTGCTGAATAATGGATCCAATCCTGCAAATGCTTAGACACATGAGTAACTTTACCCACATGAGCAGTTCCTTTGATTTCAAATGTTTCCAGGAAAAGGGCATATGAAGTGATGACATAAAACTGCCATCAATATTCAATTAAAAGATAACTGAAGACAAATTCACACTCAGATTTCTAAATTCAGATACACTTTAAATGTATTGACAGCTGCATTCTTTCTTACACTTAAAATTTTAATAAACATAATAATGATAGTGGAAGTGATAGAAAAGGTTTGTCTACTTGCAAGCAGCCTCAAGTTTAGCACGTCACACCACATCTCAAAGAAAACCCTGACTATTCTTAGAACATACAAACATGGATTTTTCATTTTTCTTTAAAAGCAAACATGAATTGTACAATCTACAGAACAAGGAAAGGGAAAAAATTACTGACAAATTCATGTTGTCCTTGTTCTGGCTTCTGAGGTAGCTTCAAAGTTAAGGCTACAGTATTTGTGGGATGCTAGATTAACATTCTTTGAATGTTTTCTTTTGATAAAGGAGGGGGCGAAAGCACAATCTCCCTCTACCTTACATGAAGTTAGAGAACAATAATTTTGTAACTATACACAAATTACATATTTCTCCTCACCTTGAAACCCGGGAACTCCTGGAGGTCCCATATCACCCTTTTGACCAATATCTCCTGGTAAACCAGCACTACCCTGTATAAGAAGAAGCCAGACATGAGTTATCCTATATTACTATGACACACCTCTCAAATAATCATGTGATTTTGGAAAGCTGTAAAAAACACTCAAGTCGGTAATTTCTAAAATCAGAGACAAGCCATTTGATCCAAAGATGGTCCTTCTCTAATGTTACGTTGCTCAAATGAGAAGGCTTTGTTCAGAAACAAAGGCTTGTGGTAAGCAGGTAGAGCAGCCTGTGTGATGATCTGTGCTATGTTATGCTTAATCTTGAGAACACACTGGGACAAAATAAGGTGGCTCAATAAAAGTTTAACTAATCAAATGGCCTTGAGTCTTGGGAAATGACACCATGAACAAATATTAGAAGGGAAACAAGTATCACTAAATAGAGCACTCACTCAGAGTATCCTAGACTCAGGGAGCTGGCCTCAGGTGACCCCAGGGGGAAGATAGGATATTTCAAGTCAGAGAAAGGATTAGTACATATATGGAATGAGATGAAAGTTACTCATTAGCCTCAAGTTCCCTTGCAGGGGACTTGGTCTTTTCAGCAGTGCTGAACTGGTCTAGGAGCGAAGAAGTTTAAAACACAAGGCCTGATTTTCCTTTCACATACGCTGGTCTAAATGAACTACTCCAGTGAAATTGGTTATACCAGTTTTACAATAGTCTAAGACCGTGTCTACACTACAAACTTTGGTCAATATAAGTTACGTCAACATACAGCTGCCAAAATTAGTGTATCGCTCATGCTCGTGCACACTTGGCTGCTTACATCGGCGCTGCATGCACTCACCAGGAATACTTGTGTCAATGCAAAGTGTGGTGCATTATGAGTAGGTATCCCAGTGTGCCATGTGCTGCCATCTGGCACATTGCCTTCTGGGAAGTTTTTGCAATGTGTTGTGGTATATAAATAACTCACCTAGGGATCTCTGGGAGCTAGGGCTCAAGTTCCCAGCATGCCACTTTCTTCATATCCCATAATGCCATCCATATCCCATAATTATGTGGGGTTGTTTTTTTTTAAGATCCCACAAACCACATGGCACTGTTTGGTGTTTGCTATCTCTGACAGAAGCATGGATCGCCATACCTCTGTACCATTCTCATGAATGTTGCAAATACAAGCCGCATGATTCTCCGGTACTATCAGAGCCACAAGAAGAACTATAACAACAGGAGACATGACAATTTCTTTGAGGACAGGTTGTTGAGGGACATAGTGAAAAACAAGGTCATTGGTGGTATTCATGGAGCAACTGCCAATGGTGGAGCGCAGCTTCTGGGCTGGAGAAATGAGCACTGACTGGTGGGACTGCATCATAATGCAGATTTTGGACATGAAGCAGTGGCTGCAGAACTTTCGGACGTGCAAAGCCACATTGCTGGATTTGTGTTCCGAGCTCGCACCATTCCTCCAGCACATGGACACCAGAATGAGAGCGAGAGTGTTGATAGTTGAGAAGTGAGTGGCGATCACACTCTGGAAGCTTACATTTCTGGATTGGTGCCAGTCAGTGGGAAATCATTTTGGAGCTGGAAAATCCATAGTGGAGGCTGTTGTCATGCAAGTGTGTAGGGCCATTCATTGTCTTCTGTTACGCAGGACTGTGATTCTTGAAATCAGCAGGACATAGTAGATGGATTTGCAGCAATCAGGTTCCCAAATTGTGGTGAGGCAATAGACGGCATGCATATCCCTATTTTGGCACCAGCCCACCTTGCCACAGAGCACATCAACAGAAACGGCGACTTATCTATGGTTATGCAAACATCGGTGGATCACTGGGGATGCTTCACCAACATCAATGAGGGCTGGTCAGGGAAGGTTCATGACACTCGCGTCTTTCAGAACACATGACTTTCAGAAAGCTGCAAGTAGGGACATTCTTTCCTGACCCCCGGATTGCCAGTGGTGATGTTGAAATGCCACTAGTGATTCTGGAAGACCCAGCCTATGTCTTGCTCCCCTGGCTTATGAAGCTGTCCACTGTCCACCTTGACAGCACCAAGGAAAGATTCAACTACCAGCTCAGCAGGTGCGAAATGACAGATGAAGCATGACAAAATGCGTCTGGTAGACTGGATCTCAGTGAGAAAAATAGCTGAATGGTTATAGCTGCCTGTTGTCTGCTGCATTATCCATGTGAGGCAAAGGGGGCAGGGGAGTTGCCGCCAGGGTAGAGGAGATGTCTGCTGACTCTGAACAGCCAAGCACAAGGGCCATTACAAGACCTCAGCATGGAGCTATGTGGTTACAGGAGGCTTTGAAAGAGCATTTCCACGGTCAGGCACAGTAATGTGCTGTGCGTGACTGTGCTCTGGCCCTGAAGGTTTGTGAGCTGTTAGGAACTGTGCTTGGTGTACATTTATACATAGAACTCTTTATGTCTTATAATGAACCTATGAATTATTCTGTTTTGCGGCACATTTATAACTCTTACACTGTCTTTCACTGAAACTATGAATTATGCAGTGCTTGTTGTACATTTACACCTATGACTGGGTGTTTCCTTGAACCTATGACCTCTGGGGTGCTGTACACTTACAAATACTAGGAGCTTTGCATCCTGCCATACATTCTGCAGTATGTGGGGTGAACCGTAACAATGAATTTATTTTCAAAATATAGACCTGCATTCACTGACAAAAGCTGTGAAATGAAACAATGTGAAGGAAAAGGAACAATACAATACAATACAAACTTCCAACATAAATTAACCGAACGAAACTTTAAATTTAGAAAGGCAGCAAGCAGTTCTGTCCATTTCAGTGCAGAAATGCAGTCCATTTTGGATACATACACCAACTGTGCCTTTCATAGGTCATGGATGTGAAGATGTGGTTGTCTTTACTGTCCCCTGGCATGGAGTGGTAGGGCTAGGGATGAGATCCATGGTTCCAAGAGGATTTTTGAGGGGCGCAGGGAGCTGCCACCATGGACTTCTCCAGGGACTGTAAAGGGTGGCAAGTTTGTGATTGTTGGTCAGCAAGGGTCAGCAGCATTTGTGTTAGCTGCCTGAGAAGCCTCATTATGTCCTGGTGCATCTCTCTTTCTTTTTCCTGATGGGATTCTGGGGTCTTTCTCCATGTTCTCCTGTCCTCTCTACCCCTCTCCATACTGTCTGCCATGTTAGCCCACCAGACCCTTTGTTCACAGTCCAGTGCAGCACTGGTTTGCAAGATCTCACAGAACATATCATCCCTCATCCTCTTCTTTCTCCTCTTCAATAGGGTCAGGCATTCCCCAGGTGTGGCGGGTCACTCCTCAAGGCTGCAACAGCAGCAGCTCCAGATAAAATGGAAATATGTATAATTGTATGCACAGTCACAATGGAAAGTGAAAGATAAGCTTCAAAACTCCCTTCCCTCATTCCCATAAAAATTTGTTATAAGACATACTTATTGCTACTTCAGCTGCGGCACGCCTCTGCACAGCACTATTCTCCCGCCCCAGCCATGGTGAGTATTGTCAGCGAGGGACCAGGTGGGGGAAAAGGAGAAGGGTATTAACATTTTCGGTTGCATAAAACAATATGGTCTCTATTTCAGTGGGTACAAGTACAGGGCAACGGCACTGAGTGTTGGCACTATTTTTCATAGGTGGTGGTGATTTTAGCTGATATCTCACTCCTGAGTGTCACAGCGGCACAGAGAACACAGCCTTTGCGGGCATCCCAAAGCCACCCAGGACCGCATGCCACTAGCCTGCTTACTACAATGGTGCCTGCCAAAATGATCGCTGAGCAGTGTGGAAAAGTGTCCTACTGCTGAAGAAGAAATAAGATGGACATCCCTAGAAACCTTCGGGAGAGAACTGCATAGTAACTCTATGAAAGTTTCATCAAGATCTCTCAGGAGGACACAAGGGACATTCCTAGGTACATCAACAACCTGCTCCGCAGGGCCTCCAATGCCTAATCCTACAGGGAAATGAAAAGAAGATAACAAATCTACTTCCGTTTGTTGTACTACCACCTCTTCTCAGATAAGTAAAACAATGAAAAGTCGATACATGTCTTTAGTAACTTGGGATGGACCAGGCGCCATCTTTACATTTAAACATTAAAAGGGAAAATGCATGCACTCACTTTCCCAAGATTCCATCTCTTGCACTGTGCTCGCCCATGCCTGGCTAGTGGGATTGGCTAGGCTGCAGCAGAATCTCTACAGGTCCTGGCTCATGGCATAGCCAGATTGCCCCGCCCCACCGCATCTCCCTCCCTCCTCCTCACTGTTCATGCCAGAGGTCTACATCTCTGAGGTATCCACAGCGGTCTGTGGGGCGCTGGTGGGGTTACTGCCAAGTACGGCATGCAGCTTGTCATAAAATGGCATGTCTGTGGTTCAGCACCAGATCGACTGTTGGCCTCCTGGGCCTTGTGGTATGCCAGCCACAGTTCCTTTGCTTTCCCGCGGCACTGCTGCTGATCCCTGTAGTACCCCTTCGTCTGCATCCCCTTCTAGTAGATGTCCATGTTTCTATGGCTGCTCCATAGCTGTGCCTGAACAGTCTCTTCTCCTCACAAGTGATCCAATACCTCCTGTCTACTCCAGGCAGGAATGTGTCTAGAGCGTGTAGTTGGCATAGTCGTCTGGGTAGCTGCACACAACAAGGGAGAGCTGCTAGGTGTGCTCACCAAGCCCAGCAATCAGGGAAAGGCATTTCAAAAATACACAGAATTTTAAAGGAACAGGGGAGGGGCTTCTGGTCTTTGTGACCCCTGGGCAGTGGAGTTCAACATTTGTGACCAGAGCTGTCAGTGTCAGGCATTGTGAGACAACTGTTGGAGGACTGTTAGAATTGGCATAGGTCACGCAATGTCTACACTTGAACTGTGTCAACCACAATACTTTGACTACAGCTCAATGCCATTTGGGGAGGTGGTTTTACTGCATCACCATAACAGGGTGCTTATGTCGGCAGGAGACAAATTTGAGTGTAGATACATGTATAAATAGGTCGATGCAAGGCAACTTATGTTGACCTAACTTTGTAGTGTAGACCAGGCCTGTGCTAGAGGAAAATCAAGGCCACATACTGTAAGACTCACACAAGGCATAGTAAACTCATTAGTCACCCAATAGAATTTATTGACAGCATCCTTCAGTAGAAGCTGGTTCTAGTTTCTGTTTCAATTGATCCAGAATAAGCATCTAAGCATACCTTGGAGATTCCCACAACAAATTGCTAACACAAGTCCTAAATACTACAGTGGTCTTGAGCCATTATTATAATATAACATTTGCATACAGCTCCATAGGTATACAGAGGAAATACAGATGTAGATCCAGATCCAAAAAGGTATTTAGGCACCTAACTCCCCTTGCGCTAAGAAATGTACAAAATACGTTAGAGATACCATGATGGGTACACAGGGAGAAATGACATCAGAAAGGTGAAGGGAGGTATTCACAAAATAAAGTGATGTGGTTACTTGTAGTCATAAAGCACACGGCACACATCAGTTATTTTCTTTTAAAAGGAGCATGCCATGTGCATAAGCTGAGTATTGCATTGCCTAATTACCTGCCTGAGTCTGAGCAGCACTAAGGCAAGGGGTCTAAGGCTACCTCCCCCAAACAAACTGTATACTTGTGCTCCCCACCCTGACTCCTACAATTGGAGCTGGTTGGGAAGTTTCCATCAGAATGATTTTTCAAAAGAAAATGCAGTTTCTGCAAAATCAACAGGAAAATTTTGATTTTGCCAAAGTTTTTCAATTTTCTGTCAGGAAAACCAAAATGAAATATGCTGCTCTGAGTTGGTTCCACCTGAAAGGAAATATTTCAGCTTGTTGAACTGACCTGAAATGTTTCGTTTTGAGTCAATTCAACTTTAAATTGCATTTCCCTATCATGGTACATTAGTTATGGTAACTGTAGTTCATATGACATTCTCTCCTAGAAGTGCCTCCCTGGCTGGACTATATCTCCCAGGATGCAACATAGTTTCCCCTCTGACCCAGCATCATGGTGCATCACAGGAGTCATATGGCTTTCGGTGCTTCATGGGAGATGTAGTCTGGCCTGGGAGACTGGTCCATGAGAGAGAATAGGGACATCAGATACTTGAACCACAACTCCCTTGAGGCAATGCAACATAATAGGAAGATGCAGTTTAATGTTTAACTGACTCGAAATGAAATGTTTCGGGTCAGTTAAATAAAACCAAAATGAAACATTTTGATTTGGGAATGTTGAAATGTTATGTTTCAATTGAAAATGACTGGAACTTCATTTTGTGAAAAATTTCAATTCTTTGTCCTGATTTGGAAACAAATCATTTGTTAAAATATCAGAATTTCCTGTGGGACAGAAATTCTGATTTTCATTCAGTTCTGCTTATAAGCACTCTGGGTACTTAGTAAAGAGAATACACATTTGAATCTTGCTATCACTGCATGTTGAAAACATCTGTCTCTCAGAGTTATTAATGGCATGCAGCTACTCTGAACGGAAAGCTGGTGACCAACAAGGATCCAACTTAAAAAATTCAAGACACTGGTTTAAGTGTCATTGTAGAAGCAGCCCCTTGGAGACAGAAGAACATCCAGTGTGGCTTTACATTATGAAGAATCTGTTCCTCTGAGTCCACCATTGGAATCCTGCTTCCCACACTAGGATCTTAATGACATCTTTCCTGAGTCCCTCTTCATCCTGTACAATGAGTGTGATGGTGCCATGCCTACTCTCTTATCCCTGCTTTTATTCATCTAGTTTTATTATATTTTAGTTTAATTTCCTGATAGAAGAAAGAATGAGCTACAACCTAAAGAGAACTGTGCTTCAAGAAATGAGGAGGCAGAAATACTGAGAGGAAGGGTATAGAGCAGGGGTCTCAAACATGTGGCCTGCAGGCGGTGTTATTTCCTGCGGCCCACCATAGGCGCCGACGCCACTGGCAGCCAAGCTCCCCTTCCCCCGCCCTTCTGCCCCCCCCCCGAGCGCACCGCATTCCCGTTCCTCCACCTACCTCCCAGCGCTTCCCGCTGCCAAACAGCTGTTTGGCGGCGCTTAGGACTTTCCAGGAGAGATGGGGGAGGAGCGGGGACGCGGTGTGCTCAGGGGAGGAGGCGGAGAAGAGGTGGGGCAGGGGCGGGGATTTGGGGAAGGGGTTGGAATGGGGGTGGGGAAAGGATGGGAAGAGGCGGGGCAGGAGCGGGGCCGCGTGTTTGAGATCCCTGTGACTGTTAGTTAGGGGCACCGGGCACCATCCCCCATCGCCCAGGGGTCTCTCTGTTAGGGGTGCTGGGCACCCAGAGGTCCCCCGCTCCATTGCCCAGGGGTCTCTCCATTGGGACACTAGACAGTGTCTGTGATGAAGTGGAAATTTTCTGTAACATTTTTATAATTCCTAGGCGAGCCTCAGTTTCCCTCTTGACTTTGCACTGTGACCGGGGTGTGTGAAAAGGGTTACGCAGTGCAGGAGAGAGTTGGCGCCTATGGCGGGCCACAGGAAATAACTCCACGGGCCACGTGTTTGAGACCCCTGGTATAGATCATCATCAGTGTTATTGACCACATAAGGAATAGTTACAGGAGTTTATATTTTATTAAAACCCCTCTTCGCATTACAGTTTTAAAAAAGTTAATATGTTGACTTTTAATAGCATACTACATTGCTCTACATTTTTTTCATTTTTGACTATACTTTTGTATCGTTGTATGAAAAGGTTTCAGTGATGCAGGCCTTGGGCCAATGTACTAGTCCTCATGTGGCCCTCGTGGTAATTTGAGTTTGAGATCCCTGGTATAGAGCCTTGTAGATTTTAGTGGACAGAGATTTTCACCTCATTCTTTCTAGTAGGTGGAGATGCACGGCAGTATTGAAGGGATTTTTTAGGGGCTGGGAGAAGAGGACTGATATATGACAATAATGTATTTATATCTTTACTTGTTTCAATTTCTACATCAACAGCTATAGTTCATCATTTACAGAACTGAAAGCACACTTACTTAATTTGAAATGTTTCATATCTTATCTAAATAGCTCAGATATTTTCAGTATGCAATTTATTGTGAAATATGCAATCTTTAAAATGAAGTACAAATTCTTTTGCAACTCATTGATGAGCTGCAGCCACCTTGGACCATTAGTACACCCTAAACTATATGCTGGTTGTCTGTATGTTGTTATTTTCTGCCTATAAAGTTCATTAGCTCATTGTTAGGCAGCCCTTAAAACAGAGAATTGAAATGTTTTGAAACAGACTTTACACAGTCAGCAGAGAATCTGAAAGCATTCTGGATATAAGGTATTATTAGTTTGAAAAAGAAATATCTATGATTAATACATCCATTAACTGGAAGAACTAAAATGACCACTATGTGCTACTGAGCTACACTGGAGAAATCACTAAGGTAGTTAAAATAACTTACAGGAATGCCTTGGAATCCCGGATCACCTTTGATTCCAAGTCTTCCAGGTGGTCCAGGCCAACCCGTGTTTCCTTTTTCTCCTTTGGCTCCTTCCAGGCCTGGAGATCCTGGTGGTCCCATTGGACCTGGTAGACCTACAATGGAGGGGTAGGCAAAAGTTTCTTGGTAAATTTGTTTTCTATAAGACATCAGTATTTGGATTAGGACCAGATGGTTCAAGTTAAAGGTGGGCAAGATCAAAGTAAAGCTAGTAAGGAGCAGGAATGCTTCAACAGCTAGCTAGGTCACGGACCTACTTATCCAATGGTTCAGTTTCCAGTTCTAATAGTTTCAGAGCTTCAGGGTCCTGCTGAGCTCACCACTGCTACTGGAGAAGCAGGTTGAGAAAGGATCAAGAACTACCTTAATTCTCCTTAGGCTATATGAAGCTAGGAGGCTTCACATTTTCTCTGGACAAGGATCTGCAATAATGATCCACATATTAATCTTCTCCATACTGAATTACTGTAATTCATTGTATCTGGGGCAGAAAAAGAAGCAATGCAGAGGCTTCTGCTCATGCAGAACTTGGCAACCCATGGTGCTATGAGCTAATCACTCCTGTGTTCCACACTCGCCATTGGCTTCTAATCCACTTCCACTGCCAACTCAAGGCCTTATCCCCAATTTTCAAATACATCAACAGGCTGAGACCCAGCAGCATCAGCTATGATATGTCCATCCATGGCTTGCCAAAGACGACTGCACTCTCTGGTACAAAGCCACTAATAAAACCCTGGATGAAGCACATCGGAGTTGCAGATAAAGTGCTCTGGGTCAAGGGGGTTCATGGATGGAATGAGCTAAGAGGAGAGATTAAACTACCCCAAAGGCAGATCAGTTTTAGGATACACTGCAAAACTGTCCATTGGGAGAATGCTTTTCCAGGACAACTAGGAAGATTTCAATTTATATTAAAAAAAAAAATCTATAAAAAGTTAAGAAACATAATAAAGACTTTAATACAAAACAATATGAAATTATATTATTAATAGAAAGGAGATATCACTAATATCCTTAGTACTGACTAGTAATAAAAATAAATAATAAACTCATATAATCACCATAAACATTGGATATTTTACAGTTTGTAGATTTTTAATAACTTACCTGAAACTCCAGGTTGACCTGGGGGGCCTCTGTTTCCTTTAGGACCTTCCATTGATCTCCCTGGTAGTCCGGGAGTGCCCTGTTGGCCTGTAGGACCTTGTGGACCAACAAATCCTGCTTCTCCTTTTGAGCCAGGAATCCCCGGGCTTCCTGGGGATCCTGGAAAACCCACATCGCCTTTTGCACCTAAGATTTAAAGCAGCCCCCAAAGTAGTTAGACAAAGGATGATGATAACTGAAACATTTTGCATCATTATGGGCTGATAACCTTTATTTCTATGGTAAATATTGATCTTCTTTTAGACATTTGGATTACAATGAAATTCTTTCTGGAAATTTCATTATTCTCTACCAGATCTTCATGAATCAGGTAAAAGAAATGGTCAGTTTAACTGAAGGGTCTGGCTAGCTAAATTGCTTGTAGCTTATTGCTCACCCACTTCCACCACCTTCATCCACTGCACTCACACTTAAACCTTCTTATGAGCTAAATCCTGAAGTCCTTAATCAGCCACAATTCCACTGGTGTCTACGCAGTGGAAGTTTTGCTTGGGTAAGGATAACAGGGTTTAGTTCAGAAGAAGAGGATAGATTTACCAAGATCGACATTTAAAACATGAATTTTTTTCCAAGTTTGTATAAATAGGTAATTTAAAGCTTATTTTAGAACTTTCATTGCTCACTCAATGTATTTTATTGGCTGTGAAAATATGTACAATAAAATAAAATAAAATAAAATAAAATAAAATAAAATGGTAAAAGAAAGGAAAAATAGCTAGACTTCGATTTTTACAAAATTAGTATGGAAACAGAAGGACTTCAAATTCAAAAGCACTCCACACAATACAAATAAAGGAGTTATTTGCATTATCTCACCACAACACAGTTTGCAGTAAATTCCTCACTAAGAATATTTACCTATTTAGGGCATATCTAATTCATGTCTAAGATGCTGCTATTGTAATAGAAATTAGTAATTGACACCTCAGAGTTTTTGCTTCCAGGTTTAAATAGTGGAGCACATAAGAGAATGCAGTTGCACATGTGTTTGAACTACAGAATTAAGTTTTAAAAACTTTGTTTATTTGATATTACCTTTATCTCCTTTTGCACCAGGAAATCCTGGAAGCCCTCTACCTGGAATACCTACAAGTGACAGCAGCAAAAGTAAGACAAGACAGTAGTTACATTTAATGCATAATTAATATTTATTACAAAAACAGACACCAGCACTTCAAAATGAATGGTTTATGCACAAGCTTTTCTGGGCAGGGACTGTCTTTCTGTTATGTATTTCACTGTGTCTAGCACAATGGGGACTATCTGTGAATGAGGCCCCTATGTGCCACCACCGTACCAATAATGAAGAAAGGATGAGCCAGCTCCAATATTTCACAGCAAATTGGTTATGGGAAAAGATTTCCTAAACAGCAAATCTTTAAAATACTGCCAGATTTTGCAACAGTTTTTCTATCAAGCTAACACTGATGCACAATGCAACTAACTAAAGGCACTCATCTCCATCAAAGCTGGTTCAGGACGCCCTAGTGCTACATGAACTAAGAGAAGATTATTTAGTGTGAGGGCTAACTAATGCTGTTTAGTTTAGGTATAATTTGTTGATGGTGGTTGGTGCAGGGTGCTCAGTCTTTTTTTTTTTTTTTTTTTGAATGTTCATTTTTAAGTCATAAAGAGCCAAATTGTGAGGTCCTTATTCAGGCAAACCCCTTTTGACTTTATTGAAATTTTGAGTAAGGATCTCAAGATTTGGTCCAAACTGCACTAACTGTACACATGGTTCTTTCCCCTCCAATTTATACCTTTTCAGGAATGCTCATGTGAAGAATATAACGTTCTGTTGGATTTAAATATCCATGCCCACTTTAGGGGTCTGATGCTGCAGTCCTTGTCAATGTATGTCAGTGGGAGTTAAGAGGAGATATTCTTGATTCTGATGAAAAAAATGTGTTTTTCCCACAGAAATTTTGAAACGATTTTTTTGTTTCGTATAGACTAAATGTTGTTTACATATTTTGGTTTTAAAAACCAAAATGACATTTTATGTCTATTTGAAGTAAAAGTTTTCATTACAAATCAGTTCAAAACTTCTGTCATGAAAAACCAACAATTTGTTTTACTGAAATATTTCAAACAAAGATTATTGTAGCAAATTTCTTAGGGGAAAAATGTCAGTATTGAGACCAGACCTACCAATTTACTAAGAAACTTTCTGTCCAAATTACCAGCTTTATAGTAGTTTGCAAGGCATTATACAAACTTCAGTATATAATCCTCCCAATGTAAGTACTTAAAAACTACATGGTCCTCCATCTTATTTGACTGTGCAATCAGACACTTCCTGTGCATTTCTATAATAAATATCTGACATATATGTACATTTTAACACAAAAGAAAGGTAACCTGGCATGATGCTTACCTGGGTCACCCTTTGCTCCAGGCGAACCTGGAATTCCATCATAACCTTGTTCACCTTTCTGTCCAGGGACACCAGAGGGACCTTGAGAACCATGCTCACCTGAAAAATCATTCATTGCCATTTTATAATCCAGCCATCAGATTTTTACACATCTTTCTCTCAATGGAAACGTAGGTTATGATGCTGCTTCCATTGAAGTCAAACAGCAGTTATTCATTATAGACTTGATTCTGCTCTCACTTTACATAGGTATTACATTGGCAGAACTCCACTGCCTTCACTGTTGTTACTCCTGAATTACACCAGTATCAAAGAAGAATCAGTCCTTTTAGTTCAGGGATCAGCAACCTTTGATATGCGGCCCATCAGGGAAATCCGCTGGCGGGCCGGGATGGTTTGTTCACCTGCAGCGTCCGCAGGTTCGGTCAATCGCAGCTCCCAATGGCCGCGGTTCGCTGTTCCAGGCCAATGGGGGGCTGTGGGAAGTGGCATGGGCCAAGGGATGTGCTGGCCGCCGTTTCCCGCAGCCCCCATTGGCCTGGAACGGCGAAACGTGGCCAGTGGGAGCTGCGATCGGCCAAACCTGTGGACGTTGCAGGTAAACAAACCATCCCGACCCGCCACCAGATTTCCCTGATGGGCCACGTGCCAAAGGCTGCTGATCCCTGTTTTAGTTTCTTATAGTAATAGTTGTGAACCCAGCTAAGACTAAATTATAAGAAACTCCAGTAAGAGCTTGAGTCTTCTCCCTCAGTATCACCCATTGAATATGAGGTGCTTATGTCCTGCAGAGAGAGAACTGGGCCATGAGAATTCATACAATCACCCTATATAGCCTGACTCTCCACTTTGACTGTAGCATACTAGTTTTACCCCAGTGACATTACACCAATGTAACATAGTGGAGATCAGGCCCTAAAGGTTTGAGACAAAATAAATACAGAAGCCCAGATAAATACAGAAGTGTTCAGTCACTTTTTAGAGTAGAAAGCACACTTGAAATGGTGCTTTTTAAAAATGAAGTGGATTCTTTACCTGCTTCTCCTTTTAAACCTGGAATGCCATCCAAACCAGAGAGTCCTTTTTCACCCTTTTCTCCCTGGGTACCTGGACTGCCTAAAGAAAGCAAGAGGATTTGATTCACTGACTGTACATTTGTTCTTGTTAGTTTTACATTAAATGTTTTTAGGACTTGCCTGGATATCCTGCAATGCCAGGTAATCCTTTGGGACCTGGATGACCAGGCATTCCTGCAATTCCTGTGCTACCCTTTTCACCTTTTTCACCAGGGAAGCCTGGAACACCTGGTCTTCCTTGTTCTCCCTATGGGAAAAAAAAGCAAACAATAAAAGCCACACACTTAAGATGTGGTAAAATGGCATATCATGTTCTGCAATATTACATAATTTCCCCCCATTATATCCACCATCGTATTAAAGAATTTCATCCTCTTTATTTAGGATTAAATTAAGTGAAGCCTGTAGGCTCACAAACACACAATTATCTTAATTCATTCTATTTATGTAGTGCACAGATGACTAGAAGCCTTCTTATACACTTCATTGGGGGCCTTTTATCTTTTTTTTCTTCCAGTGATAAAGATTGCAATTTTTTATAAGTTACCCACATAACTTCTTTATTGCCCATGCATTTAGTCACCGTCAAAGTCCAGATTATCAAAATTCTTTGTTTACTATTAAATACACAGGGTTTAATTTTATAATTTTTACTCCAAAGTTCAAAGGATACTCTAAATATTTGCCTTCAAAAAGTCTTGTGAACCAACAACAGAGCCCCTTTCAGAATATGTGGAGTGTGAATTAAGTTTATCTATGGCAAGTATATGGTGCCCATTACTAAATTATCTGAACAGCTCACAATCTTTTAATGTATTTAACCTCCTCAAATGCCTGTAAGGAAGGGAAATCAGGGTATGTTTTAGTATATAGCCGCTCCTCGGTTACGCAAACCTAACTTACAGAAATCCGCACTTACGGAAAAAGTTCTGTAAGTTCCGCAAGCTTTTTTTTTTTTTTTGCGTGATTGTCAGAGATACGTTTCCAACTTATACAAAATTCGACTTATGCAAGGCGTTCCGGAATGGAACACTTGCGTAAGTCAGGGAGCTTCTGTAATGTGTTTTGCATCTTCTCAGTCATTTTTTAAGAGTTCGTTTCTTTCATTTTCAGTGATGTAAATTATTTTATTTTATGGAGATAGACTAAATCAACACTGCCGCAAAATTTGGTACCATTGTGCCATGGAGTATATGAGGCCTTCCATACACACACTGTGACAGACCCAGACCAGTGGGGTACAGGAGTCTGGTAGAGGGCAAATATACTGGTCACTGGATGAATAGTTTTCTGTTCCCTGAGTGACCAGAGCAGGGGCTGCACTAGAGTAATCAGGAACCTGCTAGAACCAGTTAAGGCAGGCAGGCTAATTAGGACACCTGGAGCCAATTAAGAAGAAGCTGCTGGAATCAATTAAGGCAGGCTAATCAGGGCACCTGGGCTTTAAAAAGGAGCTCACTTCAGTTTGTGGTGCGAGTGTGAGGAGCTGGGAGCAAGAGGCGCAAGGAGCTGAGACTGAGAGGGTGTGCTGCTGGAGGACCGAGGAGCACAAGCGTTATCAGACACCAGGAGGAAGGTCCTGTGGTGAGAATAAGGAAGGTGTTTGGAGGAGGCCATGGGGAAGTAGCCCAGGGAGTTGTAGCTGTCATGCAGCTGTTACAGGAGGCACTATAGACAGCTGCAGTCCACAGGGCCCTGGGCTGGAACCCGGAGTAGAGGGCGGGCCCGGGTTCCCCCCAAACCTCCCAATTGACCTGGACCGTGGGTTCTCCCAGAGGGGAAGGTCTCTGGGCTGTTCCCCAACCCACATGGTGAATCTCTGAGGCAAGAAAATCCGCCAATAAGCGCAGGACCCACCAAGATAGAGGAGGAACTTTGTCACACTGGTGTCAGGGGTAGGATCTTGGGGTGCACAGCGCGGCGGAAGAAGGAGGGTGATTTAAACAAAAAACAAAAAACAAAAAAAGGGGAGAGGGTTTATTTTTTTTCACCACAATGGATGACGTAGTGCGGGCACTGATACAAGCTATGGTGGCCCAGCAAGAGGCTACCCATGTCCAGGCAGCCGCCCAACAGGAGGCAGTGCGGCTACAGCAAGAGACTAATCGCCTGCTGATGGACCAGGCTGCTCAAGACTGAGCTATGTTGCGGGAACTGGTAAACCAGGTAAAGTCCCTTACAGAGCTGAATTGCGGCCATGATGGGACGCGGCTCATACGGGCCAGCCATTGGCTGCAGAAAATGACACGGGAGGATGATGTAGAGGCATACCTTCTGGCCTTTGAGAGGACAGCCCTACGGGAGGCCTGGCCTCGAGATCAGCAGTCTGGCACCCTTGCCCCATTCCTGTGTGGGGCGGCCCAGAAGGCCTACCATGATCTGCCCGAAGAGGCTGCGGCAGACTACCCCCAGATGAAAGCAGAGATCCTGGCCAGATCTGGGGTAATGACAGCAGTGCGGGCCCAGCAGTATCACGGTTGGAGGTACCAGTAAGACAAAACCCCGCGGTCCCAATTGTATGACCTCATCCATCTCGCACAAAAGTGGTTGCAAACAGAGTCCCGGAGTCCGGAAGAGATACTAGCGGTTCTGGTCATCGACCGATACGTGAGGGGACTACCACCAGACCTTCGTGCCTGGGTAAGCCAGAACGAACCCTCCACCTATGATGAGGTTGTCGCCCTGGTAGAAAGGCGAAGGACAGTGAGGGAGCTGACCCGACCAGTTAAGGAAGAGGCACCCCGGGTTAAACTAGCAGCACCAAGCCCTAAAGTTCGGGTGACTGGGCCACCAGGAGGGCCCAGGTGGAAAAAGAGAGAGGCTGAAAGCCCATTAGAGGCCAAAAAGAGTCGGAGCACTGAGGGAGAAGAGGATCGTGATGTTAGACTGCCCAAACCAAGAGACCGGGGAACGCCTAGGGCTCCATACAGATGTTATGGCTGCGGGGAGTGGGGACACATAGCTGCACAGTCTCCCAATACTGAGGAGCCTATGCAGTGTAACCTGGGGAACTGGGCAGATCCATGCTCCCTAATCCACCTTGTGGGGGTCTCATTAACCCCACATATGTATACCAGACTAGTGAAACTAAATGGGGTAGGGACCACGGCACTGGTTGATTCGGGGAGTGCTATCACGCTTATCTCAGGGAAGCTCGTGAAGCGTAGTCAGCTGCTGCAGGCTAAACGTATGGGGATAACATGTGTCCATGGGACAGTTAGTTACTACCCCACCATCCCAGTAAAAATCGAGATCCAAGGGAACACTACTGACGTAGCAGCAGGTGTAGTCCCTAAACTCTCATACCCGGTGCTCATAGGGAGGGACTTCCCAGGGTTTGGAAACTTACTCCCAGTAGGGGGATTGGAGAAAGATGGGGATCCTAAAATTGATGAGGCATCCACAGCAGACTGTCAACCCCCAATCTTCTCTGAAATATCCCCAGATTTGTTCTCCACTTCCAGACAGGGTAGAAAGACAAAAAGGGAAAGAAGGGCAGCTAAGGCCTTGGGAACCCGAATACTGACCCAAAGCCAGAGGGTCGCTCTTGTAGGTAGGCGGACCCGCGCAGCTGAAAAGGAGGCCACGCAGGAGGGAGAAGCACCTGCGTCTGACCCCCACCCTAATTCTTCTGAACCACTAGAGGCAACAGAGACTGGGCCCCTAGATCTTGGGCAGATTAGCCCCGGGAGAGGAAATTTTGGACGGGACCAGGCAGAAGACCCAAGGTATGACAACATTAGGAAGGAGGTGACTGAAATAGATGGGGTCCCTGTGGAAGGAAAAACCCAGGAACCAGGACCCTACTTCATAATTAAGAAGGATCTCTTATACCGGGTTGCACCAGTACTGGGGCAGAAGGTACAGCAGATCCTAGTACCTCAAAAACACCAGAACGCTGTATTAAGTCTTGCTCATAGTCACCTTTTTGGGGGGCATTTGGGGGTAGAGAAGACCCTGGCACGAGTCCTACGACTGTTCTTCTGGCCCGGAGTACATGAAGAAATGCGGAGGTACTGTGCCTCCTGCCCGGAGTGTCAGCTGCACAGTCCCCGTCCCCACTTGAGGGCACCTTTAGTACCCCTTCCCATCATAGAGGTCCCCTTCGAGTGAATAGCCATGGACCTAGTGGGACCCCTGGAAAAGATGGCTCGGGGCCATCAATATATACTTGTTGTTTTGGACTATGCTACTCGCTACCCAGAAGCCGTCCCCCTGCGGAACACGGCCTCTAAAACGATAGCCAAAGAGCTGGTGGGGATCTTTGCCTGAATGGGGCTACCGAAGGAGATATTAACTGACCAAGGAACCCCATTTATGTCGAAGCTAATGAAGGACCTCTGTACGCTGCTCCATATACATACCCTGAGAACTTCGGTCTACCATCTGTAGACTGATGGGTTGGTAGAAAGGTTTAACCGAACCCTCAAGGCTATGATAAGGAAGGTGGTAAGTCGGGACGGGAAGGATTGGGACACCCTACTACCCTACCTTATGTTCGCTATCCGGGAGGTACCACAGGCCTCAACTGGGTTTTCCCCCTTCGAGTTATTATACGGGCGTCACCCCCGTGGCATACTAGATATCGCCAAAGAGATCTGGGAAGAGGAACCCAATGAGGGGAGAAATATCATAGCGCATGTAATGCAGATGCGAGACCGGATAGCCCGGGTTACCCCTATTGTACGGGAACATTTGGAGAAGGCACAGGAGGCCCAGCGAACCCATTACAATCGCCAGGCAAACGTGCGACAGTTCCAACCAGGGGATCGGGTTATGGTGTTGGTACCCACGGCAGAAAGCAAGCTTCTGGTCCAATGGCAGGGGCCCTATGAGGTGGTTGAACCCATGGGGGAAGTAACCTACAAGGTGCGGCAGCCAGGACGCAGAAAACAAGAACGGATTTATCACGTTAACCTTCTGAAACCCTAGCATGCACAAGAGGCATGCACAACGGTCCAAAAAGACCTAACCCAGGAAAACAAGCCTTCCAAACAGGTGAGAGTGTCTCCCGATTTAACACCAGACCAGAAGAATGAGGTGTCTGAGATGATCTTCTGGAACCAAGATGTGTTCTCGACAAAACCGGGTCGAACAACCGAGACATATCACCACATCGTCACGAACCCTGGGGCCAGAGTAACAATGAGGCCCTATCGGGTGCCGGCGGCAAAAAGGGAGGAAATAAAAGCAGAAGTAAAAAAAATGCTGGAGCTGGGGATCATCGAAGAATCCCACAGTCAGTGGTCCAGCCCAATCGTGCTGGTGCCCAAACCTGATGGCACCACAAGATTTTGCAACGACTTCCGGTGACTAAACAAAGTATCCCAGTTCGACACGTACCCCATACCTCGCATAGATGAGCTAGTGGACCGTCTGGGTAATGCCCAGTACTTGACTACCCTAGACTTGACAAAGGGGTACTGGCAGATTCCCCTTGCAGAAGACGCAAAGGAAAAGACTGCATTCTCTACACCAGAGGGTCTTTTTCAATATACTGTCCTCCCTTTTGGACTACATGGGGCCTCAGCTTCCTTCCAGCGCCTCATGGACAAGCTATTACGCACGCATAACAGTTATGCTGCTGCCTACTTGGACGATGTGGTCATTCATACCCCAGACTGGGAAACCCACCTGGAGAAGGTGGAGGCAGTCCTCGATACCTTCAGACGAGCTGGCCTTACAGCAAACCCTGCCAAGTGCGCTGTAGGGTTTACAGAGGCCAAATATCTTGGCTACATTGTGGGAAAAGGTCTGGTAAAACCCCAAGTGAACAAGTTAGAGGCCATCCAAAATTGGCCCCGACCAAGTCGCAAGAAACAAGTCCGGGCGTTCCTAGGTGTGGTGGGGTATTACCGATGATTTATCCCCCACTTTGCCACAAGGGCAAGCCCCCTGACAGACCTAGTGAAAGCCCGTGGACCTGATCTGGTGAGATGGTCTGACGCAGCAGAGGAAGCATTCACAGACCTATGCACTGCCCTTTGTAGTAACCCCGTACTGATAGCCCCTGATTTCACCAAGGAGTTTATCCTGCAGACTGATGCATCGGAAGTAGGGTTGGTTCTATCACAGATGGTCGGGGAGGAGGAACACCCAATTCTATACCTCAGTCGGAAACTCCTTCCAAGGGAACAAAAATATGCAGTGGTGGAGAGAGAATGCCTCGCTGTAAAATGGGCCATGGAAACATTGCGCTACTACCTGCTCGGGCGCAGATTTGTCCTTGTGACCGACCATGCCCCTCTTCAATGGATGCAGCGGAACAAGGAGAAGAACACAAGGGTGACCAGATGGTTCTTATCCCTCCAACCTTTCCAGTTCCGTGTGCAACACAGAGCAGGGAGCCATCATGGCAACGCCGATGGCTTGTCACGTGTGCACTGTCTGGCGTCCCAAGCTGCCCAACCCTTTGACGTTGAGCAGGGGGGAGGGATATGTGACAGACCCAGACCAGTGGGGTACAGGAGTCTGGTAGAGGGCAAATATATTGGTCACTGGATGAGTAGTTTTCTGTTCCCTGAGTGACCAGAGCAGGGGCTGCACTAGAGTAATCAGGAACCTGCTAGAACCAGTTAAGGCAGGCAGGCTAATTAGGACACCTGGAGCCAATTAAGAAGAAGCTGCTGGAATCAATTAAGGCAGGCTAATCAGGGCACCTGGGCTTTAAAAAGGAGCTCACTTCAGTTTGTGGTGCGCGTGTGAGGAGCTGGGAGCAAGAGGCGCAAGGAGCTGAGACTGAGAGGGTGTGCTGCTGGAGGACTGAGGAGCACAAGCGTTATCAGGCACCAGGAGGAAGGTCCTGTGGTGAGAATAAGGAAGGTGTTTGGAGGAGGCCATGGGGAAGTAGCCCAGGGAGTTGTAGCTGTCATGCAGCTGTTACAGGAGGCACTATAGACAGCTGCAGTCCACAGGGCCCTGGGCTGGAACCTGGAGTAGAGGGCGGGCCCGGGTTCCCCCCAAACCTCCCAATTGACCTGGACTGTGGGTTCTCCCAGAGGGGAAGGTCTCTAGGCTGTTCCCCAACCCACATGGTGAATCTCTGAGGCAAGAAAATCCGCCAGTAAGCGCAGGACCCACCAAGATAGAGGAGGAACTTTGTCACAACACACACACACACATATCCCCATCATCATCTCCTGTTTCCAATGCCAAGGTTGGGGAGGGTTGACTTCTGTTGGTTTCTTTGGCTTTGGAACCTAGACTGCCAGCCACCTCAAGTTTAGACCCATTTTATAGATGGGGAACTGAGACACAGAGAGGTTAGTGACTTGCCCAAGGTCATACAGGAAGTCCATAGTAGAGCAGGGACTTGAACCCAGGACTCCCATGTCCCTAACCACCAGGCCTCTCTTTCACACACACACACTCACTCACTCACTCACTCACTCTCTCTCCACTCAGATGTTAAAATAGAAATTTAACAGAATAACTTATGAACAAATGAATCTTTTGAGGTACTTATTAGAAATGAGACAATTCATTTTTGAGATTGTAAATACCTTCTCACCCGGAGAACCTGGAATGCCAACCCCTGGAATACCCGACTCTCCTTTGTCTCCTTTTGCACCTTGTAATCCAGGGTACCCTGGTATACCTTGTGAGCCTGGCACACCTGGTACACCTTTTTCTCCAGATGTTCCTAACAATATAATAAAAAGTACATTAAATCTGTAGCACCCCAGCAATAAAGACAAAAATCTGTTATTGAGATGTTACCTTGAAACGACTGTGGATGTTAGAACTAGAAAACAAGTGAATTGCTGTACTATCTAGTAAATAGAAATAAACAAGAACCTAGCCACCTAAGAAGCCACCAGCATGGGACATTACACTGCTAAAAATAGCAGTGTAGGTGGGGGAGGCATTGCTTTGGTGTGTAGAGAGCTATGTAGGGTACATACATATCCTAAGCAGTGCCTCACTGTCTACACTGTTATTTATACCCACGTGAGAGGGGCGTGCAAAGTATGTACACTCCACTCCACCATAAGCGTAGACATAGCCTTGGTCACTGCTGACTTGGGCCATATTTAAACCAGTGGCGAAAGTACAGCATCCTCTCTGTTGTCCAATCTATGCAAATAACATAGTTTAACAAGAAAATCTTCTTTGACTGAGCACTAACAATAATTATTTTTAACTTCAGGGGTTCAAGGGTCAGAATGTGGCCAGACACAGGAGCACAAGGGGCAATAAGTTCCCTACACCATGTGGAGCCTTTCCACCTCGATTCCAGGCAGAGGCGGAGAACAGGAGTAGTGTGCCACAGTGCTGAGTAATCAGTGAGTAGAGCCTGGACTGTCCCATCACTCCAAACTGCGCGCCAGCAGAGCTGAGGCAGCATGAGGTGGGATGTAACCTGCAACCAGCTGAGGGAAGTTATTCCCCTCTGAAGTAAGGAGGAGGACTCAGTCACAATTCCTTCCTGGGCATCTCTCCTGGGGAGACACAGCTATTGGTTAAAGGCTCGATCTATCCCTAAATATTTTAAGATCTGTGTTTCCTTCACTATTTTGACCAGCCACTTTTGACACATATCTTTGTGAAGGTGATATCTCAACAAGCTAAGTTCACACCATGTGGTACCTGGCAAACCCATTTCTCCAATTGACCCTTTTTGTCCTGGAAATCCTGGGTCACCTGGGTATCCTGGAGGGCCTTGATCACCTTTTCGTCCTACGAACAATGAAAAGTGTTACAAGTTCCATTAATTAACAAGGATTACAAAAGTCTGTGCTAGTTACATTTATAAAAAGCTGCAAACATACCTGGAAGTCCTGGGAAGCCAGGTTCACCATCCTTCCCTGGCATTCCTGCTACACCATAATCCCCTGTTTTTCCCTTTTCTCCTATTCGTCCTTCTTGTCCTGGATACCAAAAAAACCCCAAAAAACTAATGTTCAATTCTTTCGTTAATTTTACTCTCACATGTAAAGTAATAGGCAAATCCTGCATTGTGAGAATCTTCACAGTTGTCACTTCTCTCTACTAAACAAGGAAATGGATGAATTCAAACTTCAGATGTAGTGCAGTAACATTGTAAGAGTTATCTAGCACACCAACTACGTATATGTAACCAAAATCAGCTTTGTTGTTAGTGCACACAATCACAGTATTCAGTTTCTTTTGTAATGTATGTGGCAAGATATATCTTGAAAAAGAGCATGAAAAGAAACATAATACATTCAGAATGGATAAATGTATTTGAGACATCTAGTAGAAAGCTATTATCCTATAATTATGTTAATGTGTAATGAGACACCAGACAGTGTCAGGTTGCAACATGAATGACTGACGTGACTATTTTGCCTTCTAAGCAGGTAACTGTGGGATCTGTCTGTGAACAAGAGGCTGCTTGAGTGACCTCTGTGTTGGCTCAAATGTGAAAGCCCCTGCTACCTTGATTTACCTAACTTTAGACCTTCGTCTAAGAGCCCCCTTATGCTATTGTCCATACATAAGTGTAGTGCCTCTGCTTCTAAGCCATGGCCACTATCCTGTGCACCATTTCTCTTTGCAAAACACAAAATGAAGACAGTTCCAAAGGAACTGACAATCTTAGGCTACGTCTACACTACGGGGGGAGGGGGATCGATTTCAGATACGCAAATTCAGCTACGGGAATAGCGTAGCTGAATTCTACGTATCTGATCCGACTTACCCCGCTGTGAGGACAGCGGCAAATCGACCGCTGCGGCTCCCCCGTCGACGGCGCTTACTCCTACCTGGGCTGATGGAGTACGCGCGTCGATTTGGGGATCGATTATCGCGTCCCGACGAGACGCGATAAATCGATCCCCGAGAGATCGATTTCTACCCGCCGATCCGGGCGGGTAGTGAAGACAAGCCTTGAGAGAGAAACGGAGAAGACAGCACATATAGAGAAACCCAGACGAAAGGATCACTCTGAATTAGATTTTTTTACCTTTATATTTTGTTAGTTGATTCACTTCTTGTTAGCATCATACAATAAATTAGTCTTAATAAGGATGCTGGAGAGTAGCTACTGAAATTTTTAAAACAAGAAGCGTTGTTGAAAAATGGCTTTAGTTTGAAATTGAATTTTTTCAATGAACATTGTTGAAAGATTTCATTATTAAAAAAAAATATGGTGCCTTTTACCCAACTGAAAAGGTTACTAAAAAGATCACTGAAAGTTTTAATTTACCGAAAAATGGATTAGCGTTAAAACCAAAAATGTCAATAATCATTTTGATAATGATTTTTATAAAAAAATTAACAAAAAAAAATGCATTAAAAAAAAGGCAAAAAATTGGGTCTGTTTCAAAACCTTTGAAAGGAAAACAACTTTGAGGTTTCAATATTTTTCAAGAATAAAGGTTTAAATTTTCTGACCAGCTATTGCGGTTACTGTGGACACACTTAAAATGTTTCTTCTGTTGTGAGAGATTCTGCTGATTCAAGAGATACTTTTTTCTCCTAAGGATGTGCTTAAAATGAGAAAAAATGATTGGTAGAACCACTGATTTCCCGCAAACCAGTAGAAAACTTTTAAATTTGCCACTGTATACCAGAATGACACCTTTCCCTAGGGAGTGTTGAATAAACTTGGAGATAAATGTTTAGTTGGCTATGTGAAGCTCCTAGATTTTGATTTTTGAAAGCTGGCTTTCTAAAACCAAGATGTAACAGAGGACAAACAGTAAGCATCACCTTTAACTAAGCATCACCTTTAATACATAATAGATAAAGATCAGTACTTATCCAAATGTAAAGATAAAAGTTTACCTTTTTCTCCTGGGTCTCCCTTTTGGCCTTTCATATTTTCCATGTCCGTTGGCTTTATGGTTCCTGGTTCTCCTGGTAGACCTTCTTCACCTTTACTCCCTTTGAAACCAGGATCACCTCGTGGCCCTGGCGTACCCGGAAAACCTGAAGTACCTGCAGTGAGAGAATACCGGATAGAACACCACAGTAACGTATGATGTGTGACAGATACGTGCAAAACAAAGTAATTACTAATTCAAACTGCGAGCTAAGTGTACCAAGGTCAGGGGAGCCTGATTTACCTCCACAGGGACAGGATGGGGCATTTTTTACTCCATGTTCCCATGGGGGTAGCTGTGTTGCAAGGGAGGTTGAGTTCTGCCAACCAGAAAGCTGCTTTAATTTATGACCAGGCTCCACAGCAGCCCTGCCTAAGGAAGTGGCCTGGAAGGATATCTAAATCACTGCACCTTTCAGGTGGTGTGGCTCTCCCACTTTTCCACCTACCTTGTCCCAGCAGAATGGGATTGGGGTTGGAAGGAAGCTTCTGTTATTGTCGTTCCCTCTCCAACCCCTTCCATCAGATACAATGTGCCCAATTTTCAAATGGGGGCATCTTATTGTAACACCCCCATGGCAAAGTCTTATAGAATTTAATGACAATCTTCCTTTTTTTTTTTAAACCCACCCACCGGCAAATTTAACGATAGAATCCTATGGGATGGCTAGAACAACCTATAGGAAGGACTTAACTCTCCTTTAAATTCTATATTTTTTAGCATAATTTCTATTGAATCCTCCCTGATCTGGCTGGTCCTTACCCTGCTCTTGCATGGAAAAAAACCTCTGGCTTAGTGCATCCTATTCTTGGTGTCCAGCTTTGCTAACAAGGCCACTCAAATCAAAACAACATACACTTCAGTCCACACCTCCTCCCCAGACATGGCTATTTCCAAGGCCTTGTCTTCACTAGGAAAATAAAAGATGTATTTTTAACATGTTAAAATCATAGTGTAGCCAAGACAGTTTCACTTCTAACATGTGTTAGCTAGTCATGGTAAACCGTAGTGGTGGAGTCTATGTTTTATCTTGACCTGTTAACACATGTCAAAAATACACTTATTTTCTTAGTGTGGTCATGCCCTGGTTCCTTCTTTAGGAATTCTCAGCCCCAGTGTCTGGCTCCCACCTGCCTTTTTATCAAGGGTGGAGTTAATGAGCCATGTCTTCAACAGTGAGTCAGCAGGAACCAATCAGCAGCTCCCTGCAGGGTTCTAATACCTGCTAACAGGGAGGGGGTAAAACCAGACTCCTGCCACTTTTTTACAAATTTAAAACTTCTATAAAACCTGTTCATTTCTTGTGGAGTTTTACATAAAGGTGTAGGGCATCTACCCCATAAATAGATGCTCAGACTGATGCATATTCATGCTGAGGTGCCAATTTAAGTATTTTAGGACAGGAATGGCCTATTAAGGTTGAAAACTGAGCTTAATAAATCAGTGTCTATAATACATTTAGATTCCATGCTCTCAGTGGCTCAGTGCAGGGGCGATGGAGTCTTCCTAAAAGTGGGGGAGGGGGCCCGTGTGGCTCCGCCCCCCGGGGAAGCCGGAAGCCGGAGTCTGGCCAGGTAGCCCGGGCCCCTCCACCTGCCCGGGATAGGGGGGACCGAGAGCAGCCCCCAGCCCATGTCCTTGCCCCCCAGACACCGCACCCAGGGCAGGTGGAGGGTCTGTGGCTCCCCATAGCTGCCTATGCGGCTCTTACTCCGACCTGGCTCCAGCTTCTGGCCTGATTGGGGGGCGGGTCTTGGGGGGATGAGGAGGGGCAGGGGACCGGGCAGTGGGTGAAAAGGGGACGGCCCAGGCCAATCAACTTTCAAAAAGTGGGAGAGCCATGGCCCTTTGCCCCCCCCCCAGTTCTGGTGCCCCTGGCTCAGTGTCTTTTGCTTTAATGACTATACCATATCTTAGATAAAAGTTTTAAACTTCCATTAACATTGTAAATATGCTAAACAGGAACTCAATATAACATGCAGATCCTGACTCCAATATTCTGTCCTCCTTGAACGTCGAAACCCATAGTGGTTTTTTTAAATGACTTTAGATTCACATTCTAATTGGAGGCAATCTCTTTTAATGACTTCTCGCTAGATCTTCATTTGTCAAAAATTCCTACCTTTTTCACCCTGTAATCCTGGATTTCCTAGTGGCCCGGGAGCACCTGGGATTCCAGGGGTTCCCATAACTCCCATTTCTCCTTTGATGCCTGAAACCAAAGCAAAATAATATTTAATAGAAATGTAATTGACTAAAATAAAATAAGTAACAGAAATTGAATGACTTACTGCCTGTATTACATTATATTATTCATTAATAAAAATTTAGTAAGTAATATGTCTAGTAAACAACATATGTTCCTTAGGTCTCAGAAAACAAAACCTAATCATCCAAGTACAATCTCTTAACAAATTCCATTTAAATATATAAATTTTTATATATATATATATAAATATATATATATATATATAAAACAGAGTAATTTGGTCAAGAAATACAGTTGGGTTTTTTAAAATTGTTAGCACAGGATTCCCAGAATCTTTTATTGTATTTTATTTTCAAACATATGACTGAGCCCACCTGAACTATTTAACTCCCATCCATCCCACCCAAAATAAGCTAACCCAGAACTATGGGCTCTGTCCTGTCAGTTTGTTTGCCAGGTGTGTTTTATATATAATATCATATACATGGCAAGCCCAGTAGGCTGTTAAAATATTGCTAGAGAAAGAAACAGTAAAAAAAATAGATGAAAAGTAGAGACTCCGGATCAATCCAAAATAGAGAGTTCTTGACAGTTCCTTAAAATTCCAAAGTAATGAGATGGAGGGTCAGATGCTAATCTCAGTTGCAGTTACAATACAATTGCTCCAGATTAATACTTGTTTTATTGAGATCAAACACTGCCTAAACATCAGGGATGAGTCTGACAGAACAGCAGTATTGTTTGTTTTTTAAAGGTGGATCCTTAGCCACAATTTAAGGGCTTAACCTTGAAAGCTATGTAGCGCCAATCCACCAGAACACTTAAGGATATGCTTAGAGTTAAGCATGTGCTTAAGTGTTTTGCTGGATCAGAGCCTGAGTACTCAGACTCTTTCGGAATCAAATCCTAACTGCAATGAAAGGCATACAACTAAGTGGCATAATGACACAGAATTTGACACAACTATGATTTAATAAAAAAGATAGATACTGTTTTCTCCACAGACTATTCTTAATTTGTTTTGCTTACTTAAAAAAACAGATCTTTAATTTACTATTGGTATTTGAAACAGTCAAAAAAAACAAATGATTAATTTTCTGAAAGCAAAAATGCATACCTGGAAAGCCTGGAAGTCCACCTTTTCCTTGTGGACCAGGTGCGCCAGGTAAACCTACCAGACCTGGTAGCCCACTCTGGCCAGAGCTACCCTTATCTCCTTTTGGTCCTGGCATATCTAGTCCTGGGATACCTGGGTAGCCCCTCTCTCCCTTTGTTCCAGGAAATCCTACAGGGAAAAAACCCCAACTCTTAATAGAGCACATAGGACTTTATTAATCAGATTACAGTATAAAGTACAAATATGTTCTGTAATTGTGCATCTTGTGGAAAACAAAGCACATTTCTTTATTAGTAGAGGAAAACAAAGTGAAAAAGTCCTCATAATCTAACTTATCCATTTCTATTTTTAATCTGCTACATCAGCTGGTATGTGCAGCCTGCAGAGATTTAGTGAGGAAGCCTTCAGTTTTAGGTCACAGAGATGAAGTCTGATGACGTTCTGGTTTTCTAAAGATTCTTATCCATGGAGTTTACATTTTTAAAAGGCTGGAAAATATTATAAAAGCGGCCTACCACTTCCCCCCATATTAATGCCCATAAGATCCATAAAATTGATTCCAGATATAAATGAAAAAGGAAGAACACACAAAACCAGCAAGTATTTTGTATCACCTTTTGGTCCCTGTAGCCCTGGTCCTCCTGCAGGACCGGGGGGCCCTGGAGGGCCTATTCCTGGCACACCTGGGGCACCTTGTGAACCTGGTAATCCAGCTGAACCTGGGTCACCTACCGGGAAAAATAAAGCATAAGCCAATTATTTTGCCATATTACTTTTTTGGCTTGCTTGGCGCAGATAGTAGACAGGCACTTTGAGCAAAATCCCCCCCCCCCCCCCCCCCAGGGGCCAGCAGAAGGCCTATCCACCATTTAAGTCATTAGTGTTTTCTTAATGGCTGTTCCAAAAGCAATGGGGAGAGGAAGGGCTGCACAGCCAGGTGGGCAGGAAGGAGGCAGAGAGGGAAGGGAAATGGACATTATATCTGGAAGTTTAAGTGGTGCACAGGTCTTTTGCTGGCTTTCTGCCCAGGTATGAATTTCAACCATTAAGATTTATTTTTAAAAAGTGTAAAAAATGTTACTACTAATGAGCTACAAGGAGTCTGGTGGCACCTTAAAGACTAACGGATTTATTTGGGCATAAGCTTTCGTGGGTAAAAAACCTCACTTCTTCAGATATAACCTTCAGATGCATCTGAAGAAGTGAGGTTTTTTACCCAAGAAAGCTTATGCCCAAATAAATCTGTTAGTCTTTAAGGTGCCACCACAATCCTTGTTGTTTTTGTGGATACAGACTAACACGGCTACCCCCTGATACTTGATGCTAATGAGCTGTAACTTTGATTTTTTACAATTACCTTGGATTCCTGGCTGACCAGGTACACCTGGAAATCCTTGCTCTCCTCGTAAGCCAGGCAAACCAGCATTTCCTTTTTCTCCAGGGAAGCCAGCTGGGCCCTGTGGGCCTGGTAATCCTTTAGGACCCGGGAGACCCACTCCAGGGTCACCCTTAAGGTGCAAATAATATAGATTAGGAGTCAATATACAATAAATTAAGTGTTTTTAAATTAAGCAATTGGGAGGCAGATCATCATACCGGCCTTCTCTGGATATATGCTAAATTACCCCAGATGAGGAGTTGGCCTACTATACTTTTCTTAGTACCAGCAACAGCTCTGTATTGTTGATAACACAAATAGTAATTGAAAAGAACAACGTAAACTGCAAACACTCACTTTTTGACCAGGTAAACCTGGTGTGCCTGGTAAACCATCAAAGCCAGGACGCCCTTGAGCCCCTGGCTGACCTGATGTGCCAGGCTGACCTGGGAAACCTACAAAACAAACACACATAATCAGGGTCTCAGTAAGTTAACCCTAAAGATTCTTCTGCCTTTTAAATGAACTATTCACACTCACACAGAGAGGTATTAAACAGGGTCAAGTCGGTCTCCTCAAATGCCAAACTTGTGAGGGCTGAGCACTTCTTGTGAGGGGCTGTGCACTCCCAAATCTCAATGACTTCAATAGAGTTTAGGGTGCTCGGCACCTTGCAGGATTTCGTCTTGGGTGAATGAAGTAATATATATATATATATTTAATGACTGATGTTGAATTAATATTTGCACAGGTTCATCTCATTTAGAAAAAACATGCCTTCTTTAAAGGAAAGAATGCATTCTAGTAAACTTTCTGAACTTCTGTGGATCATTTAAAGTAGACCTCACAGAGCACTAGTCTGCTTTGCATAATCATAAATGCATCTCCTTTTCCACACAAAAAGCTAGATTCAGCTTTGAGGTTCAGTCCCTGACAAGGGGTGGTGCATAGCTGTGCTGCCCAAGGAGGAACTCGGGGAAGGAGTTGCAACTATGAGACATAATTCATTTCTTGCTCCTTAAGCCGAGGGTAAAGCAATTTACTGCAGCCCTTTACTGGATGCAACTTATTTCCTCACTTCCAGATCCACTAATTGATGAGTCAGATGGGTGGAACCAGAGCTCTGCCCATTTCCCTCCCGTTTAGAACTTCC
>NW_020664372.1:31430715-31444506 GCF_002925995.2 Terrapene triunguis
TGGAACATCAGAGGACAAAACACTTGGATAACTGCTCCCTCCCGTGTCCCCTCCCCCTCTATGAAGCAGAGACAGCTTGAACTCTGGGGGAAGGGAACAAACATCCCCGATAAGAAGAAACTGGTGCTATCACTATGCTGATTTGACTTTGAGAGGGCAAGATTTCTAAGCATAAGCAAGGAATCCTGAGACATTTAGCCCAAAAGACATATCGAGGATGCTTATTATAGAAATTTGTATCATCTTTTGGAACCTAAGCCTGTAAGTCATTTGTGTGTATGGTTGTTTGCTTTAACCCTGTGAATAACTCTCTCATTTCTTGTTCTTAGCTAATAAATCTTTATTAAATTTATTATAGGATTGGCTACAAGCGTTGTCTTCTGTGTGGGATCTAACATGCAATTGACCTGGGATAAGTGACCAGTCCTTTGGGACCGGGAATAAACTGAACATTGTTGTGATTTTTGGGGTAAGGGACCATCTATCACAAAGGCAAGCTTGCCTGGGTGGCAAGATAGACTGGAGTACCGAAGGGGACTGTCCGTGACTCCATGTTTATGCTGTCGTAGTGCCTGAGGTGTTCATATTTGATACTTAGTTGGTGAAATCTGAGTATAGAACTCACAACCAATTTGGGGTTTGTGCCCTGCTTCTTCGCACTCTGCCCTGAGGTTGGTACTCATGCCCTTGAGTATCTCCAGATAGCCTGACAACTCCTTCCAGCCCATCTGCTATTCAGATAACAGATATGCAGCTTGGATTCACAATAAAGTGAGCAATAATGCAAATTCACATGGGGATTTGAGGAAAGGGGGGTTACTTGCCATTACTCTCTACCCTGGCTTCACAACGCTGGGTCACAATCCAGCACTGAAAGAGTGAAAGCAGTGCTATAAAGTATATCTTCCATACGTTAGTAAGGGTACGTGTAGTTTAGACGCGATAAATCGATCCCCGATCACTCTCCTGTCGACTGCTGAACTCCAGCTCGGCGAGAGGCGGAAGCAAATTCGACGGGGGAGCCGCGGCAATCGACCCCGCGCTGTGAGGACGCGAGGTAAGTCGAACTGAGATATGTCGACTTCAGCTACGCTATTCTGAAGCTGAAGTTGTGTATCTTAGGTCAATTCCCGGCCCCCCAGTATAGACAAGGCCTAAGAGACAGACATATATGGCCAAGGACTTGTTACTGTGTAGTTTTCTTACCTTTAGGGCCAGGAGGCCCAGGAAATCCTATTCCTGGCTGCCCAATAGCACCTTTTTCTCCTGGAAGTCCAGGTTTTCCTGGAATCCCAGGATCCCCCCTGTCACCTTTGAAAACAAGACAGACACAGTACATTAAGCACTTATGCAAAAAACAACTTTGGGGGGTGGGAAATCCTTACTAGCAACAGAGAGAAAATTCAAGAGCTAATTGTACCTTGGACTCCAGAGAAGCCAGGTGGCCCTGGGAGACCATCTGACCCTGGGGGACCAGGCAGAGGAATGACTTGTCCTGCTTCACCCTTTGGCCCTAGAAAGGTAAAGTTGATGAATCAATACTTGCAAGTAAAAAGACAAATGTATTAATACACAAGGAGGTGTATATATTCTGAGATACTAGAGATGCCCATTGGTTTTTGTTTTCCTGTTTTTACTACTCATCTCCAGTGCACTGATTGGAAGATGAAAAAGGCCCAAGCATGAAAGAAATACATGAAACCCAAAGAATTCTGGCTGTCGTTTTGACTGCCACAAATCTGTATCTGCCATGTGAACCCACCAAGACGCACCGACACAGGTACACCAGTGCCAAAGGGCTAGACTGTGACTTAAATGACACGCCAGTGGAAAGGAGTAAAGGGTATGTGTGTGTACAAAATACCCTTACAAAGCTGTGTGGGTTAATCAGATATTGGTTTTGGGCGCATAAATGTGTGTGGAGTGTATGGGAAATGTGCAAATGCTTGGCTGCATGTATCCTTATTCTCAGGCCAGTGCATCGAGATTCTGACACCCTTACTCACATTGAGTAGCCCTGGTAACTACAGTAGGATTTCTTGTGAGTGAGGGTATCAAGGTATGGACCAGCCCCAAATTACTACCCCTCAGGATCAAGAGGGAGCAGGACAGGAATAGTAACTCCACAGGGTGAGAATCACGACATCTCCTGGGGCTTCTCCTGGAGTGGGGCAGTTTATGCAGTAACCCTTGCACAGGCCTGTGCCCAGTGGATTGGGAAGAGTTACGTTAACACAAAAGGGACTAATGATCTCCCGGCTTTGTTCTGGGAGACTCTGTAAGGAAACTATCTGTAAGCATTCAGGGCTGCAAAATACACTGTAAGGAACAAATGCTGATGACCTAATAGATCCCATCTATCTCAATTTCCTATGACACATGTACCTGTTAAAGACAAGAGAAAACGTCATTTCCCCCCTCTCAGTATCTAGTGTGTTACCTGGACGGCCTGGTCCACCTGGGTTTCCTGGAAAGCCTTTATCTCCTTTGTCACCAGCTGGTCCAGCAGGTCCTACCCCTGGAAGACCAGGCTGGCCTCTTTCACCACGTACCCCAGGAAATCCACTTGAGCCAGGGGGACCACGTTCTCCTTTCAGCCCAATTGTACCCTAATTTTAGGAAAAAAGCAGTAATATTTACAGTACCTCTCACACTAATAATGCCTTACAAGTGATCTGAAAAGCTTACTAGTCTTTGTCAGATTCATCTATGATTTTGTGGCTTCTAGACTGGATTCACTGCAATGTACTCTTTGGGCTCCAGTTTGCATTACTGAAGCCAATGGACATTTTACCACTGACTTCATTGGAAGCAAGATTGGGTCTCATATGGAAGAGCACTTGGAAGCTACACCTGTTGCAGAATGCAGTGAAGGGGTCATTTAATGACCAGTTCTCTGATGAGTACACCATCATTTCCAACTAGGATTTAAATCACAGAATGTTGATTTATACAGTCCCAGAATCAGCACCACAAAATAGTAACTGACTTCAAGGAAGTATCTGGATTTTAGAAATAAAAACCCAGAAAATTTCAGAAATACAGAATTCCAATTTTTGGGTGATTTCTATTATTTAAAATAGGAAATTGTAGCAAGAAAAGTGAATCCAGTTTAGAGTTCTGTGCTAAATGCCTCAAATAGAATAAAATATAAAATAAAAGCATATGTGGGGCATTCAGAACCATTTTTCCTCTTTCAGGTCCTCTGAAATTACAGTTTGCTGGTCTTACTCTACAGGATACATCCGAATAGGGACAGGACAGAACTGGAGCCAGCAACCTGTCCATCAGGTGCATTTATGAGACAAAACAGGTAAGCTTAAAGTAAATTATATGCCAAATGTCGCTAACAGATATTTTCTAAAAGGCAAGAAAATATGGCATTCAAGCTTCCCAAAACTGCAGTGACAAATCTAGCTATAGATATTGGAAGTGGCTGCTGTGAAAATGACTGTGATCTCTTCACATCATAACTCGATCAGAAGAAGAACATTCCTTGAACAATGGGCTAGATTCTGACTATCAGCAGAGCCCTCACCAAAGTATTGCAGGTAAGTTGCACCTGCCCAGGATAAGCCCTGAGAGAGACTGCGACTCAGAGACACATTTCTGAGTCACAGTGCCTCCCCTACTTTCTCCTTGATCCCGGGGGTAGTAATTTATTGATGGTCTACAACTACCCCCATGATCTTGCCAGCAATTTTCTAGGGAAGGGAAATGGAACCAGCTCTGCCCATTCACCACAGTTCTGGGGAGGAAGCAATAGGGCAAGTAGGTCTGGTTATTCCCAGGTACCAGGCCACACCATCTAAGTAAGCCTTACTTACTCCCATAGCATATACTCAGAGCCTGAATGTAGCTCAGTGACCCTACCGTCATGCAAACATTCTTAGCTGTTTAGTAGTATGGGCCTCATTCTTATACCCTTAGCAGTCCCAATGAAATCCTCCGTTGAGAGTAAGGATTCTACTCAAATGAGTCGGGGTGTGAGAATTTGGCTCAAAGAATGAGACAAGTAAACATAAACTGCATATTATATAACAACTACATATAATTAGTGAACTAGAAGATAGCATGCAAAAATGTAGACACACACATACCGATGCCCCTTTAGGGCCCTGGACACCTGGCAGGCCATCTCTCCCTGGCCTTCCTTCTCTTCCAGGAACACCTGGTTGCCCTGGGAATCCAGGATCTCCTTTATCACCTTTTATATTAGAATCAAAGTAAATGTCTCCGGGCTCTCCCTTTGCTCCTGGGCTACCAATCAGTCCTCGCTCACCTGGAGAACCCTGAAATTATACACAATTCCAGCACCATTCAATGCCTATTCAATGCATTCTTTTTCCCAGCCAAAAAGAAAAAAAAATCTTCAAGTGTAAAGAAAACCCCCCTAACGTTCATCCCAGACACTGAACAGTAAGCAAAAAGAGTGGATTTGCCAGGACAGAGAATGCGAATTAACTGATAATGGCCATCATAACAGAAACTTTTCTTTCTTGGTCTCCTTACTAGCTTCTACAGTTTTCTAATTCTGAATGTTTGTATTAATTGTTTGAATAGGAACTAAAGGCCATGTTATTGAAAATGGTACTCTAATTGTTCATATATTGACCATAAAGATTCAGAGTTCACCTTCTATAAGGCCTCGATGTCAAGATAATTTCGTAATTCTTAATATAGCCGTTCCTCAAGTTATGGTTTGATAACAAGCATATTATGATTTTGTATGTAACCAATTGTTTCTAATATTTCTACCTACTTGCTATTACTTGAATCTCTGTTCTTTGTTAAATAAGCTTATACTTGTTTTCACTATAAACAAATCTAAGTGCTGTGAGTTGAGCAGAGTGGTGCTCCTGAGATGAAACTGGTAAAGTGGGGTGTGCTATTCCTTTGGGAGTAGCAAATTTGTGAATTCTGTGTGTGTCCAGTGAACCAGGGGCTGGTCACTCCAGGAGGACACTCGGAGGGCTCAACAGTTGGAGCTTACCTATCGCTAACCTGTAGAGAGAGAGTGGGGCCTGCGTACGCCTGGTGGAGAGTTGGGGAGCTGACCCTCAGCAAGCAAATGCAAGGCTTCCTCACGCTAAGGGCAGATGGTAGCAAGGTGCCTTATAATGCTACCCCTGGGAAACACCACAAGAGAATTTTTTTTGTTCTTGCTTAGAAGTCATTTTTCCCTCTCTTTCTTCCCCTAGATCAACAGGACTTCCCAGCCACAGTTTGTTTCAGAAAGGCCAAATCAAGAGCTTTTATCTGTCAATGCCAGCTCCCAGTAGAGCATTTTGTTTCTTTTTAATTTTTGTTTTTATTTTCAAAAAAATCAGTGAACAAATATACAATACATTACAAATCATTCTTATCCCTGTAGTACTTACACACACACACTTTTCTCACAGATTCTAACAGATTGTCTACTAAATTCCATCTATCATTTATGTAAGTCTAGCTAATGAAACAAGAGTAAAGGCTAATTATTACATGATGAATGTTACGTTCTCCTTGTCTATCTTGTTTTATTTGAACTATCCAAGGAAAACATAGTTCCGCCAATGAACAGCTTACAATTTAATGACCGAATTGTATTTAAAGGGCTTCCACCCATTCTTATAGCTCCCTACATATTATCCTGAACCTATGTATAATTCTTTCATGGAAACATTTTCTCTAATTGAAAAAGAAAAATGAAAGGGTCCCAGTCACCAGGGAAGTGAAGCTGAGTGAAAACTTCAAAGGGAAATTCCTCCTGCTAATATATGCTGTGCTTCCACCCTTCGGACCTGAACCAGCACCCCTCCTAAATCAATAGGAATCTTTCCATTGGATTTAGAGGGTGGTGGATCAGGCATGGCCTCCAGCAATGTGAGCCTGCCAAGCTGGGCTCTCTCTAGCCTATCTAAGCTAAACTAAAAGCTAACTCACCAGCTGTTTAATGAATCTGTTTTAACTTTTCCAAGCAAAACAAAGTTAAAAGCATCCAGGATACCAGCAAATCCTTGTTTGAAGAGAGGGGTGAAAGGAGACTAAAGGAGAAGGAAGAGATGTAAAGGTTTAGCAATATCCACAGTAAAAGATTATGCTATGTTACTCAAGAAATGATTACAATTAGTAGAGAATCCATTTTGCTATTTCCCTCCTTCCCAACAGATCCCATTTACATTACTGTAAATTAAACAGCATGATGATGTCATTTGGTTTCCCATGAGGAATTTAAACACAGATAAAATATCACCAAAAAGACCTAGCTTTGGATAAATCAGGCCAAAATAGCCTGTATGTAAGTGCTCAGTACACTCACATCTGGGCTGAATTTGGCTCCCAGTGTCAAAAGCTATATTATAATGCAGCAATGTTTAAAGCTGATCAGGGCCGCCCAGAGGATTCAGCGGGCCTGGGGCAAAGCAATTTCGGGGGCCCCTTCCATAAAAAAAAAAGTTGCAATACTATAGAATACTATATTCTCGTGGGGGCCCCTGCGGGGCCCGGGGCCTGGGGCAAATTGCCCCATTTGCCCCCCTCCCCCCCCGGGCAGCCCTGAAGCTGATACTCTGAGTAACGGCACTACTAAGATGCAATTTGCTTTTCTAACCTTCCTTTATTCTTTCTAAACCACTTCTTTTATTTTGTAGCTATTTAGAAATCACATTTGGTGCAATATACTACATATTTCCCCTAGTTTAGACAAATTGCTAAAATATAGTGCATAATATATTTTAACAACAATGAAATTATACTAGATGGTGCTGTACTATACATACATGTAAACACACAATAGCAAATAGTCATTATAAACCTCCTCTGCAACACGAAAGGAACAGTCAGAACAGATTTGGCATCTGATTCAGGTAAAGTCCTGCTTCTTATCCAAATGTACCACTTAGCTGACTGAGCCATAAGGCCAACTGTTTTCTTGAGGTCATGCAGTGGCTAAGTGCAGTTTTACTGCAACTCACTTCTACAAGCTTTTCTCCTACCATAACTAAACCACACTACCACCTAATTGATTTTAATACACACAACCAATCCTTTAGCATCGGTTAATGGGGCTACTACACAGTAGCACTGAGTGTCTCCTGTGACATGCCTAACAGAAAATAAATATGAAACATTTGAAAAACATTTACTTACAGGAACCCCTTCAAGACCATTGAGTCCAGGCACACCCCTATCTCCTTTGGCTCCTGGCTGTCCTGGAAAGCCTTAAAAAGAATATGAAAAATAAAACAATATGTACTATAGATATGGGTACATTATAGCTTACTGTGTTTTAGAGGCTTTGAGGTCCTTCTCAAATGGTGCCCAATTCTGCCCTCAGTTATACCCATGCAACTCTACTGAAATTAATGAAGTTGCCTGGGCATAACGGAGCTCAGGATCTAACCCAGTATATGTGCATGAGGCCTGGGAAGAAGATACATAGCACACAACTCAATTACATAAGTTGGGCAGCATGCCCTGAATTCAGCCCACTATCTGGAACTGCCATTTCCAGACTGCAATTCACTGAACCACCACAGAATTTTCATTCTGTTTCACCACCTCCCAAACACTGACACAGTGCACATATATAATACAAAAGCACTGATCATATGTACCTATTTTCTGACAGACAGCAATTATTCTCCAGACTGATAATTTCTGTTTGGCAGCAGTAGTCAATACTGGAGACCAGGGATGTGATTAGGGCTTAACGCTAGGTCAGAGTACATAAAAATGTGTCATAAAAATGACACCTCTCTAGGGCTCTCATTACATATTGTTTGTAGAGCCGTCACTTTTTAGGTTTACAGAGGGATTTAAATAGAAAAGGTTAATTTTTATCCAGCAGCCCCTCTGCCGAACACAATTTCTTCTGGTGGCTGCCCATGCTTCCACCAGAATTTGGCCCTATAAATCAAAATTCACTGTAAAATCATAAATGGATATAAAATAGTATTTAAAATATTTCCATGAATATAATAATCTGAAAACATGGGGGGAGGTTAAAATCACTTAAAGGCAAGCAATGTATTTTTCAAGAAAAAAATGATTTTATTAAAATCATAGGTCCCGATACTACAAAAGGATCCTTTAAGCCATCTCAACACCATGATGCCCAAGGGATGAAAGAGAAAGTCTTACTCCTCCTGAGAAAACTAAGTTGCTGTGTCAGGGTCAACCATGATCTGGCCTTAATAACTCAATTCAGTATCAGATCTCAGCACAGTTCTGAGCATGTGTGATTTCTAGGTTGCAAACTTTAAAAGCAGGATGATTCCGGTTGAAGTCCTACTGAAAACCAGTCAGGTCCCCACCACCAAGAGAAAGATTAATGAAGAAAAAATACTACATATAGCTATTGGTTATTGACAAACCCTTTTCAATTTCAGATTGCCCTTTCATAATCCTTGGGAAAACAACATTTAGGTCAGGCTTTCAAAAGGGCTCAGAGTTGTCTGAGTTCTGCTCCTTTTGAAGGCAATAGTAAAACACCTGTTGATTTCAATGGAAGCAGACTTAGGCCACTACCGAGCATTATGGAAAATCCTGCTCTTTCATTATTTTCAGGAATGAGTCGATTAGTGGAAAAATATTAATTTATGACACATACAGATGCAGAGTTGTGATTCTGGTTTGTTTGTATAGCTTTTGGTTTTTACCTGGTGGACCCGGTGGCCCTTGTGGCCCTGGATGTCCAGGAAGCCCAGATACATCACAAAAGGCACAACCATCACCTTTATCACCTGCAAAAATAAAAAAAGATTTAAGAAGACTACAAGCAGATCCTTTAAGAAGAAAACACCCTCGAGACATTGTATGTTGATTGAGAGAAAGTAAATTGGTTAGCCAAATGCTTAAATCAATTTTATGAGCAAATTTATTTAAAAATTTTAATTGTCTTTTTAAAAAAACGTCAAATTCCTTTTTGTGTGACAGTACTGATGTGTAAAACTTTATTAATAGGAAGGGGGAAAAGATAATCTGACTGAAGAGGGAACAAACAAGAACTAGTGTAGTATGTGCCTGATTAAAAACAAAATTAGATAAAAGGGGAAAAATGGGGACTCTGGAACTCACATAGATTTTGTGGGTTTGGAAAAACAGTGACTGCAAAGAGACTTTGGGACCAAATTCTCTCCTGGTGTAAATGGGGGCAAACCCATTGATTTCAGTGGTGTTTTGCAGATTTATACCAGCCCTGCTAAAATCAACAGAGCCATATCCATTTACAGAGTTCAGCTCTTAGCTTTTCTCTGAACCCAAGCAAAGGAAAGGGCCAGGAGGAGGAAAATGTGGGATGCTTTGTTGCTGATTAGAAGGATAGGAGACCTGCTCTGCGAGAAAAGTAACGTTTTATCCTTGAGAGAGAAATGAATTTGGACATATCAATGCATTTGAGAAAGCAAGATCACTACGGATCAGAGGGCAAAGGCAATTGGCATTGCAGACAGGGAAATGGAACTTGAAAGTAAATATATGTAAGAAAATTACAGTTGAGAAGAGCATTGCAATGGAGACTGTTTCTCAGCAAAGTGCTACAATCTTTCTAGTTTTCTATACTTCACCCTATAAAATAACCACTGTACTATAGAATAAATTAAATCTTTATTTTCAATAGCTTTTGATGTTGTCACTCGAAAACACACTGGTTTTTTAAAAGTCTCCCTACTCAAGTCAGGCTGAGCACACCCAGCCACAATGGAACAAAAGCAGAAATCTCTAAAAGCAACATATTGGTAAAATAATGGATGAAGGAAAGTAGTAGATACAGCACTACAGAGGGTTTGGCCAAAAAGCCTGCCCGTAGGTGAGCTCAGCCTGAATTTGATTGGCTGTTTGTGCTATATTGTGTGAGTGTGACTCACCAGTAAAAGGATACTTCTGTTAGAGCATTTTTAAGTGGAATTTTTGTTTGTTCTTTAAAGAAACTGATTTGAGTTCAGCCTCTTGGCTTTCCAAAAATGAAGCACATGAAAAACTCTACAACTTTCGCAATATACTGTGATTCCTCCCTAATATAATGAAAGAATTAACTTCTGTTTCATGACTCAGGACTGGATCCTGCAAGGTTTAAGTTCTCTCAATCCTGGGGGGAAAGCAGGAAAAGCTCAGCACCTTGCAGATCAGGCCTTTAGTCAACCAAACTCTGTGCTGATTTAACAGCCTGTGTAACCCTATCAATTTCAATAAGTTACATGTGAATCAGTGCAGAATTTGACAATCTCCGGATTCCCTTTAGGATCTTTTAGTATTTTCCTAACATTAAAATACATATTGGCCTAGATTCACAAAGGTATTTAGGCAACTAAGTCTGGGTTTAGGTGACTAAGTCCCAGTTTTAGCATCCACTACAATTCACAAAATTCCGGCTGAATCTAGTAGGTGCCTAAACGCACCCAGCACCTAAGGTTTTGCAGTAAAAAGTTCCCTTGGTGCCTGTTTCTGCCTCTGGGCATACACACTGCTGCCTGCCTCTAGGTGTCCAAGCACTTATCTCCTGCCTAAGCCCCAGAGTGATTTTACAAACTGGGGAAGACAGGTGTACATCTGCCTAACTTGCAAGTTGGGCCTGATGTGGGGGGCAGGATGAGAAAGCTCATGCACAAGCATGTGAATGACTCTATAGCCTGGTGGTTAGAGCACTCGCCCAGAATGTAGAAGACCCAGGATCTGGTCCCCCCTGCTCAAATGACTCTAATTATTTATCCACAATGGAACTGCTTCAACAAGAGAGACTGAGGCAGCGCCACACAGCCCAAAGGTGAATGCCTTTACCAGAGAGGTGGCAGATCCCTCTTCAAATCCCTTCTCCTCATGAGGTAAAGGGGGGATTTAACCCAGAGGTTTCAGACATTCCCAGGTGAGGACCCTAACCGAGCTAAAAGTTACAAGGGAGGCCCGTCCCCCATCTGCCTGGCATCTTTAAAAAAACAAACAAAAAACACCATAGGCACCTACCTTCAAGGAAGGCCTCACAGCTGAGAATAGTTAGAAATGTTAGGTCCCTCCCTGAAGCCTGGACTCATGCATCTATCTCAGTGAGAAGGGGGAGGCTTAGCAAACACCCATCTTGTTGGCATCTCCCATTGGTGAGCTCAGGCAGTTCCCCATCTAGCATAAATGCTTTTGTGGATCCCATTCTAAGGCACCTAACTCTTCCCATTCATTACATAGGAGCCCAGGCAAATAAATCGGGCTTTGTGGATCGCAGCATTGTTCCTGTGATTTAATAGGAACCTAAAAGTTAGGTGTCGCAATGCTGAACATCACAGTGCTTAAGTACCTCTCTGAATCTAGGCCATGGTCACTGCAAATTTTATATTTTGTATTTTTCATACAAACTCATTTTTATTTTAATAATTCTATAATTGCTTCCTAACTCTTGACTATTATCATCTATTATCATCTTGACTATGTCATCTACAAGAGAAGCTTAGATGACTACCATAGGGTGTTTCCCTAACGAGTTCGTAAATCTGTAATCATTACATGTGGCCTCTTCTCCAATGCCTGCTTATTCACATCCTGCCTGCAAACGTTCCTATCTTGTTAATTAAGTCGTAGTTGGAGCCTAAGAAAACTACCAAGAATTTTATTAACATAAAGAACGTGCTATGTCAAGTCTTACCGAGTTTCACAACTCATTACTATGCAATTTGGATGTAAATTCCTGGGTCTCTCTCTGGGCTTTGTCTAATTCTTTTTTATTATTACTATATGCTTCTATTACCATCTTTATATCAATAGATCACAAATCCATTTTCCATTCCTGATCTGGCTCTTTCCATCCACTTCTGCATCTCAGCCTCTCTCTCTGACATCCCTCTACATCTTATCATCCACTTGAACAAGTAAAGCTGATCTTATCTTTCCACTGAAATTCTCCCATCCTTTACCACTATAAGGCAGAGCGGAGGATCTGAATTTCAAACTGAAGTCAGCGTCATGGAACTTAATTCAACACCACCGTCCTCTCTTTCATTCAGGCCTCTATCCTGGGAAACTCACATGGTCAAAGTTAAGCCAGCACTTCTCTGGATCAGGACTAGGGTGCTCAACACTTTGCAGAATCAAAGCCTTAATAACTACACAAGTGAGAAGATAGTGGAGAATCAGGCCCATTGAATGGTCCAAATGAATGCAAGGCACTCTTTAAACAATTTTACCTTTATCTCCTCTCTCTCCTAAGAATCCAGGTTGTCCTTGAGGTCCAGGAAGACCTCGATCACCAGGTTCTCCAGGCTGACATTCCGTGATTCCATCTGCAATTGGAGTAAAATAATAAAGAACATTATTCTCCAAGTACAATTTTTCATAATACTACAGTTCAAGTCAGTGTCACTTCTCCATGGATTATTATGAGCAATGGTGAAGTAGCTACAGGTTGATTGTGACCACGAAGAGAAGCAAGTTCACATATTTAATTGTCCAGTTCAGCTATTATGGAAATTAAGGGATAAAATCAATAGCGGGCTATAGATATGTAATCAAGTTCTATAGATGTTACTCTAAAAACCTATGGAATTATGGACAAGTGGCAGTCTCTCCATATTAAGGTTGCAAATAACTTCCATTTAAAAACCCAGGCTTTGAAAACTGATAATACTTCATTCAAAATAGAACATATTTTTACACTGGAGGCCAAGGAGGATATTCTGAAAAGTCTGAAAAAAGTTCACTAAGCAGATTTTAGTTATGGTTACATTTTAAAATTACACTGATTTGAAATCTTCATTTTTGTCTTAGGTTTCTTTGGATCTTTCTAGATCAAAAGCAGCTTGTTAATAACCTTCCAAATTTTTCATGTCATTAAATCTCCCTGAAAACTCACATACTATATATATTTGAAGAAAGCAGATGTTTTAGGGTCGGGAGTAAGAAAACAAGTGAAAAGGTTCACCAGAACCTCAGGTCTGAACACAAAAAATAATGCTCCCTAGGTTGGGTTTTATTGCAGGGGTCCTGAATCAATATAATTTGACATCATTTTGGCTGAAGTCTCTAGCAGAAATCTTTTTGTGCAGTTTTGCAAGCAACATATGACACTACACCCCATATTCATCCTAGTAATATTATGGTATGATTATGGCACAATTATGATTTATTTTATACAAGATGGATCATGTAAGGTGTCATTGGAAAAGTTATGATTTGCTGAATATGATTATCCTATTTGTATGCATGTATCGTTTTTGTATCTTAAGTTATGAATATTGACTGTATCTGTATTTCAAATGTAGTTACACCTGGGCAACACCCATTAGACAAGATGCCTCCAGTCTAGATAGCTGGGTGGGGAAGGGCCTATTAAGGGTAATGGGCCATTAGGGAAAACAATAGGCCTTAGGAGAAGCTTATCTCCCACCTGGTGAGCCTTCCTGAGACTGCTCCAGAGAGCCTGTAAGTAATGGGTGCTATGACTCAGCAGGGCATGCAGGGGCATGTGACCAGACTACATGACACTGATCTCCATTTTGCATACCTGTATTTTCCCACAAACTGGGCTGGGAACTGACTTTGAAACAAAGGGTTCCCGCCATGTGTGAAAGCTATATAAGGTGGAGTGTAACATCATTAAGGGGCCTCACTCCCCACACAAGAAAACTCTTGGAAACACCTGAGGTAAAAAAGACTAGACTGGGGGAAATGCTGGTTCCAGGCTAAAAGGATTTCTAGCCTGTGTATGGAAACCTGGTGAATTGCTTGTATCATCAGCCAGGGTGAGACATTGCTAATTCATATCTGATCTATCTAGTATTTTAGGCTTTGTTTGTGGTTTTATTTGCTAGATCAGGGGTCGGTAACCTA
>NW_020664372.1:31449506-31526306 GCF_002925995.2 Terrapene triunguis
TGAGAAATTTAAGCATGAGGTGAAAATTTGTTAGTCAGTAAAACAGAATCAACCACAACCTGAAGAAGAGTTCTTTAACCAACAGAAAGATAAAAAAGATATTGCCTCACCCACTTTGTCTCTCTAATATCCTGGGACCAACATGGCTACAACAACACTGCAAACATGAGAAAGGTTCTCATTCCCCAATATTATTATGTTAAAAGGCCATTTACACTAAGTTATAGGTAAACACCTAGGATGAGCCATTGCAAGTATTGTACTTGCAAACATGTAGGGAATAAAAGGAACCTTTTTGGTTCTTTACAGAACCATTACAGAATGGGAAACATGTTTAATTATAAAACACCCATAAAGCATTTTGCTTCTTCATCAGCTGTTCATTTAGTTTTATAAAACAAGTACCCATCCCATGCTCTAGACACCTTAAATAATGCCATTTTCACAATAAAAACTACTATGTAAAAAGGAAATAACTTCTAATTTATAAATGTTGGGCCTGATTCTGTAGCCATTATCACATGCTACTTCCACTTACATCACATGAGTAAAGAATCATAGGATTAGAACCCTATTTTCTCAGTATCAAATTCAATTTGCATGCAAAACAATGCAAGTATTTTTTGTCTTCATTTTAAAAATTATTTTATTGTCAGTACATAAATATGTGAAAGTTAGCACGTCAAAACAGAGGCACACTGCGCCCTCGCTCCTCTCCCCTCCACCTTCCCCCTCAGCTCCTCCTGACACTGCGAAACATCTGATCCACAGCAGGCAGTAGGCGCTGATCAGTGAGGCCCGCCGGCGGGCAGGAGGCACTGGGGAGAGGGGAAGGTTCTGGTAGGGGGGCTCCTCCTCGGGCCCCCCCACTGCCTGCCTACCTGCCACTCGCCTCCCCATTCACCTCACCATCCCACCCACCTCCTCAAGATTTTATCGAAGCAGGGGGCCCCCCAAAGCACAGGGCTCCCCAAAGTGCGGCACCCTGATTCACCGTACCAAGGGATGGCTCTGCATGGATAACTATTTATGCCAGGTGTGGGATCATGTAATCAGATACATTTTTGAAAGAAGTCAAAAGTAGCAGCCATTTATCCAGAAAAAGATCTGTGTCTTGAGCCAGGTAAGTGATTTGTTTAATTATTAGACAGTTCCTCATTTTTTTGCATTAACAAAGTCACATATGTTTCTCTCTTTCCATATTCAGGGAGCATTTCTTTTCACACTGATTCTGATCATGGCCTCCACTTTCCTGACATATCCTTGTTGTCCTTGTTCTTTTTGAATATACAAAACTTTAACACTATTTCGGCTGCATATTGAAATAAATTTTTCACTTACTTGATATGCCCGGAGGTCCTGGAGGACCTGGAAAACCTTGAGGCCCTGGCAAACCATCCCTTCCAGTTGATCCAGGCAGAGAGCGTCCTGGAGGACCTTGGGCACCCTTTTCACCTCTCTCACCAGGGAAGCCAGGTGGACCTGTGATCCCTGGGCTGGGTAAACCTTATTTAGAACAAAGTAAAACACACATGAAAGCAAATACAAATAAAAAGTAAAACGATCAACAGATGCACCAGCAATAAATTCCTAAGGGTATGTCTACACTACAGGATTAATCCGAATTTAGATAATTCGAATTTGGGAAACAGGTTGTATAAATTCGATTGTGCGCGGCCACACTAAGCACCTTAATTCGGTTTTTAACCACATTAATTCGGTGGTGTGCGGCCACACTACCCCATTAACTTAAACACAGTAATTCGGTGGTGTGCGGCCACACTAACCCTAATTCGAATTAACAAAATCGATTTAGGCTCTACTCCGTTCGTCGAGGTGGAGTACAGAAATCGATTTAAAGGGCCCTTTAATTCGAATTAACTGGCTCTGTAGTGTGGACGGGTGAAGGGTTAATTCGGATTAACGCTGCTAAATCCGAATTAATCCCGTAGTGTAGACCAGGCCTAAGATTAAGGGGCAAAACCCAGTATAACACAAGGGACTGCATTTTGATTCTTGAAGATTTATATTAAATTTAAATATTAGTCCCATATATCAGCACTATTTTTCAAATCTGAAGTCTATCCTATAGATGTGTGACCTTAGAAGATGGTGTGAAAATGAAGCATGCAGGGAGTCATTTTACCACTACCATACTCCAAATATGGATAGCCTTCGCAAGAATCTCCAAGGAATAGATCTAGAACATAAGAATGGCCATACCGAGTCAGACCCGTGGCCCATCTAGCGCAATGTCCTGTCTTCTAACAGTAGCCAGTGCCAAATGCTTCAGAGGGAATTAACAGAACAGGATAATGTATTGAGTGATCCATTCCCTGTTGTCCAGTCCAGCTTCTGGCAGTCAGATGCTTAGGGACCCCCACAGCATGGGGTACCCCACAGCATGGAGTTGCTTCCTTGACCAGCTTGACAAATAGCCATTTATAGACCAATCTTCCATGAACTTGTCTCATTCTTATCTCCATGAACTTCTCATTTTTGAACCAATTTATACTTGTGACCTTCACAACAGCCCCTGTCAATGAGTTCCACAGGTTGATTGTGCCTTGTGTGAAAAAGTACTTCCTTCTGTTTGTTTTAAACAGTCTGCCTATTAATTTATTTGGGTGACCCCTGGCTCTTGTGTTATGTGAAGGAGTAAATAACATTTCCTTATTAACTTTCTCTACACCAGTCATGATTTTATAGACTTTTATCATATTCCCCCCTTAGTCATCTCTTTTCTAACCTAAACAGTCCCAGTCTTTACTCTCTCCTCATATGAAAGCCGTTCCATACCCCTCATCATTTTTGTTGCTCTCTGTACTTTTTCCAATTATAATATATCTTTTTTGATATGGGGCAATCAGAACTGCATGCACTATTCAAGGTGTGGATGTTCCTTTATATAGTGGATTTATGATATTCCCTGTCTTATTATTTATCCCTTTCCTAATGGTTCCTAACATTCTGTTAGCTTTTTTGATTGCTGCTGCACATTGGGTTGATATTTTCAGAGAACTATCCACAGTGACTCCAAGATCTATTTCTTAAGAGTTAATAGCTAATTTAGACCCCATCATTTTGTATGTAGAGTTGAGATTATGTTTTCCAATGTGCATTCCTTTGTATTTATCAACATTGAATTTCATCTGCCATTTTGTTGCTCATGCACCCAGTTTTGTGAGATCCCTTTGTAACTCTTCATAGTCTGCTTTGGACTTAACTATCTTGAGTAATTTTGTATCATCTGCAAACTTTGCCACCTCATTGTTTATCCCTTTTTTACAGATGACGTTGAATAGGACTGGACCCAGTACAGATCCTTGTGGGACCCCACTATTTACCTCTCTCCATTCTGAAAACTGATAATTCTTTCCTACCCTTTGTTACCTATCTTTTAACCAGTTACTGATCCATTAGAAGACCTTCTTATCCCATGACAGATTACTTTGCTTAAGAGCCTTTGATGAGGGACCTTGTGAAAGGCTTTCTGAAAGTCCAAATACACGATATCCACTGGATCACTCTTGTCCATCTGTTTGCTGATCAACTCAAAGAAGTCTAATAGATTTGTGAGGCACGATTTCCCTTTACAAAAGTCATGTTGACTCTTCCACAACATACCATGTTCATCTATGTGTCTGAAAATTCTGTTCTTTACTATAGTTTCAATCACTTTGCCTGTTACTGAAATTAGGCTTACCAGCCTGTAACTGCCAGGATCATCACTGGAGCCTTTTTTTAAAAATCAGCATTACATTAGCTATCTGCCAGTCATCTGGCACAGCCACTGATTTAAGCAAAAGGTTACAAACCACAATTAGTAGTTCGTCAATTTCATATCTGAGTTCCTTCAGAACTCCTGAGTGGATACCATCTGATCCTGGTGATTATTATTTAATTTAGCAATTTGTTCCCAAACCTCCTCTATCGACACATCAGTCTGGGACAGTTCCTCAGATTTGTCACCTATAAAGAATGGCTCAGGTGTGGGAATCTCCCTCACATCCTCTGCAGTGAAGATTCATAGATTCTAGGACTGGAAGGGACCTTGAGAGGTCATCGAGTCCAGTCCCCTGCCCGCATGGCAGGACCAAATACTGTCTAGACATCCCTGATAGACATTTATCTAACCTACTCTTAAATATCTCCAGAGATGGAGATTCCACAACCTCCCTAGGCAATTTATTCCAGTGTTTAACCACCCTGACAGTTAGGAACTTTTTCCTAATGTCCAACCTAAACCTCCCTTGCTGCAGTTTAAGCCCATTGCTTCTTGTTCTATCCTTAGAGGCTAAGGTGAACAAATTTTCTTCCTCCTCCTTATGACACCCTTTTAGATACCTGAAAACTGCTATCATGTCCCCTCTTAGTCTTCTCTTTTCCAAACTAAACAAACCCAAAGACCAATGCAAAGAATTCATTTAGCTTCTCTGCAACAGTCTTGTCTTCCTTAAGTACTCCTTTAGCATCTTGATCCTCCAGTGGCCCAATTGTTTGGCAGTCTTCCGGCTTCTGATGTACTTAACAAAAATTGCTGTTAGTTTTTGTGTCTTGCTAGTTGCTATTCAAATTCTTTTTGGGCTGCCTAATTATACTTTTACACTTGACTTGCCAGTGTTTATGTTCCTTTTTATTTTCCTCAGTAGGATTTGACTTCCAATTTTTAAAAGAGCCTTTTTTCTCTAAGAGCCTTTTTTACTCTGTTGTTTAGCTTTGGTGACAGTTTTTGGTCCACTAACTATTTTTTTTATTTGGGGTATACATATAGTTTGAGCCTTTATTATGATGTTTTTAAAGTTTCCATATAGCTTGACTGTTCCTTTTAATTTCTGTTTAACTAACCTCCTAATTTTTGTGTAGCTCCCCTTTCTGAAGTTAAATGCTACTGTGGTGGGCTTCTTTGGCATTTTCCCTCCCACAAGGAAATTAAATTGAATTACATTATGGTCACTATTACCGAGCAGCTCAGCTACATTCACTTCATGGGCTTGACTCTGTGTGCCACTTCGGATCAAATCAAGAACTGCCCCTCTCCTTGTGGGTTTCAGGACTAGCTGCTCCAAGAAGCAGTCACTAATGGTGACTAGAAATTTTATTTCTGCGTCCCCATGCTGAGGTGATATGTTCTCAATCAACATGGGAATAGCTGAAGTCCCCCAACAGTTTTCTGTTTTTGTAGCCTCTCTAATCTCCCTGACCATTTCACAATCACTGTCAACATCCTGGTCAGGAGATTGATAGTATATTCCAACTGCTGTAGTCTCTTATCTTATCTCTTATCTTGATTTCAGGAGCACTTGAAACAAAAAATATGAATGGGAATCAGTGGATAAGTGGGAAGTGAAGTGTTAAGTTAATAACTGTTAGTGAGTGTAGTGACAACAAGTAAAGAGCATCATTTAATAGGTAGAGGGGACTACTTAAGATCTTTTAGCAATTAATACTGTTCACTCTAGTTTTCAAAACCTTCATCAGTTATTTTTGTTAAGATCCATCATTATTCATTAATCATTAGAACTGATTTTTAAAACATTTTGTTCCTTTTACTACATTAAAAAATAAGACTTGAAAATTCACACAAGCCCACACTTCATTTAAGTCTACTCTGTAGCAATGACTAACTAAAAGTCATTGTTCTTTTTATCTTGTCACACACAGTTCTTAAGGGGGTTTTATAGCCTGCCACATGCCTTATCCTCCCCCTTAAACTTTGAAAACTTTCCTGGCAATAATATGACACTGCTTCACCCAAGCTTGAATACTTAGTTCACTGTCAATACCGATAATGCCAGCCCGTGACAGCCACATAGCATTGGTATCACTGGCAGACTTGAAGCAGGTATAAGGTTTGTCCTGGAGATTTAAATGGTTTGTTTGCTTTTTAAAACTCAGGAGTCAAGGCCATGGCTTGTGAGGTCAAATATGTGAGGTCTGAACTTTGGGTACAGACGTGGGGACCCGCATGAAAGACCCCCTAAGCTTATTTCTACCAGCTTAGGTTAAAAGGTAACGCTGCCACCACCAAGTGATTTAAACAAACATTTAGGGAGAGCCACTTGGAGCTCTGCCTTCCCCAATATCTCCCAAGGCCCTACACCCCTTTTCCTGGGCAGGCTTGAGAATAATCCCCCAAACTCCTACACCCCTTTTCCTGGGCAGGCTTGAGAATAATCCCCCAAACCCCTACACCCCTCTTCCTGGGAAGGCTTGAGAATATATCCTCACCAATTAGTCCTGGTGAACACAGACCCAAACCCTTGGATCTTAAAACAATGAAAAATCAATCAGGTTCTTAAAAGAAGAATTTTAATTAAAGGAAAAAAAAAGATGAAAGGAGTACCTCTGTAAGATTAGAATGAAAGATAACCTCACAGGCAATCAGATTCATAACACAGAGGGTTTCCTTCTGGGCAAAACTTTATAGTTACAAAAAGAAAACCAAGAATACCCTCCTTCTTACACAAGGGAAAACACAAGCCAAAATAAAAGTAAATTAATGCATTTCCTCACTAAATATTCACTAACTCTATAGGAGCTGGATGGCTTGTTTCCTTGATCTGTCTCCGGCAAAAGCACACACGCAACAACAGACAAAGACTTTCCTCCCGCCTCGATTTGAAAGTGTCTTGTCCCCTTATTGGTCCTTTTGGTCAGGTGTCAGCTAGGTTATGTGAGCTTCTTAACCCTTTACAGGTAAAAGAGGTATTAACCCTTAACTGTATGTTTATGACAGGAGTCCTCAGAATTTTTTCACTAATTTCAATTTGTGTTTGACATTTTCCACCCAGCTATAATGAGTGTCAACATGATGATAATTCCCCTAAATTCAATATTCAATAACAAACAAAGGGACAAATTCCAGGATGCGTTACCCTTTCCCCTGAAAACTCATAAGAGAAAGAGACAAACACTCTGAGCAGTCAGCTGGGGTGGCACCCCCAGAATCCAGCGCTAGGACTTCCTGCCCTCACCTCTGGTCCATGGACAGTGCACGGCTCCAAGGGAGCTACGTTTTCCGGGCTTCTTCTGTCTGGCTGTTCCCATCCCACTTCCATTTTAAGAGAAGTTTCCCAGCACAGAGAGGACCCCATGCAAAATTAATACAGCCTCAATGTTCTCCATAGAAAGCAGGGATTGTGCCACAGAGGTAGCTGACATCCTCCTTCCATACATGAGGAGGGACAATCCATACAAAGATCTTGAGGGGATGATTAGATCCCCCAAGAGGGCAGCGTATGCCCACTCTGGAGGTCAGGGAGTGATTGAGAGTGGCAGGTGCTCAGCAACCTTCAAGATTGACCGCAGAAGAATTTTTTTTAAAAGAGTGAATAAAAACAATAGTCATATGCTCATACCTGGAGGACCTGGGTATCCTGGTACACCTGGTAAACCTAAAAACAAAGGTGCTTTTTATTATGGGATGAATGCTAATGAAATAGATAATGTCAACGGTAATGATCTCATAGCATTTATTATGCAAATATCCACCACCACCTTATAACACTGGAGAGTAAAGTAATACCTAGAATCAAAACTCAGATGATTTAATCTAAAATGATTTGCAAAAATTTCAGTAAAAAACAATCTGAGACTGACATCTGTGGAAGTCTGCAAGACAGAAATTTGTCAGAAAGACCCTGATCCTGTATCCACTGGAACTGGGAGGATCAGACCCTGAATCAACACCACTGGACAGGGACTAGTCTATCACTGAAACATTCCATGTAATTCCTACTATTGTTACTGGCAGTTAATCATATTTATTCAAAACAAAGCAGATCTTCAACTGAAATTCTTAGATTATACATAAAATAGTAACATTTTGCTAAATACCTGATACAACATTCTTTGTGCCCCAAACTCCTGTTAAAAGTCAGTGAGAACTCAAGATGTGCAAGGAATACCAAGCTAGCTGGAAAGTTTCAAATGTTTTGAAATTTCTTCCAAAAAAATGGAAAAAATGCTCAGTTTTCCCCATCATTTTCTGACCAGCTTTATAAGTTACTTACGTACCCTTTAAGATTGAAAATGTAATTACTGATTGTCACTATTTAAGGAAATTATGTGCCTGAGTCTCTTTTCTGTTATCCTACTTTCCTGCTGCTATAACTCAATGTACATTTATATGCCACGGTCACTGGAGTATGACCAACATAAAACTGGTGTCTCAGCGAGGAGAATCAGGTCTTTTGTTCTTTCTGTGGTCACTTTACCAAATACCAAACTGCAGCCTAATCTAAGATGGAAGAAGGTATCCTGGACAGAGCTGAAGGAATATCTGATTTTTTCAGTTCTCTAGCAGTTTCAAAATATTGGGGGGAAAAATTGATTCAGATTGAACTGAACCTGAAAATTCCAAAAACTTTTGGTTAACTGAAAAAGTGTGTTTCAAATCTTGTTCCTCAGGAAATGTTGTTTCCAGACATTGTTAAAGGTCTAGATCAGGGATCTCAAACTCAAATCACCACGAGGGCCACATGAGGACTAGTACATTGGCCTTTTCATACAACGATACAAAAGTATAGTAAAAAATGAAATAAATGAAGAGTAATGTAGTATGCTATTAAAAGTCAATGTATTAACTTTTTAAAAACTGTAATGCGAAAAGGGGTTTTAATAAAATATAAACACCTGTAACTATTCCTTATGTGGTCAGTAACACTGATGATAATCTACACCAAGGGTCTCAAACACGCGGCCCGCGGGCCGTTTCCTGTGGCCCACCATAGGCGCCGACTCTCTCCTGCACTGCGTAACCCTTTTCACAGCCCAAAGTTGAGAGGGAAACTGAGGCTCGCCTAGGAATTATAAAAATGTTACAGAAAATTTTCACTTCGTCACAGACACTGCCCAGTGTCCCAACGGAGAGACCCCCGGGGAATGGGAGGAGATGGACCTCTGGGTGCCCAGCACCCCTAACAGAGAGACCCCTGGGTGATGGGGGGGACCCCAGTGCCCAGTACCCCTAACAGAGAGACCCCTGGACAATGGGGGATGGTGCCTGATGCCCCTAACTAACAGTCTATCACAGGGGTCTCAAACACGCGGCCCCGCCGCAGCCCTGCCCCTACCTCACCTCTTGCCACCCCTTCCCCAAAGTCCCCGCCCAAACTCCGCCTCCTCCCTGACCCTATTCCAACCGCTTCCCCAAATCCCCGCCCCCGCCCCGCCTCTTCTCCGCCTCCTCCCCTGAGCACGTGGCATCCCCGCTCCTCCCCCCTCCCTCCTGGAAAGTCCTATGCGCTGCCAAACAGCTGTTTGGCAGCTGGAAGCACTGGGAGGTAGGCAGAGGAGCAGGGACACGGCCCGCTGGGGAGGTGGGGGGGAGGAGGGAGCTTGGCTGCAGGCGGAGTCGCCACCTATGGTGGGCTGCGAATTTGAGACCCCTGGTGTAGATTCATAAAATGGCAGGAGGAGGAGCCAGAGTTGCCCACCTAATAACATTTAGCTCAGTGGTTATGGCATTCACCTGGGATGGGGAGACCTGGGTTTGAATCCCCTGTTAACCTGAAAGGAGCATGGATTTCAACCCAGGTCTCCTTCTTTCCAGGTGAGTGCCCTAACCACTGGGTTATGAGCTATTCTGGGCTGGATCTCTCTCCATCTCTCTGGTTGAAGCTGTTCCACTTTGTATAAGATACACAAATTGGGCCAAAACAAGAGAGTGAGACTGCCTCTATAGGCTGGTCATCAGGCCACCCACCTACTTCAAGTCTCCGGTGACCATTTAACTATTTATACAAATTGGAACAACTTCACCAGGACAGTTGGAGAGAGACCCACCCCAGAATAGGCAACAGCCTGGTGGTTAGGATACCCTAATCACTGAGCTAAAAGTTATAAGGGGAGCACAACGACTACCTCTTGTGAAAGAAAAACATTTTTCTGGCCAAAAACTATTCTGTAAATTTGTGATAATTCACAAATAGTTTGGGTCTACTGAAACTGCAATAAACTATTTGTCTGAAAAATTTTGCCCAGCTCTAATCCTTTACACAGGGCACAGCAAAACTACAACAAAATGTGAAACATGCCATACAGCAAAGGGAATCATACCATATCCAGTCAAAATTACATAGGAAATATACGTAAGCAGAATGTAAGAACCCAGCAACAATTCAGTGACAAAATCAGGGCATTTCATTATCATATAGCTCCATTAAAGCATTCAAGTAATTCAATAATATTCTCCTTTAAAAAGAATTGAAGAGCATATATGAAAACAAAAACGTAATAAAAATGCATACCTTTTTCACCTTGTTCACCTTTTAATCCTGGAAAACCTGGAGGACCAGTGTCTCCTTTTTCACCATAAGCATCCAGTGTACCTATTACCTGAATCACAGAACAAATACCAAAATATTAGGAAATACACATGGGCAGCAGGTATAAGGCATGGGGAGACTAAGCCTCCTCAAATAGGGCAAGAAATGCAAGATGCAGCTCCCTTTGCAGTGCCACCACTGGAAGCTCCCAAGAAGTGGAGGGGCCACTGGCATCCAGACTGTGGCCATGCCTGCACTCCGCCCCAAGGCCCTTCTCCCTCTCGGCCTCTTCCACCGTGCCCCCACCTGCGCTGCGTCTCTGCCCCCTGAGGTCCCCCTGCCCACCACTCGCTCCTCTCTGCCCCCTCCCCTCGGTCGCTCACCCTTAAGGCAGAAGGGGAAGGAAAGGAGTGAGTGGTGGGTGGGTGGGTAGCCTCAGGGGAGGGGGTGGAGAGGGAGCGGGGCCTCAGGTCAGAGTAGGGGTGGAGCATGGGCAGGACCTCAAGGGGAGGAGGTTGAGTGAGGGCGGAGCCTTGGTCCGGGCACTGGTGCTCCCCCCCCACTTCTAGGGAGCTTCCAGTGCTCATGCCCAGTCTCTCCAAATGCAAGAGTCATGCACCGCCTATGGAAATACATAACTGAAGAGCTCAGATGTGTTGGAGCTTTCTAGCCTCTCTGATCTTGGACCTGCCAGTTTGTTCTGTGGTATAACTTGTAACTGCCTCAGGACTGCTGTAAATTGCATTGACACCTGAGGAATCACCAGGACGCTCTAGCTATGCCTCCTGCCGACTCTGAGCATGTCCTGTACAGCAGCGTTGGTATGAGGGCTCACAAGCCTCAAATCCAGGCCCATAGAGTTCCCCAGGCAGCACTCAGGCCACAATTTGCACCCAGCAGCTCACCTGTGTAACTAGGGAAGGGTCCAGTGACAGGTGAGCTCGCAGAAGCTCTCCCCCTCCCCAGCAAGCTCCTGACTGGGGAAGACATCCAGGCCCGGGACTGGATGAGGAGTGCTATATAAACCAGGAAGTTGTCTGAGCAATTAGAGGAATCCTTGGCTGGCTGCTACTACAGACCCTCCTGCTTACCTGACTCCTGAACTCTGCATTCTTGCCTGCTCCTGGTTCCTTCTTCTCCACCTACTCCTGGTTCCTGTCCTCCTATCCCAGACTCCCAGTTCCTGCTGTCCTGCCCTACTCCAGGCCTCTGCTCCTCTGCCTTACCCCTGATACTGTCTCTGGCTCTGACTGCTGGCCTGGCATCTGACTCTGTCTCCATCTCTGACCTTTGGCTTGGTACCTGATGCTGTCTTCGGTTTTGACCCTCATCTCTGACCACTAGACCTGACTGCCTATGCCCTGGTTGCTCAGACTTTTCCAAGTGGGCCCAACAAAGGATGGACCCAGTGTAGCTCCCTGTACCAGAAGGGGAATCTGTACTGCACAAGTGACTGATCCAGCTCCTGGCAGATAACTGAGCCATCCAGGTGCAGAACATGCAGCTGGCCACTGAGAATCAGGCACTGCAAGATCAAGTCCATCAACTCCATGCAGAAAATGCTGTACTCCAGGCTCATCTGGCTGCGCTGTTCCCCAACCAGGGATGCACTGCCCCTCTGCCCAAGCGTTTTCATGAGAGCTGCTCCAAATTCCAAGGTTTCATGACTCAGTGCTGCCTCTTGTTCTCAACCATAGGTGCACATTTCTGACCATGCCAAAGTAGGCCTGGTAGACAGCCTGCTGACAGGGGAAGTGTTGGACTGGGTCTCTCCCCTGTTGGAAATCAACAGTCTGGTTTTGTCTAACTGGGATGCCTTCCAACAGATAATATCAAGCATCTTTGATTACCCTATCTGCACCTGCTCTACTGAGGCTGCCCTGCAAAAACTCCAACAGGGGTTGGACCCAGCCATTGCCTATGTAGCTTACTTCCACCATCTCGTATCAGACACAGAATGGAAAGAGGTGACCCAGTTATATCAGTTTTAATAGGGCCTGTGGGACGAGGTTAAGGACAAACTGGCCTGAGTCAAGACCCCAATGGGTCTGGACGCCTTCATAGAGCTCGTCATCTGTATTGACAATCATCTACATGAACAATGGGAAGAAAGAAGAGGGGCACCATGACCGTGCTCCCTGCTATTGGATTCCCCCTGACCTGTTGAACTAATGCAGATAGACCTAACCCACCAGCAACTCACCCCGAAGAGAGAAAGCACTGGCAATGCCTTAAACTTGTGTTACTACTGTGGGGAGCCAGGCCGTGAGATCTCCAATTACCCTACAGGGATCCAGTCCAAAGGAATCTGGGAAATGAGCCCAGTGAAGGGGGCTGGGCTGGATGTCCTGGCAGAGTATCCCCTTGAAATCCCATCTGAGATCCTGACAGGGACATGCACTGGCTCCTGTCGACCAGCAGCACACCTACAAGTCACAGCTAAATTGCGAATCCCAGGACATTCCCTAGGCCCTCATTGACCTGGGTGTGGCAGATAACTTCCTTGATGAAGAGGCAGCCTGGGCACTAAAGATTCCCCTGCAGCCCAAGCCTGTTCCGGACCTAGTAGAAACGATTGAAGGGTCCCTCTTATCAGCCAGGCCAGTGGCCACAAAAACTGTTCAGCTCAAAGTTATGATCCAGGGGCAAGGAAGACCCTACAGTTCAGTGCCATCCATTCCCTGCACTTCTCTCTGATCCTGGGTGTTTTGTGGCTGCCCTTCCACAATCCCCTTATATCCACTGATGCGGACTAAGAATATGAAGAACTTCCCAATTCTGCCAGCAGCACTGCTTGACCCCAGGAATTGGCCAGCAGGCAGTAGCTCCCCAACAGTTCCATGCCAGGGTATGGGGCCCAGCAGAGCAGCCTGCCAATTGTGGTCCTCAACTTCCATCCAAATACACTGACTACAAAGATGTATTTGGAAAAAAGATGCCGACGCCCTGCCCCCACACAGAGACTATGACTGCCCAATTGAGCTACAACCAGGGGCAAACATTCTGTTTGGGAGTATATATGCCATATCAGAGCCTGAACCAACAGTGCTGTGCACCTACCTTCAGGAAAACCTAGACAAGGGCTTTATTCATAAATCCACGTTGTCTGCTGGAGCACCAGTCCTCTTTGTTTAAAAAGAAGGATGAGAGCCTCCGACCATGTGTTGACTATTGGGCCTAAATCAGGTCACCATTAGAAACTGGTACATCTTGCCACTAATCCCCAAACTAATGGACTATGTGAGTATTGGCTGGGTGTACACAAAGCTAGACCTCCGGAGGGCCTACAACCTAGTACATGTTAGAGCTGGGGATGAACTGAAGACCACATTTTGAATGAGTTATGGTCACTTTGAGTATCTTGTGATGTCCTTTGAGTCAACAAACGCACCTGTGATGTTCCAGCATTTTAACAACAATGTACTCCAAGACATTCTTGACCAATACATGGCAGCATATCTGGATACTTATTTTCTCAGATAATGTCGAACAGTTCATGTGTGTCCATGCATGTATTCCATCCTGGAGAGGCTACGCAAACATGGCCTCTATGTCAAACTAGGAGAATGTGTTTTCTATCAGTCCTCCATAGGATGAACCCTAGGAATTCTATCTCCAGCTGTTATCAAAATTGACCCATGCAAGGTAAAGGCAGTTCCTGAGTGGGCTGTGGCACAGAAGGGCTGCGACTTGGGGTTTGCAAACTTCTATCTGTGGTTCATCCTGAAGTTCTCGGAGCGGATCACCCCTCTCACTGCCCTACTCCACCAAAAAAAATAGGTTCCTCTGGTCTCCCGAGGCCTAGTAGGCCTTTAAACAATTAAAACTAACATTTACCACACTTTCCACATTGGTTCATCCCAATACCACACAAGCCTTCATCCTTGAGGAAGATGCTTCCAACTTAGCAATCAAAGCAGTGCTGTCCCAAAGGCATGGCCCTCAACAACTCCTACATCCGTGTGCCTTCTTTTCCAGAAAACTCACACCCATGGAGCAAAACTATGACATTTTAGACCAAGAATTCCTGACAATTAAAACCACTTTTGAAGAGTGGCACCACTATCTAAAAGGGGCCTGGTATCCTTGACTATCTGCATAGGGCCAAGGCCCTTAACCAACGACAACTTTGGTGGGCCTTATTCTTTGTGCACTTTAATTTCGTAATTTCCTATCACCCAAGAACCAAAAACAGCAAGGCTGATGCTTTTCCTGGAAGGGCAAGTATTACACTGACTTTATGGACCCAAACCTGAAACCCTCCTGCATCCTCAAGCCTCATAACTTTCTTGGTGCAGCTCCCCAAGACCTGCTCACCCTGATAAGATCAGCCTCAACCATGGGATCCCTGGAGTTGAGCAGGAAGCCATAAATAAGGAAACCCATGCGGTTCAAGATGGGGTAATTGATGTAAAAGGTCATATATATGTTCTCCTCAGGCCGCTGAGGACTACCTCCCTACAGGTATGCCATGACTCTCCCCTGGCAGGACATTTTTGTCACTTTAAAACTCAGCACATCATTTCCTCTGTCTTCTGGCTTTGCATATGAGACACAGTGCTGGCCTACATGGCCTCTTGCAATGTATGTGTCTGCTTCAAGTTGGCCCATCAATAAAACCCTGGGACTCCTGCAACCCCTCAAGATTCTACCTGGCCCCTGAACTATCACTGCATTAAAATTTGTAGTAGAACTACCCAAGTCCAATCAGTTCATGACCACCCTGAACGTCATGGACAACTTCACAAAGATGGAACACTTCATCCCTGGCACTGCCAACTCTCCTCCCAGGAAACCACCTGGCTCTGGGTAGACCAAGTTGTCCACCTCCATGGCCTCCCAGAGAGCATTGTCTCTGACCAAGGAACACAATTTGTCTCCCACTCCTGGCAAGAAGCTCTCTTTCTGGATTTTGGGCATCTGCTCCTGACTCTCCTCTGCCTATCACCCTCAGACTAAGGGTCAAGCTGAAAGAACCAACCAGATCCTGGAGCAGTATCTTCAGTGTGATATCAATTTCCACCAACTTGTCCTTGCTGCTGCCCCAGACAGAGTTTGTATACAATAACACAGAATATGTGTCTATAGGGCAAAGCCCCCTTTTTTTGAATTATGGGTTCCATTCCCAGTTCTATCCAAAGCCACCCACAACTTCCCACAATCCAGTAGCCCTGGATTGAATACATCAGCTACACCAAACCCAAATTGAGCAAAAAGTTCACCTTTCGCCCAAAAGAGCTACAAACAATACCACCAATGACAGGAGGGGCCTGCCCTGTCAATAAGACACAAAAAACACATGAACAGGCTATCTCGTAAATTAGACTACCAGATCCTTGGCCCCTACTGAATTTGCTGGCAAATTAATCCTGTTGCCTTTGAACTCGACTTGTCCTGTTCTCTCCGAATGTACCCCATTTTCCACATATCACTCCTGAAGCGCCACCTTCCAGACCCATTCCCTCACCATTTTGAACTCCAATCTACCCACCCACCAGTCAGTAAGTGTTCAATACCACAATGAGTACATCTTCCAAGAAATCTTTGATACCAAAATTAGGCAGGGTAAACACTGGTATTTTGTGGATTGGGAAGGCTATGGTTCTGAAGAGCGCTCCTGGGAAATAACAGAAAACATACATGCTCCTAACCTGGTAAATGCTTTCCAGCAGAACCATTCTGAAAAACCTGGCCACAACCACCCAGAGGGCACACTAGGGGAGAGAATGATGTGGGGGAATCACAGGCCTAGAACCTGGGTTCTCAGGCAGTGCACAGGCCACAACTGCCACCCAGCAACTCACATAGACTCATAGACTCATAGACTTTAAGGTCAGAAGGGACCATTATGGTCATCTAGTCTGACCTCCCGCATGATGCAGGCCACAAAAGCTGACCCACCCAATTTCCCTTATCTCAGCTGTTGAAGTCTCCAGATTGTGATTTAAAGACTTCAAGTCGCAGAGAATCCTCCAGCTTGCGACCCCTGCCCTATGCTGCGGAGGAAGGCAAAAAACCTCCAGGGCCTCTGCCAATCTACCCTGGAGGAAAATTCCTTCCCGACCCCAAATATGGCGATCAGTAGAACCCCGAGCATACAGGCAAGATTCTCCAGCCGGACCCACATTTTACCAGCGATGGCACGTTATTGCCTAATTGACTAAAATCACGTTATCCCATCAAACCATTCCTTCCATAAACTTATCTAGCTTAATCTTGAAGCCAGAGAGGTCTTTCGCCCCCACCGTTTCCCTCGGAAGGCTGTTCCAGAATTTCACCCCTCTGACGGTTAGAAACCTTCGTCTAATTTCAAGCCTAAACTTCCCCACGGCCAGTTTATATCCATTCGTTCTCGTGTCCACATTAGTTCTGAGCTGAAATAATTCCTCTCCCTCCCTGGTATTTATCCCTTTGATATATTTAAAGAGAGCAATCATATCCCCCCTCACCTAAGTAACTAGGGGAGGTCTAGTGAATGGTGAGCTTGCAGAGGGCCCTGCCCCCAAAGCTCTCAATTTGGGGGAACATCCAGCCCCTCAGTTGGCTGAGGAGTGCTATATTAACCAGGAAGTAACAACAGGAAATTGTCTGAGAAATTAGAGGAATCCTTGGCTGGCTACTACTATGGACCCCTCCTGCTTATCTGACTCCCAAGTCCTGCATTCCTGCCTGCTCCCAGTTCCTGCTTCACCACCTGCTCCTGGTTCCTGTCTTCCTATCCCAGACTCCCGTCTACCCACAGTTCCTGCTGTCCTGCCCTACTCCAGGCCACTCTTCCTCCGCCTTACCCCAGATGGATGGTGTCTCTGGCTCTGCCCCCTGGCTTGGTATCTGATGTCATCTTCAGTTTTGAGCCACAGCTCCAACCACTAGGTCTGACTCCTGCTCCAATCACTAGGCATGACCGCCCACACCTTGGTCACTGAAACTGGGCAGTTTTAATGTCCCTCTGCTGCGAGAATTGTGCAAAGCAGCCTGAGGGCTTATCTACACAGGATGTTAATGTACAGCAGCCCAATGTGTAAATCCACAGCTCCCTGGGCTGCCCTGTACTTACTCACCATGGGGACCCTGGACTAATAGTTCAGTAGCACATTTTGATGTATTCCTGTTTCAAACAGTAATATTTCAATGCGCCCTATAGAACTTTTAGTGTACAGTAGCAGGGTCCATAGAGGACATTACTGCACAGCAAGCTAGTGCACTGTAGATTTACACCCTGATTTGCAGCATACTAACTGTGTAGCCAAGCCTTTAGTGTAGGCCAGGATCTAGTTGATAATACTTACACTACATTTTATTTTAATATAGTTTGTTCTGGTGATTTCTGTTGACATAGAATTGTACTTAAAGTACAGTACCCTAAGTCTACATAGAAATATTCAGGAATAATGCACAGTTGGTTGAAAAAAGTTATCCATTCCTTTTATCCCAAATATAGGGAAAACAGTTCATAGAATTTGGGACACATATGTGCCTGGCTAACTGCAATCTATTTCTAAAAGTAGTGTGGAAAAAAACACCTTTACTACACTGTACAGTCAATAAACCATGCTCTGACGTCCTTATTTGCACCATTGTTAGTAATTATTTGTACTGCTTTATAATAATAGCAAGGCAGCAGTAATATTTTTAATCCATAAGCCAAAAGATTTAAAACTCAAAGGATACAAATTGCCACAATATAGAAGTTTCCCTTTACAGATTTCAAATATACTTGGACAACATAGGGCTTCCAAGTTTTGCTCCCACTGAAAATCAATGGCAATATTGCCACTGATTTCAGTTGGATCAGAACCTATGCATAGTCTTTTAAAAAAAAAAGTCCTGAGTGCTTTGACATCCACACTGGTTTGGTATTTTGTGTCTGTTTTGTATAAGCAAAATTTAATTTACTTACTCTTCCTGGAAGTCCTGGAAGACCTTGTGTGCCCTTGTCTCCCTGAACAGAAAAACAATTTACATTTTTAAACTTCAAGTACCACACAACGAAAACTGATCTATCAATGGCATTCCATTAGCTTTTTAGTCTTACACATGGAGACTTTATGTTCTAACAATTTACTCACTGAACAAGATCAATACAGAATCCACTTTACAAGTGCAAATTTGGGCCGGATTCATGTACACGGACCCCTTCTTCTGCACAAACTCACAAAATACAAAGAAGTATGCAGCCAATTAATTGGGGCAGTATGTTCAGTATTTTTCTTAATGACGAGACATGCACTGTTTTATACTAAGTTACATTTATTATTATAGGCAGGTCTGGTAGTACTACCTATTATTAAGGTGCTGACACTTCCCATTATAAGACCCTGTTTTCCATTGCGTATAACTTTGCCAAACTGTAACTGTTTGGGATGAAATTTTCCAAGGTAGGTGTCTGCTTCAGGCTGAATTTTTGGGGAAAATTTCAACCAAAATGAGAATTATGCTAGGGAACGATACATAGTTTTGCCCATGGTAAAAAATTCGGACAACTTTTTACCTGGAAAGCTCTAGTTCCCCCATACTTTGGAGCAGGGACTTGAAAATTGTCAGGGGGTGGCATTTATGTCATGGCTGTACTTTTTGCTATCCCTGTTAAAATCTGCCCAAATCTGGCCAAGTTATAAGACTTTGAAAAAAAATCAGTTCACACGCGCTTAGGGGAGACTTCTTAGATTTTAGGAGCTTAAATCTCCAAAGATTCCATCCTCATTGAGCGTCATTGAGCCTCTCACAGCTCCTAGTGCTAATCAAGCTGTGCATCCCCACAAGCAAATTGAGCATGATCTTTCCAGACCAGGCGTACAAACACAAAGCTATACTTTCTCTGTAATGGCTGTTTCCAGTTACTCTAGGCCACGGTACAGCTGGGCACTGGATCTGAGAGCAGGGAGTCTGTCTCTCTTGTGCTCTCAGTGCCCTTCATGCTGGCTCCCAGACAACGGGAAGGAGAAAGTATGATTTGAATGCAGAGGAGACAAAAGCCAGACTGGGAAGAGGGAAAAGAGTAGATTGGGACAAAGAGTCTGGGAGAGTGGGGCTGGAGTGGGGGGCAGGAGAAGAGAGACACTGTGACTGGTTGGGCAAAGGCAATGGGACTCAAAGCTGGAGGTGGGGTGGGGCTGGTGTGGGAAAGAGGGAGACCATTTGATCGTGTAACTAATGACTATCATATTTCATATCCACAAGGAGGCTGAAATAAGATTGCACAGGCAACCTTAATTCTGGCATTTCCTAACTTTTGAATGATTGACTTTGCAATCTTAATAATGTTTTTTAACATAGCTTTTTCCTGTGTGTGGAATATGTAACTGGTTACTGTAAGCTATGAATGCAAGATATTAGCTATTAATTCTGCCCCAAAGAGATAACATTTAATTACTTACTGGTTATTGTAAGCTATGAATGCAAGATATTAGCTATTAATTCTGCCCCAAAGAGATAATATTTAATTACTTACCTTAGGACCAGGGTCACCTGGTAGTCCTGGAACTCCAAACCCACCATCCTCACCCTATGTGTATATTGGGGTGGGAGAGGAGAGAAAAAACAAATCAGACACAATAAATACAGTTGCACCTTATTAGTGATAGTGTCTCAGTTTAAATCCTCAAACTGATCACTTTTTCAACACAAAAGGCAATTTATCTAAATAATTCTGAAATCTGCTGGAATCACTCCACCGTTTTCATTTTTCTTATTTTTGCATACAATGGAATCAAACATTTAATATAGAAGACAATTTTTTCTTTTAAAAAGCTAAAGAGTAATATTAAAAATGCAGTGAAACATACAGGTTGTCCTTTTGGTCCTTGCTCGCCATCTTTTCCAGGTTTTCCCTGTAAAGCACAAAATTCCACATTATTGAATCATGAACATCAAATTTATATCATTTCTGTACACATTGCCTGAAACATTAAAACTAAGAATCCAGCAATATAATGAGTTCATGAATCCTCTTTTCACAGCTAACAGTGCACAATGTATGACAATGGGCAAAAATACGACCACTGAGGACGTACATTTCCCAGCATGCTGATAATTTAGAGCAGTAGTTCTCAAAATTTTTATATTGGCAACTCATTTCACACAGCAAGCCTCTGAGTGTGACCCCCACCCCTTATAAATTAAAATTGGGGGTAATTTAATTTTAATGTAATTTTAATTTAACAGGGGCTCAGGTTGTCAGTCCCGCCAGACACAGGTTGACAGCTCATACCCCCAGGTAATAACCTCGCAACATGACTTATGAGGAGAGGCTGAGGGAACTGGGATTGTTTAGTCTCCAGAAGAGAAGAATGAGGGGGGATTTGATAGCTGCTTTCAACTACCTGAGGGGGGGTTCCAAAGAGGATGGAGCTCGGCTGTTCTCAGTGGTGGCAGATGACAGAACAAGGAGCAATGGTCTCAAGTTGCAGTGGGGGAGGTCTAGGTTGGATATTAGGAAACACTATTTCACTAGGAGGGTGGTGAAGCACTGGAATGCGTTACCTAGGGAGGTGGTGGAGTCTCCTTCCTTGGAGGTTTTTAAGGCCCGGCTTGACAAAGCCCTGGCTGGGACGATTTAGTTGGGAATTGGTCCTGCTTTGAGCAGGGGGTTGGACTAGATGACCTCCTGAGGTCCCTTCCAACCCTGATATTCTATGATTCTATGAACACCTTGAGGGATCATGACCCTCAGTTTGAGAAACCCTGGTCTAGAGTCAAACGCAGAGCTGAAGATCTCCCCATGTTGCTCAGATGGTACTTTAGTAGACAATTAACATTGTTCTTATTTTATTATATAATCAAATTTTATCTCCTATATTCCTTTTGTTTCTTTCTTTCTTTTAGGAATGACTGTGCATAAATACCATGAATGAGAGGTGTTGCCATATATATGTTTCTTTTGCTCTCCGTTTTACTTTCTGATCTCTGGGGGTGATTTTTCAAATCAGTAAAAAAAATAGCTAAAAGCCTTATCAACCTGCTCAAACTAAGCATGCACATTTCTTTTCTTTTAGGATTTGTACATATGGTATTTGTTTTTTACTCTAGGTAATTTTATTCCCCTCCCCCCCATTGGTCTCTTTGTGGATGTTTTGTTATTTTATCAAATTTAGTTAATAAAACTATTGTTTTAAAAGAGGTGTGAGGCAGATTCTAAACTCACTGATGTGTGGAATGCATTTCGATGTCACTGGAAGTTCTATGATTAGAACAAGTAAGGAATACGGAATGCCCTGAACAATGATTTTGATGTCTGCACATTTTGCTAAATTAGCCACACAAGGCTATTCAGAATACTGTACCTCTATTTCTTCCATTTACTGCCAGAGAGGATTTCACATCTCATATTTTGTATGTGTTTGTTAATATGGGTCTCAAAGAAAGCATGGATTTTTTTTTGTGTGTGGTTTAATTCCTCTATTTGTAACACTTTGAAAGTAAATGCAAATCTATTGTCAGCAATATAAGGATTAGTTCTTAGTTAACTCTAGACTATCAACGGCATCAGTAACTGATTTATAATATTTTATTTTTTACATCAGGACTATAGCATTTTATTTGTCAATTGTGCCTTTCATTCTAGGGTTAGATAATATTTATATGTGTATGTGCAATAGAGTACAAATGATTTATGAAATGGTTATAACTGGTAAACAAATCACTACAAACAATTACCACATTTTAAGAGTAATTTCTTTATAAATTGTTTACTGTCTATATATTTAAAAACACTTAGGCTATCTTAAATTGTATTAAGAAAATAGATTGGCACAGAATATATAAAGAGACATTGGACTAATACAGGGATCAGCAACCGGGAACTGCGGCCAATGGGAGCTGCGGGAGTGGCACCTGCAGGTAGAGGCAGTGCGCAAAGCTGCCTGGCCACACCTCCACCTAGGAGCAGCAGGGACACGTCGCCGCTTGCGGGGAGCCGTCCGAGGTGAACGCTGCCTGGATCCAGCACCCCAAAACCCCTCCTGTGCACCAACCCCATGCCCCAAGCCCTCTCAGTGAAGCTCAGTTTTTATTGATAAAATACTATATACTTACTCGTGGGCCAGATTTCCCAGGTTCACCTTTTTCCCCTCTGATACTTGAGCCTGGATTTCCCTTAAGAACACAAACCAGATTAATCATACTGTATTTTTTGTTGTATATTTTATTTTAATTATAAGCCATTAAGACACACAAAGTCCTTTAAGGCATGGTCACCATTGGGTTTGGTAAAATCTTTTAAGCAAACAAAATGATTACATAATACTTACTTTAATCCCTCTATCACCTTTTTCACCTGGTTCACCCTAATGAAATTAGAAAACAATGAAAATCAATATATGGAAAAATTATCCATAATCCACTTCTGCTATAAATCATTTATTTCCTCTTTGTCAGATAAAGTACATTGTCTCCATATTCCCCACTCTCTTTCAAACTACAAGCCCTAGTAGGCATGCAGGGAAAGGTAACTTGTCAAATTTTAAACTTTTTTTTAAAATACAAAATTAGAATCCATTCAAATCTAATGTATTATACTAATCAGGGCCATCCTTACCCATACACAAAGTACGCAGCTGCGTAAGGCACCAGAAAATTTGGGGCACCAAATTTCCTGGTGCCCTATGCAGCTGCGTGCTGCTCCAGCCCCTGCTCCGCCTCTTCCCCATGGCCCCCGACCTTGCTCTTCTCGAGCCCCGCCTCTTCCCACCCCTGCTCCGCCTCTTCCCCATGGCCCCGCCCCTGCCCTGCCCCAGCCCCGCCTCTTCCCACCCCTTCCCCAAAGCCCCTGCCCCTGCTCCACCCCATCCCAGCCCCGCTCCCACTCCACTCCTCCCCAAAGCCCTCACCCCTGCTCTGCCCCCGCCCCACCTCTTCCCGTCCCTGCTCCACCCCCACTTCCCTGAGGACTGCAGCAGGGGTCAGGCCTGCACTCACCGGCGGCGGTAAGTGGAGCAACCCGGCCTCAGCCTGCTCCGCTCTGCCAGCTCCCATCCGTGCTGCCGGTGAGTGCTGGGGGGGTGGTTCCCCACTGCTCCCCAAGTCCCAAGGCTGGGAGCCAGGGAAGCAGAGCAGAGCGGGCTGGGTCTGGGTCACTCCACTTCCTGCCACCCCATGAGTGCGGGGTCGGGCCTGCCCTGCACTCACCAGGTGACAGGAAGTGGAGCGACCCAGCCCCTACCCACTTCGCTCTGCTGGCTCGTGCTGGGGGGCGGTTTCCCCCCTGCCCTCCAAGCCTGCTCCTGCCACCCTGCGGAGGCCTGGGGCCGGCCACCCCTCCACCCCCCATGGGGGGGCTGCGTAGGGCACCAAAATGGCTAGGGACGGCCCTGATACTAATAATTATTGCTTATGATGCCCCATTAAATAACTATAAAATTCATTAGCACTTAGGCTCACTGGAGGTGATTCTGTTAATGAGCATAAATCTAATATAAATTAGTTGTTCAACTTTTAAAGATATTTGCAATTGACCAGAAAAAATATGTTGATCAGCCAGTATATTACACTTCGGGCCAATCACCCTATCTGTCCCTGACCCTCCCTCAGCAGAAAAAGCCACAGGAAGGTGAAATGTTATTCAGTACAGGATACAACATTTCAGACACTTTTTGTATCCATAACTTCCCCTCAAGTATCCACAGACAGTAGCCTAGTGGAAGGAGAAGGATGCATTGGCTGGGAATCAAATGGTAAAATGGATCCGAATTCTGCAGATCTCAACTGTACCCTCCAGGTCACACTTCCTCCCAGGGGTGCTGGAACAATTTGTATAGTGGGGGTGCAGTGAGCCATTGAACCAAGCTGTAAATCCTGTATATAATGGAAATCACTTGAAGTCAGGGAGTGCTGCACCCCTCCCTGCCCCCCCCACTCCTAGTTCCAACACCTATGCTTCCTCCTGGGCTGCATGGGCAGTTCCTGTGCAGTGCTGTCGTTGGCTTCCCTACTAGAGCTGTGCAATACACATGACACTGCAGGGAAAGGAAGTATGGCGAGGAAGATGATATGAGTGTAAGACCCCTACAATTGAACTGCTTAGTTTCTGGAATGGGATGCCTTTCTTCTCTCAGTTCACCACCTACATGATATTGTATTAAAACTTACATAAGTATGAGAGAACATTCTTTAATGTATAACCTTGTTTCCAAAGTCTTCTAGAGACACGTGACTTATTTATACAGGTATTATCATATTCACAGATTATTCCTGTACAAATTCTTCAGATACTTACAGGAAGGGCATTAAACTTTATTTAGGACAGTTAAAACATGGACCAAGTTTGCATAATTGGCATTAGATTGCTTATAACACTGGTTGCTCTGTCTTTCTTTAGTAACCTTGTCCCCACAGTCTTTAAACAAAGAAACTAGGAGTCCAATATTGTAAGGACTAAGTAATATTTTCTCACCATCATTCCATATATGACCTTGTAACCTTTGACGCTGTCATGTGGGGCAGGTCCTGGTTCGCCTAGAGTGCCCTGCAGTCCTTGTTCACCCTATTGACACAAAATTCAGGATTATTAATGTAATTAGAAAGAATATTTATACTGAGAACATTCATAAATATGTAAGTTTCTGAAGAATTTGTACAGGGATAATCTGTTGTATTCGAAAGCATTTCAAACAGAGAGGCTTACCTTATCACCTTTTGGTCCTTGAGAACTCAAGCCCATCTGACCCTGATGAAAAAATTATACATGTATTAATGCATTAGCCAACTTTCCTTTTATAAATATATATGTGTAAGGATTTTATAAATGTGGCAGATTTGGCCCCAAATCTAACCTCCTGTTTATTCAAATATGGAAAGTCCTTGAGGCCCATATATTTTTCTCCTGACTTAAAAGTTAATTAGCCATAAGCCTGAATTGTTGTTAATATTTTATTATTCATTTCTGGTCATGCCTGGAATGTGCTCAACATTTTCAAAATGGCATAAAAAGACATAGGTCCAGCCATGAGGAGATAATCACATTATTTTTGTGAAAAACAAACAGAGATGGAGGATGAGGAGCAGGGAAACATACAATTAAGGGGGCTATAAGATTATAACATAGCTTTAATGACAACTAAATATAGCTATATGTGTGTATGCACATATTTAAATGGACAAATCTCTCACTCTTTCTGACAAAAACTCTTTTTCCCACCTACCTCTCTTTCGAGACAGATATATAGAAGCAGAGACAATCCCAAATGACCTTATAAACATGTCATTATATTTATCTTATTTTCCCCCTGTCTTTAGCTCAACCATGTCACTTTGACAAGTCGGGCAATGGTAGGACTGCAGAAGGCATGGGAGATGTGGCTTCCAAATAAATATTTGGCTATGATCAATGGGACCACTGTACATCCCACAGGATCTCTGCCCTAATGTTGGCTTTCCCTTTACCTGTGCACTCAGTGCAGTCCCGCAAACCCTGTGAATACCTGAAACAGTCCTATTTAGGGCATGATAGTCCCAAGTTCTTTGCACTCAGAACTGTACAGTTGCTGGGGCTGAAAAAATATGCAACTGTTGGTTTGGTTTTTGTATGTGTGCACTTCCTGCCTCTGGATGCCAGAGATCACTGCAGCTACTACAGCTGGGTGGCCAGAAGCTGTCTTTCCTCTGGTCCTGACTCCTGCAGAGAGTCAGCCCCCAGCAGCAGTTTCAACTTAGTTCTGCCTTCGGAGAGGTGGCATCAAATGGAGACAACAAATGGGGAGAGGAGTAAGCCCCATGAGAGAGATGGAGGAACATGGAATTCCACAATGTTGGACAAAGCAAGACACATTAAAGGTGGCAGAGAGGAAATGTAAAGGGGGACACCACAGATCGGGGCTGGAAGATGGAGGGAAGTTTGGAAGGAGAGGAGACTAGTCCCCAGTGGAATGCCAGAGGAGGTAGCAGGCCACTCCACTCCCCCAAAACATACTACTCAATGCCACCCTGCCACCATCATCAAGAGAATGGGGGCAATCCAGAGCCTGTTGAGGGCAGGAGTGGCTATGGGCTGGTAAGGGATCAGCCAGAGGTTTGTTTAGAATGTTCATGCACACTAGTGGGGTGGGAGGTGGAGATCTCCCTTCAGTTGACTTACCAACAAAGACTCTGATTCTTCCAGATGCAACATCAAAATGCAATATATGGAACAAAGGCAGATGGCAAATGATGACTAATGCCCATTATGCCAAGATGTACTATTTTTATTTTTATATTTAGCTTGCGGTCTACCCCTCCTCTGCACACTCCCTATCATTTTCTGTCATAACGCATATTGCAAGGTCTTTAGGGAAAGCATTGTCTTTTTAATAAGCGTGTGTATAGGGCATAGCACAATGAGGTCCTGATCCTTACGATCACTCCCTCTCCCCCCCACCCTCCCTTTCCCCACATACATGAATGAAATTCTCATGAACATTTTAGTGGCATTTCAATGACAAATTTTGACTGACAAATTTTGAAATTTTCAACCAGTTCTGAATAAATAATACAAATAATAGAATATAGCACTTAGTGGTGTTTTGGTCTGGTAGGAGAGCATATCTTAAAGAATAGCCTACAAAACCATACCTTTTTGACGCCCTGGTAATTAAGATACAATATTTTATATAAAGACACAAGACTGCACAGAACATTTGAAGACTAGCACGTGAAAAAAATAACTCAAATATTTGCAGCTACAGTACTGTCTATGAAAATCCATACCTTCTCACCCGGTTCACCCCGTGGGCCTGGGGGACCCTATAAGATAGGACATTTTATTAGACTGCATGCTAAACATTACATGTAATGTTTTCTGCTTACCACAGACATTAAAAATGCACCGTTCTACTGGTGTCTTCATTTTAATGGAGAAAGATCAATATAATGTTTTTAGTACTTTCTAACTTCCAGAATTTGTCTAAGATCTTACATTAGAGGTGCGATATTGCAGTTAAGAAGTGCTGGAGCTGGTCACTACATGGACAAGAGACACTCATAGCAAACTGCAGGTGCTGCAGGGAGTGGTGCTGGTGATTCAATAGGTAGCACTCTTCCCTTTGATTCATGCTTGAACCAGTTCCCCAACCTTAGCACATCTGTACCCAAGGTGCCATTTTTCAGATGAGATGTATTTTACACTGAGTCATACCTTGCTCCCTTTTTACACAGCAGTTTTGCAGTGCAGATTCCACAGCAGTGGATTTATAACAGATTGCCCTGAATGTAGCTCACTATGATGGGAAACATAAATAGTGCTGATTTTTAAAAATAGGATTAACTGGTCCCTGCTTGCTGGTATCTGTGGTATTCTAAAGGCCATAGAGGCAGAGAACATATTCTGACATCTACTACACCTGTCAACGTATCAAGTAGTTCAGGTGCTTTGAACATTTGGAATTTACCACAATAGGAGACCTTCTACTTGGGAAGAGATTGCCTTTCCTTTGTAGCTGTTCCTAATGGTACCTCTAGGACAGTGGTTCCCAAACTGGGGTTCGTGAACCCCTGGGGGTTCGTGAAATGTTACAGGGGGTTCTTGGGGAAAAATTCCCTAATGGCGGACAGAGCTGTCCCTAGGGACCCTGGGCAGCACGGGACCAGCAGCCCAGAGCCCCTGGACTTCCAAGAGCTAAGCAGATCAAAGCAAGCATCTCTATCACACTGAGGAGATTTAAACTTCAAGATTCCTTATAAGAAATGGAAAGGGAGGTGGATTTTTTTTTGCTGTTTTTAAAATTAAATAGGCAGCTAGTATTGTTTTTAAAATTATTATGAAGAACAAGTTTAAGCTTTGTTGTAATGTGCATTGTTTGCCTGGACTGCTCAAGACCTGAATGCTTGTGTAGGAGGAACTCTTTGAGTTGGCTTCTTAAATACCTTCCTGCTGTTTCACATCTGATACTCCTTGATGAAACCTAGGAGCCTTGTCTTATAACAGGCTTATTCAAAGTGATACAAGCTACGAAAGTGAGAGCTTGGAAGTATGTTGCCGTTTTCATAATGTAATAAAAATACTGTCACGATAAATGATAATTAATAATAAATAATGTGTAATAAGCATGTCATAAAAACAAATGTTATGTTTCCAAGATCACTGCTTTTATAATTTATACTCAGGTCAAGGAAATATTAATTTTTAGGAGGGGGTTCGTGAGACTTGACATTTTAGTGAAAGGGGTTCACAGGTTGTTAAAGTTTGGGAACCACTGCTCTAGGACAATCTCAGCAGCTATTTTGATTTAGATTAGGCTGTGGGACCAGCAACACATTTTCCATGGATTCAAGAGGGGAAAGTGTAAAAGCCTATTACAAAACTGTAGAATAGGGGCCAGATTCTAACAGCCACTGAAGTAAATTAGAGTTTTTTGCATCTTGCAGAAGCAGTCCCCTGGAGTCCAAGGTCACACAGAAGATGTGTAGTATAGTAGGGACTGAACCTGAGTTGCCCAAATAGTAGGTTTGTGTCCTAACTACTGTACCATTCATCCCCAATACATTAATCATGTAGAGCTTTTTTAATAAAGCAGCATTACATAAATCATCATAAAATGACACTTACTGGAACTCCTGAAATCCCTGGTGGCCCGATGGGGCCTTGGAGCCCTGGCAATCCTTGTATACCCTGTATATAAAAAGGAGCCATTAAAAAGAGATACCTATTGGGCAATTTAATGATGCTTATATATATTATCTGGCTATACTGAAAGGACAGGGGACACCTGATATGATTCTAATCAGGCTGCAACTTTATTATTGGATGTCTGGGATCACCTGGCAGATAAAAGTGTACAGTGCAGGTAACCCCATGTTCATTCAGTATCTACCCAGGGGGCTTCTGCCAGCCCCCCCTTTTCCATCCTGGTCCCCAAGCCAACTCATTTCTGGGACCTTATCATCCCCGCATTTGAACGAGGGTTAAGGTGGGTTAGAAGAAAGGGGCCTGGCTCCCTGCCATACCAGACATAGGAGCCCTGAAACCCCCTGTTCCACACCTTTAACCAACACCTAATTTTTAAGTCCTTTACCAAGCCATATTATCTAGTCATTGTATCCCTTCCCTATGGAGTATCTTCCCTGGACATCCACCCCACACTTACACAAAGAGTCGCAACACATAGCTTAACTCCCTTCATACCTCACCTCAACAAAGCTCTCCCTGAACCCACTGTGGGGAAGGCAAAAAAAAAAAAAATCTCACTCCACCTAGGCCAATCTGGTGGTGAGGGACAAATTCCTCCCAGCCTCCCTGAAAAGGAGCAGCTCGTGCAATGCCCACAGCGGGGCCTAACCAAACCTGGCATTTTGCCACCCCCCCGCCCCCCGGGAAAAGGGGTTCTACTGTCAGGGCTTGCCCCTTTTAAACTCCTCAGTCAGGGCACCATGCTGACCTAACTCCCCTTTTGCAGCAGCTTCAGAGTCTTTCTCTTCCTCCTCTCTCCCCATAAAGCACTGTTCTCTCTCCTTCGGCAAGCCGGACAACGCCCACCCCCATTTAAAGGTGCGGTAGGGGTTTTAGTTAAGACTTACTGGTAGCCCAGGGAGGCCAGGATAACCTTTTTCACCTTTTAGCACATTTGATGGTAAAAACCCAATCACTTCACCTGGGTCTCCCTATCATAAGGGAAGAAAGAAAAAAAAAAGTTGAATTATATATATGCACACAAATAAAAACATTCATTCCAAAACACTGACATTAAGACTGGAGAAAAGCACTAACATAACATCTACACAGTCTTCTGGAATCATTTGGGAAGTGTACAAAAATGGTCAGCATTTTACTTGTTTGAATTGATTTAAACATACCACAAGGAAGCTGTTGTAGTTTTTAAAAGCCCTTCAGTGTCAGGTATCCTTGAAATACTCAGTAAAGATTCCAGTACCCATCTTAACTTTTCCCCTTACTTTCCACTTATTGGTGGGAAAATCCCCCTAGTTGCCCATCAGATACTATCTGAGTATCTGGCCTGTGTGCCGGAAACATTTGGAGGTTTTATAGGCAAGGAAGCCTCCTTCCTAGGCTGTGATCTCTGGCCATTTATACAACCTTGAGACTGCAATAGTCCCCATGACCACAGCACCTGACCTCTATGTGGGAGCAGCTGATGGTGAATCAGTTTAGTTACACATACTCCAGACCTGCCCCTCCCTCAACCTACATTTTCTCCAAAACCTCCCTGCATAGTGGTGCACTGAGAGCCAACATGGAGCTGTGCTCTGAGGCATGTAGAGATGGGAAGACACAACCTGCACGGGCTCCCTGAATCCTGCCCCCATCCTGTCCTGTTGAACCATACCAGTTGTGCTGAGTCCATAGACCTCCATGATTCAAGAAGGATTTACTTACTAGTACGGTTTTTCATTACACTCCAGATTCTACAATACCAGTGAAAACAGTGAAACTTCCTACAGAGCAGGGTACTACTCAATATAAGTAAAGGTGGCAAAATCTAACCATATGATGAACCATATGTAGGCTCAGTTTTGCCACCATTATTCATATTGAGTAGTACCATACTTGATTTCAAATCAACTGCTTAGAATCACATAACTGTAGGACTGGAAGGGACCTGGAGAAGTCCTCCAGTCTCTAGCTAGTTCAATCTCATTTTGTGCCTTTGCCTTTCTAATTTTGTCTCTACTTGTGTTATTTGTTTATATTCATCTGTTGTAATTTGACCTAATTTCCACTTTTTGTTGGACTCTTTTTTGAGTTCCAGATAACTGAAGATCTCCTGGTTAAGCAAGGGTGGTCTCTTGCCATACCTGAATTGATCTAATCACTAACTTAAATCACACCTGGTTGCACCAGCTCTGAATTTAGCTATAATGTGTCAAAATCCTATATAAAATGGTCAGGGGAACCCTAACAGCATAGAATAAATGCAGAATTTTCCTTGAAGTAAATCATAACTCCAAAATGTAATGGCCTGCAAAAAATGTGAGATTTTCCTTTGCAACAACAACTTATACCTAAAATAAGGCAATAATATTTATCCAAATTACTTATTGTAAATTAAGTTATTCACATCTTTGCTTCACTATTTGGTATCAAATGATGCCATTTTCATAAATTCTGAACAAATCACAGCCCTTTGTGATTAAGTTATGTTGCTTCTAAAAGTTGTTTACCTATGCACATATGTATAGAAAAGAATAATTAAAGTGCATCAATGTTATTTTACCATGAGTCATTTCCTCCCATATGAGAGAAAGAGGCCAGGGTCTTTTTATGACTAAAAGTCTTGTCATGACAAAACTGTGATTACACTTATGATTTATATGCAAATTGCAGTTTCAAATTATATCCATTAATTTTATATTCATGTGTCAAATCCTTTCATAGTCACAGCATTTCATTCCTTAGAAAGACAAAGTAATACAGATTTCATTACATAGAAAGTTAGTTTTTATAAATTAAATTTCAACTATTTGTTTAACAAATATAAGATCTTGGTCACGTTTTTGGCTGTTTTCCAAGGAGAGTCTTTGTGGAAAATTGACTGGAAAGCTGAAACGTTGGCGTTATCTCAAACCTGATAATGTCAAAATAAATGTATGCCTGAATCTTAAAAATGAATTTAAGTCTTTATATATCAGGGAGTGGGCATAAGACACCTGCTTAACAGGGACTACTATTTTCTTTTAGGCCCTGATCCTGCAAAGATTCATGCAAGTGCTTAAAACTTTATGCACTATGAGAAGTCCCATGGCAGCTAATGGGACTACCTCACAGTGTACAAAAGTCAAGCATGTGTGTAAATCTTTGCCACATCAATACCTAAGTAAGGGCTGCTACTTTTGATGTGCATAGGTCATCTGATTTTTAACTTTTGAAAGCAATATATGAATGCATTTGATTTTAAAGACAAACGTACCTTAATTCCAGGAGATCCTGGAGGTCCCTGGAAAATAAATACTTAAAATATATTATTTTTTCTCATACATATTATCAGTATTATACAATTTTTAATAGCATTTAAAATGTCAAGAATCAGAGTTGGAATGAATGAATTAGGTATCAAAATGTTTGCTTACTATTAACCCAACCAATCCAGGTAAACCTGGAGGACCAACAGGACCTATTTCACCCTAAAGGGAACAGAGAAATTGACTTCGTTTAGGAAACACATGAATATTTAAAAAAAAATGTACAAGGAAATTGTTAAAAATGTAAACATCACCTTTGTGCCATTACAACCTGGGATACCAGGTGGACCTGGTGGGCCATCTTGTCCAGGGATGCCCTGCCAATAGGAGAAAGCAGAAAAGTAATAAATGCTATATTAATCCTCACCTGATGTCACTAGTAAAACCGTGGGGTTCTTTGTAAATAAATGTATGCTTCATACATACAGGAAGACCTGGGTTTCCTGGATATCCTGATACACCTGGTGGGCCCTGTAATTAATGAACATATATTAAAAATTATAAGCGAAGACATCAAAATTACCCAATAAAATACAAAATTATGGGCCTGATCTAATTATGGCCCTTTTAGAGCTGATCAAAATATCTGGAAAACTTTCCCTGAACATTTTTTTGCAAAGACTTTTCATCAAAATTTCAATCACTCTATTGCAGTGTTGGGCAACTTGCGGCCTGCGGGCCGCATGGGGCCTATCAGGGTAATCTGATTGCGGGCCACGAGACATTTTGCTGACGTTGACCGTCCACAGACACGGCCCCCTGCAGCTCTCAGTGTCCACAGTTCGCCTTTCCTGGCCAATGGGAGCTGCAGGAAGTAGCGGCCAGCACGTCCCTGCAGCCCGCCGCTTCCCGCAGCTCCCATTGGCTGGGAATGGCAAACCATGGCCACTGGGAGCTGCGGGGGTCTGTGCTTGAGGACAGTCAACATCAGCAAAATGTATCGCGGCCCGCAATCAGATTACCCTGATTGGCCGCAGGTTGCCCACTACTGCTCTATAGGCTAGATGGAAAATAATAATAAAAACAAATCCACGAAAGTTTTCATTTTTTTCCAAAACATGTTGAAAAATCTTTGATCAGCTCCATTTCCATTGTGTTCAATGGAATTGGATGAGAACTGAAATGCACAGTTAATGCTGCTAAGGAGTACATATTTTGTACATTTGCCATAGTCATTCATAATATGAAATCTACAGCAATCTCCTTTTTACATTAAAACAGGATGCTACCATACTGCTGTAGATACTTCTCTGTCTTACATAAGCCATGACCAATTCACCAATTTAATTTTTATTGCTCAGAAAAATCACAGTGTTGAAACGCTTATACTATTTTCCTCAAATACTTTGCAAGTTTAACAAATCAGCATTTTGTCCAGGCCTGTCCTTTTCAATGTACTAACTTATTTAGTCTTCCAATAATTTCTAATGTGGGTGTTGGGGAGCAGGAAAGACAGATGTAGTTGTTTTAGCTTGGGTATGTAATTTCATACCCAACGTTGTAGCATTATTAAATGCCCAATCTACTGGTACTGCTAGTGGTGACCACAGGTACAGTTGGTATATGTTCACCCAAATTAGTGTCACACAGTGCCCCTGGGTGTGTCTATCATCAACAGTGGGGTTGACTTTAAGACCTCTGAGTCTAACAGTGTAAGCTGCTAGTGCCTGAGCTACAGCTATTAACTCAAAGGCTGACTCAGCTTCTAGGTGGTCTAACCATGAGAGGGCACTAAAGAGCCATAGTAGGTAAGCCTATTTGAGACTATGTGCAAGAAAGCCGTGGGTATAAAAAATGTCACAGGAAATGCAACATATTCAAGTTCTCTTTCATTATTATTATATCATTAATTTAGAGTGCCCCAAAAGAGCTAGGCACCTCACAAAACAAATAAAGACATGGCCGATGCCCTGGCAAGTATACAAGCTAAAATGAACATGACAGATTAAAGTGTCAAATGCACAGCTTAGGAAAGTAAGAAGAAGCACAAGAGAGTTACATCAATAAGATCACAGAGATACTCAGAAAGGGCCTGGTCCAGCACTACTGAAGTCAACGGATGTTTTGCCTTTGACTTTAATGGTTGCAGGATTGAGCTCCCTGCCATACACATATATTAATGTTTCTGTTAACTTGTGTGTAAGTGTGTGTCTCCTGTCCTCCCTGCTCTCTTCCTATAGGAGAGACAGCAGAAGTGATTTTTTTAAGGAGGCTTTTAAAGTAGGTGAGAGAGGTGACTTAGTGAACAAGCTTGAGCAGGCGTTTCCAAGTATAACAGAGCATGAGAAAAGGCAACATTTGGAAGAGAGGGAAACATGAAGGCTGTCAAGACCAGTATAAATGGTAGAGTAATAAGGACCAGGTAGGTAATGTAAGAGGACATAGGCAGGGGCAGCATGCTGCAGACCCTTGAGGGCAAGAGCAAGAATTTTGAAACTAACAGGCAGCCATTGACTAACTCAAAGAGGGGGGTGACATTATCTTGCACTTGGCAAAGAGTGAACATATCTAATGAAAAATGAAGCTAACCATTAAGACTTAAAAATCTTAACCTACATCCTTCAAAATTATTAAAACTAAATGTAAGCAGATACTCACCCTTGTTCCTTTTGTTCCTGGGAGCCCTGGTTCTCCAGTATCACCCTGTAAGAAAAATGGAATATATTGGTCTTTCACAGAGACAAGGGTTTAGGGAAATCTTCCCATTTAAGTATTAAATGTATCCTACCTTAATTCCTGGTGGCCCAGGGGGACCTTCGGGTCCTTGCATTCCAGGAAACCCAATTAAACCTTGTAGACCAGGCAAACCTCTTTCACCCTGTAAAGAAAAAGAACACTTCAACCTTAGAAAAACTGGTTCTTCCGCTTCTAACTACCAATATTTCCAGAGATGAGGTTGGTGAGGTAATATCTTTTATGCAACCACCTTCACTCACCTTGTCTCTCTAATATCCTGGAACCGACACAGCTACAACAACACTACATACAATAGTATATTATCCCTGGTAAAGCTGAGACAGCTGCCAATAGTAGATTACAGATGATATCTAGGTGGAGTTAAAACATCTGAGTTTGGTATTTGATAGAGAAATCTAACAGCTATAAAATTGATGTTAATGTGTATAGAAACGTGTTTCAATGAAGGGAGAACAAAGGAGGCAGAGGCACACAGATAGAAGAGTAATTTGTGTATTTTAAACAAGAAAACATATTTGTCTCAGTCTTCCTGAGCGAAGTTCTACATGATGACTCATGGTACCACAGGCATGACTATCCACCATGGGCACTGCACAGCCCCTCTGCAACTTTTCCTCCATTATGATCTTTTTATATAGCTGCACTCCTACAAAGCTGCCACTAAGTCTAGTAGCAAATTATATACTTCTGAAGTGTAAATGTAAGGTCACAAGTGTCAAATGGGGAAGGTTGCATTATGAACTACCATCTTCACTCCTCTTGTTCATTCCAGCAGCTTTCATGAGGCTAGACTCGGCCAGTTATATATAGCTTTGAGTCCCAGAGGATGGAGCAGAGCCCAAGTGCCCTAGGAGAAGTTTGGGGTAAAATTCCTTCCCAGGTGGCTCGATGAACAGACTGCACCATCTATTAGAATCTTCTTTCCTGCTCTCTGGGCCAAAAGAGTGATTTTCAAGATCTTTGTGCTGAAAAGTATCCTTCTCCTATAGATGGGTACAGCCCCATATTTCTTTAAATCAGATAATTCTTTTGTTAACAGCCAGAAAACTAAATCTATCCCACATTATGGATTAATCCTGTAGCTACTTAATGCTCACTAACTTAGAGCTCCATATGAAACCAGCAAGAGTTCTGCATGCACTGAACAAGGATTATTATTTTTTAGTTTTATTACGGTAGCACCGAGAGGCTGAGAATGTGGCTTTAATATGCTACACACTGAATTCAGAAATTTTAAAAGACAGTTCCAGTCTTGAAAAGTTCAGCAATCCAAGCACACCAGACAGTCAAAGGGTAAGAGAAAAGGAAACACAATCAGCATGAGCTGAGTGATGATTGACTGATATCATGTGAGTTGTACTGTTTTGTTTTGTTTTTTGTGGGGTGGAGTTTTGTGTTTTTTAATTATTTGGGTGTGGGTTTTGTTAGAATGGCATTAGCTAGATGGAAAGACAAAGGAAGGGAGAGGGGACATAGAAAAGGGAATACAGGGGCGGGCAGGGGAGAAGAGGGAGGGAGGGACAGAGAAAGAAAGAGGGGCATATGAATGCATGTGGAGTGAGGATGAGGTGAAAGGAATGTGAGGGAAGGGGCAGGAGCGGGCTGAAGCAAACAGCCAGTCAGCAGAGAATCTCCTGAGTAAAAATGGTAGAAAGCTGCCTGATGGTTCCATCAGTGTCCAAAGGTCTCTGCTGAGGCTCCTTTTGTGTCTGCTCCTGCTGGCTTGAGTTTCTCTAGACTGGCTCCTTCTTGGAATTTCCTTTCTTCCCCAAGCCCACATGTCTCTGGGGAAATGGGATCCTAAAGCCTCCAGAGGCATCTGCCATGCACGTTTCTACATCCAGGGGGGGGCTAAACACAGTCGCAGGCATACTACCACCACGCAACACTGGAGGAAATCACTCAAAAGGAGCTGGGGGGCAATCCCCCAACACACTGCCAAGAAGTAATCAAAATGGGGTTTATTCCTGAAGAAAATTTAAGTTTCCGGGCATAAATTTAAATGCAGAAAATTTGTGTCTGAACACCAAAATATTATGATTTGGCAATGCTCCCACTGTGCCTCCTGGGAGTCTTAGTTTGGAGGCTTTATGCTCTCATTTGCCTCTATGGACTGGGTTCCCTGGTTGGACTACATCTCCCATGCTGCATTAGTGTCTCTCTCCCCTTGGAGAGGCAAGGCAGTGCATTATGGGAGGCTCTGACCATGGTGTATCAAGGGACATGAGGCTCCACCTCAGCATTTCCAAATCGAAATATTTGGGGCTTGGGGCAAATATATATATATATTTTGACAAATAATAATTTTCCATTGAAAGATGGCATTGTTCCCCCCCAAATTAATTTACTCAAAAAACTAATTTTTGTTAAAAACAAATTTTCTGTTGCTTAAATGGCATGACTACTACTACACACCATGTTGATCCCACCATGTTTGCTTAAGAATACTAAAATCCCAGGCAGTGTAAAAGACCACAACAAAAGAAAACACAAACAGAGAAATTAAGGAACACATTTCTGAATCTGCAGTAAAAAAGGTATAAAATTCTAACTGTACAATTGGTTTAAAAAACATTTTAAGGAAGAATACACAAGGATCCAGGAAGAGGCATCTGACTAAATGTGGATGTAATTATTCTAAAATCTGGACTATATCAGAAATGCTAAATGGATTACTGAGGTACATAAACCCCATGCTTTGGCTGGCTTGTTGCACTGCAGTAGCAAGTACATCTACAAAGAACAGATGTTACCTCATTTACAAGCAGGATTTTACAATGAATCCTGGACACTTGCTCCTGTGACCTGCTGGGAGACGAATTAGGGATACAGAAGACACTAAAACATATCAACACAGCTGTCCACTGCTCAAGAAAAGTACATGTGTAAGTGAAGGGAAAAAATGACCTCCGGTAGATGTACGTAATGTAACTAATACTTTTCATTTGAGGATCTCAAAGCATTTTATAAACTGAGCGCATCATAACACCCTTGTGAGATGGGAAAATATTATTTCACCCATTCTACATATGGGTAAAATTGAAGCACTGAACGATTATGGGCCTGATTCTTATCTACATGTGCTGGCAATGTAAAGGGGCCTCAAAGTAGATGTAAATAGCTCAATTTAAGGCCAAAGTCTCTTCATGCTGCCAGAGCGGTTTAAATGGGACCTTACAGTAAATGAAAATCAGGCCCTAAGTAACTTGCTCTAGCTCACCCAGAGCTATTTGTTTTTTCGCCATCTGCCCAGAGTAAGGGGCAGCATGTAGCTGTATTAGGGTTGCCAGGCATCCGGTTTTCGAATGGAACGCTCGGTTGAAAAGGGACACTGGTGGCTCCGGTCAGCACCGCTAACCGGGCCATTAAAAGTCTGCTCGGTGGCGCACTGGGGCTAAGGCAGGCTCCTTGCCTGCCCTGGCTCCGCACGGCTCCCAGAAGCGGTCAGCATGTCCCTGTGGCCCGTAGGCACAGGGGCAGCCAGGGAGACTCCACATGCTGCCCCCACCCCGAGAGCCGGCTCTGCAATTCCCATTGGCCAGGAACCCAGAGCCCCCATCCCTGCCACACTCCAAACCCCTCGGCCCGGAGCCCCCTCCTGCACCCCAAACCCCTCATCCCTGACCCCACCCCAGAGTCCCCACCCCCAACTGGAGCCCTCACCCCCCCCCTCTGGACCCCAACCCCCTGCCCCAGCCCTGAGCCCCCTCCCATACCCCAAACCTCTCATCCCTGGCCCCACTCTAGAGCCTGCACCTCCAGCTGGAATCCTCACCTCCTCCCACACCCCAACACCCTGCCCCAGCCCAGTGAAAATGAGTGAGGGTGTGGGAGAGCAAGCGACGGAGGAAGGGAAGACGGAGTGAGCAGAGAAGGGGCTTATGAGAAGGGGCATGGCTTCAGGGCAGGGTCAGGGCAGGGACAGGGTAAGGATGTTTGGTTTTCTGCAATCAGAAAGTTGGCAAGCCTAAGCTGTGTTGACCCAGGAGTGAAGAAGAGAATACATACAGTTTCAATCCCAGTTTCTCCTCTGATCAACCTGCACACGGAGCATGGGAGTAAGTTACTTTACCTCTGTTTGGGAAGCAAGTTATTGCCTGCTCTGCACCTGGCTGGTTAATCTAGCAGGCAAATAGGGGGAGAGGGGCCAGGGGTCTTGGCTCTCTCTGTCTCATGCCTGCCTACTTTCTTGCAGAGTAGCCTCCTCTCCTATTTTTCCCCCTCTCCCCACCATGGCTGGAGTCAGAATCTGACCAGGATCAAGCAGACTATTAAGGGAACCTTATTCCCCTGTGCAGCCACGGGAAGGCTGGGACAATCTAGTCCCCAGTGAGTCAGTGGCAGAGTCAGGAATGGAAACCAGGTGTCTTGGCTTCCAGTCTCCTTCCCCTACTCATTTGATTACAGAAGATGTCAATACATTCACTCTGGTTTAATAGAACCTTGGCCTCAGAGGGACCAACATCTAGTAACTGATATAAAATTTATCCTGGGAACTGGAGCAAGAAAAACTGATACAAATAAACATCCCCACACAAATAAACATCCCCACTACAGAAGCTGGCGAGCATCAGTAAACTGCTGCTGTCCCAGTTATTTTCGAAGAATTCAGCTCTCCAGTGGTGATGCACAAAGAATACAAGAATCTGAGTGTATGGCTACACAGAGCAGTCATTCCAGTTCCAACTTATGCAGCTGCAAAATCTTGGAAAGTAACTCTGAGTTGACTTCTACTACTTAAAATTTGATTCATAGGATTCAGAAATTAAAACAGATGTAAGCAACACCCCTTAGTCATCTTCACCTCTACTGATTCCATGTAAATCAGTGTTTCTCAAACTGGGGTCGCCGCTTGTGCAGGAAAAGCCCCTGGCGGGCCGCGGCGGTTTGTTTATCTGCCCCGTCCACAGGTCCGGTCGATCGCAGCTCCCACTGGCCGCAGTTCACTGCTCCAGGCCAATGGGAGCTGCTGGAAGCGGCGTGGGCTGAGGGACTTACTGGCCGCCGCTTCCAGCAGCCCCCATTGGCCTGCAGCGGCGAACCGCGGCCAGTGGGAGCCGCGATCGGCCGGACCTACGGATGGGGCAGGTAAACAAACCGGCCCAGCCCGCCAGGGGCTTTCCCTACACAAGCGGTGACCCCAGTTTGAGAAACACTGATGTAAATTGTAGGAAAACACAAAAGAAGAATTCATTATGATGAATTCAGCTAGCGTGATAAACACTATGCTTGTCACAGTGGTGCAGTTGAAAAATACATAATCATTAAATGTTGCATGAAATTGTTTGTTGAGATTGCTCTTTACGGTCCAGCTCTTGCGCAATGCATCAAGTGTCCTTACAATACTGTCAAACATAGAAATTAAAAATTAAAAACAAATTGATAGCTCTCTAGTGAGAAATAAACATGTTCAGAATATAGCCACATAGGCTGATCTTCTCACTGGCACTAACCCTTCCAAATTAACCATGAAATACTGTTTCACACATGAAACAACTGCAGATCATTATTCAAGACAGTCACATGAAATTAGTTTTTTCAAAATATTTGCTCCAACACATTTGGTGCACAGAGTGGAAAATAATCAACATTAGATTATAAATTATGTTTCCTACCTTTCAGGATGAAGACACTGGACAAAAAGATACTTGGACTCAAGTGACTGGGAACAAAGATACAGGCCAAAATTTTCAGAAACAGGATCCTAGGATCCTAGTTAGGATCCTAAATCTAGATTTGGGCACTTAAGGGTGGGATTTTTAAAGTCCCAGTTACTTCATACTTGTGCTCCTAGGTCCTTTAAGAGCTTTTGAAAATCCCACCTCTTAGGTACCTACATAAGGACTTTAGGCTATTTTTCACAATTCCGGCCTTAGAGAAGAAATTGAAAGCCTGTTATAACTGATCCCTAGAATAAGTGTGACCCCAGTGGCTGCATGCAGCCACCAGGGACTTCATGTTTAACCACCATGACTTTTGGAGAGTCATGTGGCTACCATGTGACTATACACACTTTTGTTACAACCAACTTTTTTAAAAAATGGATATAGTTAGTGATAACTGTATACATGTTGTATAAATTAAGAGTACCTATTATTCTTTACATTGAAAAGATTTGTTTTTTATTGATGACTCTTTAAAATAACCACAGGTCTAGATTGTCACTAATATAATATTTTAACTCTCAAAACTGCAGCCACTATGAATTTGCTGTGGCACTTGAGCAGTCACACCAACAATTCATTTGAGAACCATTGCCCAGAGTGGCTGTAACAAGTTCTGAATTATCATTTTCCTGTTGTCTGATATTTTTGAAGTTTTTTTAAACAAAATATTAATCCTTGACAGAGGGAAGATGAGATGGCACTTGACCAATAGAAATAACATAAGAAGTATGTGAAAAAATGTGAGATTTCAAATTTAACAACATTTATATAGCATCTTTCATCCAGGAGGATTCCAAAGAGGTTGACAAATTTAGGCCCCAAAAAACATCAGGGGTTCTCTCACAACCAATTTTTTGGTGGCCTCAGACTCTTGCTGGTGGCCACGCTGACAATTTTTCCTAAAATAATTGTTTTTCCTAAAGTTTATTAAATAAATAGGCACATATACATGTCCAAATCATCGTAATTTATTTATGTAGGGTTTTTTTCAGATTCAGTAATAAAAATAATTTACAGTTGTCTCTATTCTTTACTGGTCCTAAACAGAATAGAAACACAAATAAGGTGCTTTACATGTTCTTGTCTTTTTGTTGTTGTTGTTTCTTTTGCTTTTTTGGTTGCGCTTTTTTGCCTTCTAAGACTTGCTAGCTGGTAAGTCTTCTGCTGTCAAAAGTGATATTGGCATGTTTGCTAATACCACTTTTCACAGCAGACTTACTCAGCCCCAGCAAGCCCTGGGACAAATTAAGTCCTGGATGGGGAGATGGACAGGGAGGCAGTGGGGCCCAGGGACGAAGGCAGGGGTGGTGAGCCTGGGGCCGGAGCCTGGAACCAGAGCCTGCCACCGTGTGGACAGAGCCCGAAGCCCCGTGGCCAAAGCCTGCCTCCCCTACCCCTGGGAAAGTGGGGAATTCACCAGTTGCCTGCACCTCCAGAGTTTGTGTCTCCGGAGGGGGCAAGGCCTAACCTCTGGTGGTGGCCCTGGGAGAGGGGCCACTGCTTTGCTCCCGCCCTCCCTCCCTCCATCACAGCCCAGATGGCTGCGGCCACAAGAAAAGGCCCTGGTGGCCGCATGCAGACACGGTGGCCGCATTTGAGAAACACTGGCATAGATGCTCTAGTGTGGACCTCTATGGAATCCAATTGGCTGCCCTGGATTCCTCATACATTCAGGATTGGGCCCACAAAATGTGGGCCAAGTTCTGTATGCAACCCCATTCAAGTAACTCATTATCTTTCTGTTATTTACTGTTGTCTCTCACCCTTCCCTATCCCTACTTTTAATTCCAGGCTTCTATGTCTTGCATTTGGCTATTTTGTAATGGGACCATTCATAATCTACTGATAGATTAGAATAAATTAACAAATGAATACGAACCAGGCGTGTTTCACTCTCCACCATGTTTTTACCCTGGCTTCTCCAGTTCACCATTGTTTTGCTGCCCCAACTCCCTGGTTCCTGCATGATATTCTTCTGTTCAGTGACCACACATTTGTCGTACACGAGATCGAGCCACAAATCTTGGAATTTCTCTGTCTTTGGTGGCTTTTGTCGAAAATTACAATATGATTGTATGAGTATATTATTATTAAGTACTTTATTAATATCGAAGTGCCTGTGTTAATGTTAAAATTCTACCATTTGGATCATTTTTGTTCTGATAACCAAGAGTGCTCAAATTCCATCTCTTTTAGATGAATAAAACCTGTGTTCTAAAATATTAAATGCTAAAGTCAAGGGTCTGGCCTCTCCTACTAAAGTGATGGAAAGAGCACTTACTGGAGGGCAGGAGTGATATTAATATCAATACCTACTAATTCCTGAATTCACAATAAATCCATGTCTACCATAGAATAAACATTTTTTTAAAATCCTCTTTCACATCACCAAAAAGGATAAGTCTACAGCAGTGGTTTTCAACCTCTTTTCATTTGCGGACCCGTAAAAAATGTCAAATGGATGTGCAGACCACTTTGCAAATCTTAGACATATTCTCTGGACCTCTTTAGGGGTCTGTGGACCACTGGCTGAAAACCAGCGGTCTACAGGATTACAATACTCAAATGACTTCTCAAGCAACCACTTCATTTTTTCCTGGCAACAATCTGGATTTTAACTACTATCAGGAGAGCTGCTACCGCCTGCAATTACTATGGCCCAGGTCGTGCAGCTATTCCCTGGGTGAGCACTTACTTGTGCAAGTAGTCTCATTTTCTTCAGTGAGGGTAATGGCATGAGTAAGGGCTAATCAGGGAAAGTAAAGGCTCCCAAATCTGGCCCTATATAGTCATGGTAGATGCTGAAAATTAGCAAGTTAAACAAATATTTGAGTTTTATGGAGAGATGTTAGTAGCTCCAACTTAAGTACCACTCTACTGTCATTCCATTCTAAGCCATTCTCTCTCTCTCTCTCACCCACCCACAAACACACACACACACACACACACACTTTCCCAGAAACTAAACCAATCTGCCTGAAACATCACAGATTTGTATGCATGCCAAGAGAACATTTTTTTCTTGAAAGTTATATGCAAAACTGATTAAACTGCTTTGAGGTGAGGGTTAAAAAAAAGCCACAGAACAAGTGATCTGACTTTTTGATCATTTTTTTTCTAATTTTTCTCTCTTCTCTAAAAATTCCATTTTTAGGAAAATGTTGGATTTGGTGAGGACTAGTTTTGGGTTTAGATAGAATTATGTAGTTATTAAAAATTTGAAACCTACATTATGAATACCGAAGATTTAATGTATCACCATAATTCTGCACAGCCCCATGTGGATCTTGCAAAATCTGCACAGATGCAATAGGATGTTGCAAAGTGAAGATGGCCTCAGTATTGGCTTCTCAAACAGAATTTGGCCCTGGGTTTTGGTGTTCTGTAGACGTAACCATAAATACTCTAGTGATTGGATAATCTTTAGTCTAAGTACTTTTAGGTGGCAGACCAGTACAATCGCTATATTGTGAGAAGTATGTTATACCATGTGATTTGGCCTCATTTCTGAAATATACCTCTACCTCGATATAACGCGACCCGATATAACACGAATTCTGATATAACACGGTAAAGCAGTGCTCCGGGCGGGCGGGGCTGCGCACTCCAGTGGATCAAAGCAAGTTCAATATAACGCGGTTTCACCTATAACACGGTAAGATTTTTTGGCTCCCGAGGACAGCGTTATATCGAGGTAGAGGTGTATTCACCTTCAAGTCATTGGGCTTTATTCTCCACCTTGTTAAGCCTATTTTACATCATTGCAATGCCACTGACAAAGAACAGGTGTAATGGAGCAGAGAGTCAGGCCCAATTTGTAGATGGAAATTAGTGGAATCTGTATTTCTTTTTTTAACCACAAGAGGGAGTATTAGTACTGAACATCTTTCCAGATTAAAAATAAATAAAATAAAGCTCATTTGCTTGTTCTTAATTGCACTTGTCATTTCCAATAGTTTATCATAAATAAATTTAATCAAAGAATGAATTATTTCTATTGTTATATATTTGCAAAGCAAGCACTATTTAAAAAAAAATTAAGGCTTTGTAGCATTACATGTTTAGACCAGGGGTCGGTTAACCTTCGGCACGCAGCCCATCAGGGTAATCTGCTGGCGAGCTGTGAGACATTTTGTTTATGTTGACCGTCCGCAGGCATAGCCCCGTGCAGCTCCCAGTGGCCGCGGTTCGCCATTCCCGGCCAATAGGAACTGCAGGAAGTGGCGTGGGCCACAGGGACGTGCTGGCCGCTGCTTCCCGCAGCTCCCATTGGCCAGGAACGGCGAATCATGGCCACTGGAAGCTGTGGGGGGCCGTGCCTGTGGACAGTCAATGTTAACAAAATGTCTCGCAGCCTACCAGAGGATAACCCTGATGGGCCGTATGCCGAAGGTTGCCGACCCCTTGTTTAGACTGCATGCTCTCCAGAATTGGAATTTACCTACTTTAAGTACTATCTACAGTTATGGAATTGTGTAAGTAGCACATAATAAGTTATACAAACAGTATTGTTAAGGGCATACAGAGCATATGCATAGGAGCTCTGTACAGATCTTGGATAACACATGTGCTTTGGGTCACAGTCCCTGCCAGCTTGGAGATTGGCAAAATCTTTTCTCCTCCCCTCACAGGAGGATTCTGAGGAACTGGTACAAGAGAAATCTGGGCTCAGCGTTTTTGGTTTGGCCAAGCTACAATCAGCAGAGGACTTGCTGGGAGGGAGTAAAGAAAGAGTCTTTATATCACCTCTGCAACTCTCCGGTCCTGGGGCTGGCTAGGTCAGCAGTTGGCACAGCATAAAGCCTCATGGCTGCTCTAAATTACACCTGGATTACTATCACACCAAGGGGTTGTTCTGACTATCCATGGCTGCTGAAGAATAGAGGTACTCTTGCTATACCCTCTCTGCCAGAGGCCAATTTGAGATTGGCATAAACCCACTATGCTGGCTCTGCACTACCTGGGGATCCCTCAGGTAGCCAGTTAATATGGCTTTCTGGCTGCACTAGTCTTTCAAAACATTGCAAAGCAGCCAGCTCATAGTGGGCCTCACAGTTTCATAGATTTTAAGGCTAACAGGGACCCCACTATACTCATCTAGTCTGACCTGCTGCAGAACACAGATGTGGTCTTCCACGCAAAGAATTATTTTTCCTACTATGTAAATGAACACAACCAAGCCTATTAAATGTGGTTATCCTAGACATCTGGGGGAAACTGTAGAGTCGCAGCAAATGATCCTAAACCTCCAATAATTAGTCAAATCAGGATGAAGATATAATTACAATGCTGTTCTGTTTGACCTATGTATTAATAATTCAGGCCTAAACTATGTTTGGGTCCTTGATTAGAAACTTGAACTAGGAAGCCCCATCACATAGGCCTGGTCTACACTTGGGGGGGATCGATCTAAGTTATGCAACTTCAGCTATGTGAATAACGTATCTGAAGTCGACGTATTTAGATCTACTCACCGCAGTATCTTCACTGCAGTGAGTCTACTGCTGCCGCTCCCCCGTCAACTCTGCCAGCGCCTCTTGCGCCTGTGGAGTACAGGAATCGACGGGAGAGCGCTCAGGGGTCGATTTATTGCGTCTAGTCTAGACGCGATAAATCGACCCCCACTGGATCCATCGCTGCCCGCCGATCCGGCGGGTAGTATAGACATACGCATAGACTAGAGTTACCTCGAAGAGTGGGACAAGCTTAGAGAACATGGGAAATAGAAAAGTTTGAGGGGCAAAGGTGACAGTGGTATGAAAAAGAAAATTGCACCAGCTGTACACAAGTTAAAAGAAAGAGTGTTAATTTCCACTCAAGATCATCTACTGAGTTTGTTAGCTTTGAGTAATTCTTCCTTTAGTTGATTGCACATTGTGTTAAACCACTTAATGTTAAAGGTCCTGTAAATATGGGGTAAAATGCTGCACGCCCTTCCTTAATTACTGAACATTATTTAGGGTTTGTCTGGATTTGGCATAGCTTAAATATTCATCATATTCTGAAGACAGAACAGCAGAAAAACATTTTATACTTTTAGTTTGTTTTTTATGAAGACTCTAGACCTGAATGAAATGTGACTTTATATGCAAGTTTCATATTCTTGCCAATGATTTGTCATGAGTATATTTATAAAAAATAACCTCTACCATAAATAGTAAAATCATGGACTACTGGTCCTAGACATTACAGACTGCAATGAGTTCTCACAAAGTAGTATTTGAATAGATATTGCTGTTCTAGATAACACATTTTTTTTCCTCTCAGGCTTGGGTGAAATGCCATTTTATGCTACTTTTTAAAGTTGTACAACAACAAGGTAGCTTCCTGATATAGCTACAGCAAATACTCTGGTTTTTCAATGTTGAAATACCACAAGGCAAATTGCATTGTGCCTCAAACACTAAAGAGTGCCTAAAGTTTCATCTATAGTTAATGTTAACCCAAGCAGAAGCTGTTGTATATTTTGTTTTAAGTCAAACTAAATGTTTTCATTTTAGGAAATTTTAATAAAAGCAAAGGAAAGGTCCCTTCCAACCCTGATATTCTATAATTCTATGAAATGAAAGGCTAATGTCACAAAAATAGAGGTGGTGGTGGTACCACATGCTTTATACGCAACAGCCCAATTGTTAGGGCACTCACCTGGGATACAGAAAACCCAGTTTCAAATCTCTGCTCTAGAACAGAGACTTGAATCAGGTCTCCCCGCTAAGTGCCCTAATTATTGGCTATTCAGGGGTGGAACTCGCTCAGTCTCTCCAGTTGAAGCTGTCCCCCTTTTTATAAAAAATAAATATTCATTGGTTCAGGGACTGGAACCTATTTGTCCCCTCTTCCCGAGTGGGTGGTCTCACTATCTTTTTCTAGCTAAATGACTAGTCAAGTATTTTATACAAAGTGGAACAGCTTCAACATGACAGATGTAGAGAAACCCATTCCAGAATACCTAAAAATGGTGATTAAGGAATTCACTCAGGAGAGAGGAGCCCTGGGTTCAAATCACTGCTCTAAAGTGGGTTTCTTACCTCCCAGCTGAGTACCTTAGCCACCAAGCTATAGGTTATAAGGGGGAACACTACCCTCCCCTCCTTCGGTTTCGTGAATAATACTTACATCCCCTTGTGAGTTTAGTTCCCAAAATGTAAATGTTTCATTTTCATAATGTCAAAATATGAAAAAAACATTTTAAAATTCAGATGAAATGATTCGCTGAAATTTACATGAATTCACAAAATGTTTTGCTTGACCAGAATCTGCATTTTCAGTGATTTTTTTTTAGACTTTTCCTGATCCCATATTTTATTGACAAGTTCAGTGATTTCATTGACAGCCTCATGATTACAAGTTTTCACTCTTTCCCCAGTGACTTGGTCTTCACATGCAGTTTTTTTTATTGCATTTTTTAATTTCTTTCTTTGGGATGTGAGATGTTACAATGTCTAGTTTGGGGGTTTTAATCTTTGTTAATATCAATAGTTTCTTGTATTGTTAGCTTGTTTAGCAACTCTTTAAAGAGCTCCCCCGGTTGTTCTTTTCCATTGTTTAGGCCTTTTCTGCTTTATCCTTAACAGGCCCTCCGGATGGTGTAAACTCACCAGTTAGAATCCTGATGAGTTGTTAAAGTATTTTACAGTCACTTCTTTCAGCAGCTGCTTCAGTTTCTTTGGCAATGTTACCTCTGTATTTCCTCTCATCTCTTCTAATGCTGATTTTTATTTCTTTCTATTTTATTAAACACACATTTTTGCTGCTTCTTTTTCTGAAAGTGTTTTTTAGGCATTGATGTTTTCTTTGATTTGTTTCCTTTCTTTCACACAGTTCCACGTATCTTCATTAATTCAGATTTTAGGTTTGCTTGTCTAGAAACCAACCCATTACTGTGCCATCTCTGATACCGTCATTGTGATAGAGTGTCCATCCTACACAGGACTGACAGGGGTTAAAGTGGCCAGATGGGCCAGTTAACTCCACATTCTGCAGCTGGAGGAGGAGCCAGGAGCTAATTGAAAGCAGGCTCAGCTGGGCAGGAACAGGTTGGGCCTATAAAGCCAGGTAGCTGGCAACAGAAAAGGGCTGTGGGTAAGAAAGGGCAGTCACTCCCTGGGAAGAGGGAGAGTTCTGGGAGCTGGTACACCCAGAGAGAAGGGGAACCAGACTGGTAGGAAGCAGTCCGGGAAAGGAGCAGTAAGGGTAGAGAAAGGAAGCCCAGAACTGCTGAGCTGAGGGTCCCTGGACTGGAACCCAGAGAAGAGGGCAGGCCTAGGTTCCCCTACCAGCCATCAAGGGCGTGGCATAGAACTGAGGCAGTGAATGGGAAGACTGCCTACGACTGCTGATGGACTGAACCCTGGAAAGTGGAACACTGAGTGACCTAGCCAGAGAGCTAAGTCATGAAGAGGACATTGCGGGTCCTGGAGCAAAAGGAGCTGCAGACCAGAGACAGAGCGATGGCATGCAAACTGCGGAAGGGGATCTTGCCTTCAAGAGCGAATCCCCAGAGTGACAAGGAGGAAGCGCCAGCCTGGCAATGAGTAGTGCACCCCGTGACAGTCATACAAAAAGGACCATGACACATCAATGCTGACTTTTTGTGGTGGATCTAAGTCTTGTAGCACCTGAAATATATGACAGATTTGGCAATTTCCTGCAATACCATGACAAACCTTATTGAATTAAGTTAAAGGTTACTGAATTAAGTTTAAGTATCTTAGGAGTTCATTTTATTAAAAATGCAACTGTTTATGCATTATTGTGGGATTGTATGTAACATCTCGTGGGGGGGGGGGGGGACATGCTAATGTAAATCCTCGGAAGTGTTATGAGATTCAAAGACCTCTTTTAAAAAGTATACCTCCCACTCTTCCCCACTGGGTTATGCCAAAACCCTGCATTTTAAAACTTTGCCCAGAGGAGAGGACCTCTGATGATCACTTGTTACATGGAGGACAAGATCAGACTCCCAAACTCTATAAAGGTGTGATTAACAGATTCACAAGTGCATAGGTGCTGGAACTAGGCTTGAAGTGGTTTTCATCATATACAGGGCCGACAGTTTGGTTCAATGGCACTCAGCACCCCCACTATACAAATTATTCCAGCACGATTGCACAAGTGTGCTTATTCTGAGCCAAGAGGGTTATGGACTTGTAACCACAGAAAAAAACCATTGGAGCGGTTTGAAGGACTGATCACTGGCCAGAGCCTTTATTGGAGTTGGGGTATTCTGTGGTAAGCTTATTAGTATGCATGTGTGACCAGGTGCCTGGAAAGGCCACACTGAGAATACCACACTCAGGGCGGACTGCAAGAAATAGGGCAGACAATCTCCAAGCTGGTGATTTATTCTATAGTAAGATTCACCTAGCCAGTAACAAAATAGCTTCTACAGCACCACACTGGCTAACCAGAAGCCAAACACAGTCCCCATTAGACATTCCAGCCCTTGGTTCCCATCCAAATAAACAGGTCTAATATGGTGAGGGGTTATTGAAAACCTAATTCACCATATGTGAGGTTCTTGCTAATCCCAGAGGATCAGACACATACCCTCAGGTCAATACACATTTCAGATCTTACCCAAATATCATGCTGTCTGCTAATCCTTAGTAAAATAACTAAAGGTTTATTAATTAAAGAAAAGGAGAGACATAAATAGTTAATAGATCACATACATGTAAATGATTGCAAAGTCCTTATATCATGTTTGTAGCAGTGATGGAATAGACTGCTGGCTTGTAAAGTCTCTCTGGTCCTCAGTCCATAGTTCAAGATGCTCCTTTTAGTTGTAAATCTACAGTCCAGAGAATTAGGGCAGTAAAGAAACAAAATGGAGATATCTCAGGTGTCTTTTATATCCTTTGCCAGGTGCCTGGAAATTTCCTATCCCAAACAAAGCCCCGTGCATGGAAAGTTACTGGCTCAAGATGGAGTCCAGGGTCACATGAGCATATGTCCTTACATGGTTTGCTGAATCACAGGGGGTGGCTACTGGCCCCTTGCTGTATGAGAAATCTTCAGGAAGAGCTACCTGGGCGGGATGAGTTTCTTCTATGGCCCATTGTGAGATTGGAGAGTCTTTAATGGGCCATCAACACATAGCTGTCTAGCCTTGATGTAAATTTATATGGAGGGTATCTCCCAGGAACACAACATAGGTTTAAGATACAAGTATGTTCATAACTTCAAATACACAGATGATATATGGACTTAACCAGAACAATCTATCAAGTATGATTATAACTTTTCCATTGACACCTTACATGATACACTTTGTACAAGATTTATGGTAATTGTATAACAGTGGTAAAATCAATGATATAAATAGTCATCTTTAATCATACAGCATCACAGCATGTAGGTTTGCATTATTTTTAATATGTTTTCTCTGCAATGCTTTCACCTTAAGAATAAATGTGCTTGTTTAGAAAAAGCTGTGTGATAACTTATAACTATGGGCAGTTAAGCTGTTTACAGCCTCTGACGAGACGGTAAAAGCAGTCCTGCTTAGGCAGTCTGACTTGCTGGGGAATTCACAGTGTAGACAGGGAACTGTGCAGTCTGGAAAAACTCCAGTCAAGAGGAAGAAAAATGAATGTCTCTGACCAGGAGGGTGATGGCTGGGGACCCAGAAACCGAAGACTATGTACCCTTGCTGGGCTACAGAGGGGGAATACAGGTGCAGGGTCCCTCAACTGTGACAATACGTTCTTCAGTTCAATTTGAAATTGCTGCTGTAATGTCTTATCTAATGGCCTTTTGCTGTCAAGTTTCTTGGTGCTTTTGTGTTTAAGTTTGATCTTCCGTCTTCCCACACACAAATTGTGGTCTCTTCAAATGTCAGTTCCTCTGTATGCTCTGAAGTTCTGGCGAACTGATTAAGTTTCCTTCTAATACATAGACAGTGAATCTGATTCCTGATTGTTCCATCTGGGGAATTCTACGTTAATTAATGGATATCTTTCTGAAGAAACAGTGTTCCACCAATTATGAGCCCTTTTAGCAGGCACAGTTCTATTAGTTGTTTTCCATTCTGATGTTAGGAACCAAGGTTGAGCTTACCCATTGCTTTCTCCACTCTTATTGTCATCATCCCCAATCTTGGCACTGAAGTCCCTTATTACTAAGCAGATGTCATGCTTAGGAATATTGTCAATTTGAGTTTGTAGACAACTGTAGAACTGATCATTGATTTCATCACTGTAATTGTCTGGAGGTGCATAACATTGTATAAATGTCATTTTTAGATATAAAATTAATGGAGATATCCCATCTCCTAGAACTGGAAGGGACCTTGAAAGGTCACTGCGTCCAGCCCCCTGCCTTCACTAGCAGGACCAAGTACTGATTTTGCCCCAGATCCCTAAGTAGCCCTCTCAAGGATTGAACTCATAACCCTGGGTTTAGCAGGCCAATGCTCAAAGCAGCTAACCCACCCCCCCCTGCATGAAACCTACCTTGGAACAATCGGTTATTTGGCTCCCACTCTATGAGCAATTTTTCTGCTTTGGAAGTCAATTAATATTACTCTCTGTGTGTGGTAACCATTTCACCTCCGCAAATATATCATGACTTTATTTTCATTTTAGAATTGTTTTCTACCTATTTCTGGCCATCGATATTCCCTTACTGCAAGAATTTCACATTTAGGTTTGTCCATATCTTTCATTACCAGCACTGCATTTTTTTGTTGCTGCAGCCATTGTTCTACCATTCCATAGTTAGTTTTACCATTAGTAAAGAAATTCTCAGTGCTTCCAGCACTTTGGCATGCTATTTTCAGTAATTAGTTAGTTAGTAATTAGTAACTAGTTAGGTTTCTATCTTTTTTTGCAGCTTGGTTGTCGGCATATCCTCAACCCCTAAACTGAAAGGCCAATAGACTGCTTTTCATCTGGTTCCTATCTTTTGACCAGTCTAGCATGGGTGACCCTACCAGGAGTTAAAACTCCCCCTGGCATAGCTCACAGGGCCATTAGAACACACAAGCCTTCTCATCGTGTCAAGGGGCAGTCCCCAGGGAACACTTTTAGCCTGTTATAAATGGAAAACCCTACTGCAAACTACTGCACAACACTGTGAAATCCTCCTCTACACAGAGGGCACAAACAAGGACTATGTACCACTGAAGTCCCATAGATAGGGCTTAAGTGGACTTTAAATAATGTATAGGCCTCCTCTGCATAGGGGTAAATTTCACCCAAGACTCCATAATGAAACATTATTGCTTCATGCATTGAAAAATAGCTTTAAGGAAGGAGTGATGAAGTAAATACTTTCTTTTTCCTTGCTGATTCTCTTGCCAGTATGATAATCCATGACAAATCTGTCATGTACACTATTTCCATTGAAATGGAAAACAGAAAAACTTCTTACAAAGTCTTTGAATTAGATGCAAATCGACAAAGGAAAAAGAGAAATTTCTATGAAGCTCAGCTATCCAGTTGTTGGGGTTGTCCTGATGCTATAAACATACATGAAATGCCAGAATGTGTTAATACTAACCAATTTTATTGGGATCATACACAGCAGTAACTTTTTGACAGGAACCACGCTCTGATGCACCAAATTTTAATTTTATTGCCACTGACTTTATTTAATTAGCTTCAGAATGGAGGAAAAGAAGGGATAATTTTTTTTCTTCTAAGGAAAGGAGTGCTCTGGATTACCTAGGATGACATGAAAAGTATAAGATTTTGAGGGGGAAAAAGACATGAGGCAGAAAAAGAGCAAGAGAAAGAAGTAATGCTTTCTGGAATCTACATCATGAAGTGGAAAAACAAGCATGCGTCTGACAAGCAAAAACAACTGTGACTTGGTACAGTTAGCACATTTGGTAGAATTAACTATCTTTTCTATTTCTCTTCTTTATTTTCCCCAAGTCTATGGCCAAAAAGCAACAGAAATAAAACTCGAGGAGATTACAGTATTACTTCGGTTTCTTTAATCATGGTTGTTTATACCCAGATTATCTCTTATGCACAATACTGTGGAGAAAATGTAATGAGAGACAGAGGATAGAGGTTTTTTCTGCAATTAATCAATCTCCCTGTGTGGGAATCTGGCATCTTATCTGAGCATCAGTTATAATAGCTAACTTGGTCTCACTTATAGGAGATCACCAGCAAACAGCGTAAATCTGGTGAGGGAACAATTTAAAGGAGCCTGATGAATAAGCTACATAATACGGCTTTGGTGTTCCCCACACATTCTCTCTCCTACTTCCATCCACAGCCCCCTAATTAACATTCACTCAGCATTGTCTACAACATGGGAATAGAATATTAGTGTAGAAGAATAAGCAAATAAGGAGCACATAAAAATAGAATCAGTTTGGAAGGGTTTCCACACGTCAAGATATAAAAGCAACTGCACATGGGAAAAACATGTATTAAACATATAGATTAGAGCCCTTCTGTGGGACTGGATCCCACAGGTCCCACAGGACCGGCTGCCATAATAGCAGGAGCGTGTAAAATGTACTTTGTGGGCGGGATTGGGTGGAAAAAAAAAAACAAAAAAAAAAAACCTGCACTAATTTTCAGGAAAATACTAATTTTTTTTTAAATAAAGGTTTTAATACTTAAATTTAAATGAGGGATAGAAAGATTTGATGTCTATCATAACAGGAGTTGAAGTATTTTTATATAGTTTAAGCACGATTTTTTTTATTCTTTTAGTGGTAAAAATTGTGTCTAAATTCTGTTATATATATATATATATGTCTCTCTTGAAGGATCAAAGGTTTTTGCAGGTGGGAATGGGATAAAAAAGCAGGAAACAATGCGGGAGCGCGTAGGAGTGGGAGTGGGTATTGTGGGGTGGGACGGGAACGGTATTAAAAAATAGTCACTCACAGGGCTCTAATACAGACACAACAGAGTAAGCATAGATACAGGTTGGCCTGATTCTATCCCCATTTTCAGCATTTTAAAGTTATTGATGTTTCCTAACATAGAATGAGACCCTTCTTCCTATTGAATAAGAAAGAAGCTAAGAACAGGGGAGACTTTATTGGCTTGTTCTGATTTCACATTGGTTTTGTTTGTGAGACCCCACTGACTTCAGTGGAATTACATGTAATTTACACTGGGATGAGATCAGAACCAGGTCCTATAAGCCCAGCGAGAAATTGCAATGAGGAGGTATATTAGGAACAGTTGCACAAGTGTAAAATCAAACTCCACACAGCTACGCGTCATGTTGTACTCCATGATGAAAAGTCTGAGAATATTATGCCAACTTCTGTACAAGCAAAGTCTTGGAAATATGTATCTGGCAGCAGCTGTTTAAGAAGGCTATGTAATGCCAAGTGGAATACTACTATATGAAAAGCATTGGGATTAGGCACTGGAAACTGAGTACTGTATAGGCATATTCCATTACATGGGGATGCTTGGATGTTTGTGTGTATAGAGATCTTTCCACAGGAATATCAGCATTTAAATTAAATTGGATATCACTTGGAACCAAAGATAGCCAGGACCACCATACTAAGTGTAAGAATATACATTATTATGTTAAAGTTTTCCCAGAGGCATTTGGTCTCACTTAAGGCAAAGGGGAGAAATGGTTCCAATACCCAGCTTGAACAGAAAAAAGGCAAGGTGCGAAAGCTTCAAGTACCACTTATGCATTTATCCTGCCAAGTGGGCAAACTGCTTAAAACGTCCAACGTGGACTGTTCATTCAAATAGTATTTAAAGCTTTTTGTCATAGTGGCTCTTTGAGAGTGTTACCTTTGTTCATATGCTTCTTGTGTAGGATATATGTTCTTACTTTTGATTTGAATTAAGAAATAGATTATTTCTCTAAGTGACAGCAAAAGAATGGATAAATCATTATAAACACATTGCAGCCACAATGGAAATGCCATAAACATTCAACAAATAGTTAATATGGCCTGATTGTCAAAAATACTGAGCAGCCACAGGTCTCATAGATGTCTGTAGAAACAGCAGATGTTTAACACCTTTGATAATCGGGCCACAATCCTCGTACTTCCCCCTTCGCTAATGATTAAAGCTGACTGGAAACAGTTTTCCCATCCCACAAATACTTTCATGTTCAAAATGTGTCCCTATCTCAAATCAGGACAAAGTCGAACTCTAAAGTATTCATGAACCAAAAAAACAAATTTTGTTTTGTGTCAATTATTTTGATAATTTTGAAACATTGTTTGACCTTTTTCTTTTTTTAACCCTTTTAGCTTACATAGTGTAAATTTCACTACATTAACCCTTCTTCAGTCTTCTGGGACCTCTCCTGTAATCCATGAGTTTGTAAATATTATTGCCAGTGGTGCCAAGATTTCTTTAGCTAACTCCTTCAGTACTCTAGGGTGAATAGCATCCAGCCCCACTGATTTGAATTCATTCAGATTGGTTAGAAGATCTCTGATGTGTTCTTTACTTATCCTGATCTGCATCCCTTCCCCTTTATTGTCTATGGTAACTTTGCTAGTTGTCTGGTCACCTGTTATTTGTTGTTAGCAGACTGAAGCAAAGTAGGCATTGAGCAGCTCTGTCTTCCTATCATCTTCTGTTACCAGCTCACCTTCTCCATTGAGCAGTAGACTCACACACCATCCTTGATCTTTCTTTTTTGTCTGACATATTTGAAGAACCTCTTCCTGTTGTCTGTAACATTTCTTGCCAGCTGTAACTCATTCTTTGCCTTGGCTTTCCTGATTTTTGTCCCCACATGCTCGCACTATTCCCGTGTATACTTCCTTGGTAACATGCCCCTCCTTCCATTTCCTGTATGTATCCCTTTAGCTTTTTAGATAGCTAAAAAGCTCCGTGTGCAGCCACATCGGCCTCCTGTGGTGGCTCTTATCTTTCCTGGGCATCACTGTGCATCAGAATAGCTTGATGTTGAGCCTCAAGTATTACATCTTTTACGAATTGCCAACTCCCTTTGAATAACTCCACTTGAATGATATAAGTGACAAATGGATTAGTAGCAATTTAATTTTTTTTCATGTTTTTATTTTGCAAATATTGCTGCTTTGTCTCTTGATAATTAAAAAAGCCATGACCAGCCCTCAAGCATTCAAAATTCTAATTGGTTTAAATAGATGGAGGTCCCACACTATTGTGAGGTTAGAAAGAACAATAAGTTATTGTATACAATGCCAAAATACTGAGAGAGAAAACATCTGAAGATGTTAAAAGCCAACCTAATGGAAAGTAATAAGCTATTTTATTTTGAATAAAACAATAAAGTTGCTCTAAAATTATTACACCTAATATCTTGTAAACATTTGATATTTGCCTTTATTTAACTTAAAGCCAACTGTCTAGTATTATATGCCACTGCTCAATTTAATAACAAAGGTTTTATATGCTAAGAGCCATCTGTTGCAGTGAAATTCATTTTCTAAAATCTGGAAAAAAATAAAATAAAACTAAGGCTTTGTCAATTATATGCCCATAATAAAGTATGAGTCAGCTTAAAGGATTTTAGCATAGGGATACAATTTACATTGGAGGTGGTCCAATAAGAATTTTCTCTAGTGTAGTTGAACATATTCTAAATATGGCTATCCCAGTGACCCAATGTGATAAAAACTTTCTCAAATGAGAGATAAAAATGTCATTATAATACAGTCTTCTCATGTTGAAAGTGTCCTCTAGTAATTTTTAATAAGGTATTTCACAAGTTTCTATCGCAAAGATTTTTCCTTGAATTTGTATGGTGAGAGCACTAATGCAATTATATGGCAAACTGAGTGTTGATTACAAAAATAAAAGGAGCCTGAAAATTCTTCCCACACTATGGTGAAAAATGTATCTCCAGATGCTCTGAATTAAGGCATTAAAGGATAAAGCCAGCACCCACTTCCACAGCTGCTGAAGCTCCCATGCAGCTCAACTGGTGTGGTTAGAAGGGGGTAGATTTGAAGAGGCTCTTTAAAGTTTGCACAGTTCTGCACATATGGAGCCCAGCTCAGTAGGGGTTCCTATTTGGCAATATGTAGGGTGTGGGTAGAGGAGAGGAGAGTGGGCCCAGAGGATATGCATCAATCCTCCAATCACCCTCTCACAGTGGGGCTACATTAGAGGTGCAGAAGCAAATTGCTTCACTTATTGGGTTGAATAGCCTATCTAGATGAACTATGCAGCCTGTAGGGGTGGATGCCTCTCTTCTTTCCCCTGCACAACTTCCCAGAACCTAGTCCAGCTATTCAGGCTTGTGGCTGGGTTGAAGATTTGGCCCTAAATATATAGGTCATAAATTTAAAGAAATGTAACTAAAAATTATAGCTGGTCTGAACCAGTTTTGCAAAAGTCAGGTATCCACTCAAACCCTAAAGTTATATTCTAATGCTTGGCACTAATAACAACAAAATGAGCAGACTTTGGTGTACTTTTTGTAGTATTTCACAGTCCTTTTACTTTTTCAATGATCTTTTAGGTATAGCTGCTCATTCCCCCTTTTGGATGTCTCTAAGGCCAATAATGAAATCAGACTCCCCACTCAAACCAAAACAAACAGACTACACATTTAAGACAGAACACTTTGGGATAATATTATCCTGTATATAAAACAGCATTATAAAGAGTGTCATGCACGTGCCCAGACTTTTTGGAAGAGTTTGCATGGGTTCTGTGGTTTATTAGAGCTTCTGTTGCTAAGTATTGATACCTGTATCTCTTCCACTTCCTATTTTGATCTAAGTTGTTAAAGAGTTTGAGGTTGTTGTCTTGGACTTCAAGACATGAGCCTACTTTTATAGAAGAACACTTTTTAAAACTCTGAGCCTAGGTAAATAAATATAGCAGCAGAGAAACTGTCTCTTCTACCTCTAGCATGAAGAATCTGGATCTGAGTTTGAAATAAATGACAATTTCAAAATCTCAGAAGTAGTTCATAAAAAGCAGAACACTATATTTTATTCCTCACCCAGAACAGAGAGCAAGCTGGAAATTAAGGTCTGTAAACTAATGGGTTTGAAAAGTAGAGTTGTGGGCTTAAAACTTCTGTCCACAATAATTTATTTACTGTTGCAACTGAGAAACAAGAAATATCTAGAACAGAGTGGTAAATAGAGAATAAGGTCAGAGTTCAGAATCCTGAGGTTTTCAGGAATTCTAGCGTGAAATGAATCACGCTACTTTGTCTTTTTTATTAAACGGACGGATGACTTAATTGATGCTACTTGTTGGTTTAAAAGGTTAGAAGAGTACCTCCTAGAAGCTTCTGAAACTATTTACCCTACAACTTGATCCATGTTCTGTTATGAATGAAATTATCATGCATCTTCAACTGCCTCACCTGCCTTTAGCCTCCAGTTAAGGCAGTTTGATTTTCCAGAAGAAGAAATACAAAAGGAAGTCCCCCAACAAACATTTTAACTCTCTAAAACATCCTTCAAGTTCTTCTATAACATATGTTTAATAGTACAGAATACAAGACTGGTATGCTGTGATAAAAAGCTTTAGGAGCACACATTTGGGCTCCACCGTTCATTCCTGATTAACATGTTTATCCCAAATTCATACTGATTAAACCTCTATACTATACTCAGGAATGTATGCAAGGTGTTTGCAACAAACCAGTACAGTGTACATTAAAAACTGTACAGCAGAAAATGAATGAGAAGAAGAGCTAGAGGGGTGGTATTTACACATCAATAATATTTACAACGCCAGCGAATTCATAGGCAGGAATAGAAGCCATGAAAGGGGCTGCATTGCAGATCCACACCTTGGGAGTGTATTTCAACACACCCACACTTCTCTTACAAAGATCGTGGATTACTCTAGTTTTATTCAAGAGATGTAGATTTTAACACAAATTACATTGAAGGACACATTGTCAGCCTGAGAAAATGGGACTTTAAAAGCTGCACCAAAGGGATTGCAATGGAAAAGGATTTACTATGATTGTGTAACTGTCATTAATATTAAACATGTATTTTTTACTAATACAGAAAAAAACATTTTTTTGAGCTGGCCAGGAATTTTCTGTCAATCATTTTTTCTGTGGGGAAAAGTCAAAAAGAAATATTTCATTCAGGATTGGTGTGACCCAAATTGAAATATTTCAGTTTGTTGAACTGAACCAAAATGTTTTACTTCAAGTCAGTTCAACATTAAAGTGTATTTCTCTGTTGTGTACATTTCTTCCTGGGACTTGTAATTCAGGCCCCCATTCTCTCCTATGGGCTGGGCTTCCTGGCTGGACTACATTTCCCTTGATGCAATGGGACTCCCTTCTGACCAAGCCGCACAGTGCATCATGAGTAAGGCTAAGATTTTGTCACAATATTTTTAGTAAAAGTCATGGACAGGCCACGGGCAAAAAAGAAAAATTCACAGAGGCCGTGACTTTTACTAAAAATATCTGTGACAAAATGGGGATCTGCGGGTCCCCACACCACCTGAAGTGGGGCAGTTGTGCAGGGGCTAGGAGTCACCTGCAGCAGCTGGGGACTGGGGGATACCCCTGCTGCCTGCAGCTCTGGGGGCCCCCATGCTGGCCACTGGTTCCCACAGCTCCCATTGGCCAGGAACAGTGAACTGCGGCCACTGGGAGCTGCGGGGGGAGGGGTGGAAGGGAGCGTGCCTGCGGACAGTCAACGTAAACAAAATGTCTCGCGGCCCGCCAGCGGATTACCCTGATGGGCCACGTGCTAAAGCTTGCCAACCCCTGATCTATATGGATCTCCTATATGTTTTATAAGAATCTGATTCCCTAACAATAGGTCATACTTGTAGAAGTATGTATTTGAGTGTCAGCTGTGTTAAAAATCTTGTGCTAATATATTTCAAATTTAACATTTAGTAATCCCCATTTTTAAAAAGTTTCATTTTCACAATTTCTCTTAACAGTTCCAAACTCTGTGCCATACGGACCTGACACTACCACAGTTTGGGCCTAAGAAGGGCTGCATAGTTGTAGACCTACACACTAAGCAGTTGGCTGTGGATCCATCTCTAACTGCATCTCATTTGTCTTCCAATATTTTCTGTGGTGTTGCCAATATAAGTCAGAAAAGTAGACAGATACAGTGAGATACTCACTTTTTGCCCTTTTACTCCACTGCAGTCACATTTTCCACAGCCAGAACAACCCTGTAAATTAAAGAAAAAGGAATTAAAGTCTTGCATTTGGTGACAACTGCAATACATAACAAATAGTTGACTAAGAGGTGTGGATGTCAGACATATTAAAAATACAGCTGCCCAAAACACAACACAAAACACTGAGCAATTAACTCCAGTGACGCAGCAATATTAGGTTAGTGTTTACGTTTCCCTTCATTTTCTCCATGTTATTTTGCTTAAGATAGTAGATAAAAGTGCACTTTAGTGCAAACCAATTGTTTCAGCTTTTACCATAAAACTATTTGTTAGCTTTGAATCTTTATTTCTTGGCATGCCATTTAAAAGTGGCTGACTTCTAACAGGATGTATGCTCACTGCGCATCTGGTAAAATGAAGGTCTCATTTTAGAATTACATAAGGACTCTCGGACTTACCACTGTCTGTGTTCAGAGATTTCCAAAGTTTAACAGTTTTAAAGAAAAAGGACAGTCTAGTTTTAGAGCCTGATCTGTAATCTATGATCTTGTTAATAAATGGCTGGCATTCTCTGTAAATGTGTCCCCCTAGTTTGAGGATGAAGGGATTGTGTAACTAAGTTTTTTTAATGGTTAATTTTCTACTACTAACGGGGAAAATGGCACATTTACAGAATGTTTAATGCTTTTAGAAAGGCAGAGCATTTTTGTGCCTGTACAGTAAACTTCTGTCCATTAGACTTACTAATATTAGTTCCCTAAAAAATATAACAGTGTCATTAACAGTCTTGTGATAATGGTAAGACAATATTTTTAACAGGAAACTAAAACATTGTTCTCATCACCATAGTAAGTTGTTATCTCCAGATGAACTTTTTTATATATTTTATGAAGTTAAATCTGAACAATAGCCTCCAAGATAGTAAGCTGTTCTTAATTTCACATATTGGAAATGGAAACAACTGCCAATGTTTATTGGCATAGCAGTGACTAACTCCACAGATTCCAACCCTGTTTCTTATATTTACTACTTTTATGCTGTTTTCATTGTCCCTTGTTTTTTTATAACCTCTCCACCATTTAACTCAATCTCTAAAATATGAAGTAGTTTCAATTTATTAATAGCAAGTTGATTGCGGTGATGGCATTAATATAAAGCAAAACATTAGTAAAAATATGTATCAACCTTAAAATATTTTAAAGATAAACTTTAAAGCAAAGAAATGTAACACTTTGACAGACTATACAAGCCCTTCAGAGCTTGATATGAAAACTCTTTAGGACAGAACAATTGTGCTGGGTTTTCTACACTGGACAAACCACTACCATCTTTACCAAAAGTTCAGGGAATGCTGAGAAGCAGCCAGTTAATGCTCCCATAGAAGCTCTAGGCTTCAAAGTGTATTCTGACAGATTCTAGCTAAGGCTTACGGGTTCCTGAGAGGGGAAATCCTGGAGAGCTGGCAGGTGGGAATTCTTTCTCATTATATCTCAGCTGAGGAAAGGAAGCTGAGCAGCATTATTGACTTAGCTAGTCAGGACATTACATGAAACAAACCTTATAAGATACACTGTGAAAAAGTGTCATCTCCCCATCTCCAGCAGAGGGAGATAAGGACAAGGACGTGCTTTGAGATCACAGAAGCTTGCGTAGAAGAATTTCATATAGATAGTTTCTACTAAATCTTTCATTTGTTTACATGAGCCATGAGCTGGAGAATATGGTTTGGGAGATGTTTTTATCTGAGTCAGTGGTAACTAAATGCATACAATTTCTAGGACATAATAATTAAGGGTCAAATCCTCTTCACAAAGCAAGGTCAAACTAGCATGGTGGTGTCTAAGGGAAGGGGTAAACCAGATATACTGTTGCACTCTGGCTGCTAGTTAAAGGATTATGGCTGCATTGTGTCACCAAAGCAATTGAATGCAGGCAGAGCATACCAAGGGCATATTCCCCTTTGCCCTTGCTGGTTGTGAAGCAGTAGAGGAATGGTTCTGTGGCTGTAATAGCCCCTGAAGTTGCTATGTCTTTGGTGCATGGGAGGAGTGATCACTGAATGTATGTTATTGCAGATACACTGATCCATCCTGATCCTAAGCTAAAGAAACACGGAGCTGTTCTCTGCGGCAGTTACGGAGGCCACATCTCCTGCGTGCGTTCACAGAATACTGCCCAACTCCCTCACGCCAAACCTACCCTGATTCCACTCTCTTCCAAGTTCTCAGCATTGATGGGGAACTAAAACTAAAGCATGTAATCCATCAGTGGGGCCAAACAAACATTGCTACTCATCAAAGTTAAATAGTAGAGCAATATTTTCCCTGGGTACATATGTCCATTTAAAAATTAAACAGATTAAGATTCACTTCTCACATGGAACACTTAGTGGTAATTTCAATTTACCCGCTGAAGTTTGTTGGTGTTTTTTTTAACCCACTGAGTTTGTTCTTTTCTCTGACAACCTTCTTCCCCTCTCCCCTCCGCCCCCCACCGTATTCAAGCAAAACCCAAAGTGTTTCTCTTAATAATGATCTTATGATATTTCAGCATTCCACTACTATATTATATTAGAAATGAAGACAAGAAAATCAACACTGAGTTTGATGAAAGTAAATCAATTACTGCAGGGAGAAAACTGGGTTCAGTAACTGTAACAGCTCATGCTAGGCAGGGAATTGGTTTAATCAAAGAGAAAAGTGCCTCCTGAAGTACCAACATTACTGGCCAAAGCACCTGATCTCTCTTCCCCCTCTCTGCCCGCCCCTCCACCCAGCAAAAAAACCCACTAGCTCTCCCATTTCAAGTACTGACCTTACTTGACCCCGTTTAGTTTGCCAGAACTGCTGAGATCACTGTGGAGGATGCATGGCTACAGGTCATACTTCCTTATCCAACATCATTTAGAATGTTATCAGTAAGATCAACATATCCCTTAGACTCAAAAGCATGTTTTAATAGTACCTGGTAATGTGATTAAAGTTAAAGTACATCTGATTCATAATAAACATCTGTTTTCAAGTTAATCTTTAAATGTTGCTATGGTCTAATATTTTACATGCCCAGGTTTAGAAAATAATTATTACTCTTTTTTTAAAAAAAATGGGGGGTTATTTTTAAAAAACTGAATGGCTAAAAGAATAGATTTCTGGTTTAAGATACCTTTTTTGTGTTCCTGAAAATAAACCACCTTTAACCTTTCCTGTTAAATTGTAATTTAACTGATTTTTAAAGATTTTAAAAAATCTAAAATATTTAACACAGAAATATAGTTAGGGGAACTGGAGAATTGTGAACAGTAAGTATTTCTCATTAAAAGTTTCTTAAGGATTTATAGTAGGCACAATTACTGTGCATTAGCAGATCAGCCTATAAAAAGCTTCCAGAGGCAAATTTTATCTTTCTGAAATATACAGTGTAATATAGTTCAATTATTTCAGCAGATCTCTGCGTTCTGTAAGGCCAGCAAGGTTTCTGCTAGTTTTGGTCCTTTGATTTGCACAGTTCTGTGTATGGCCCTGCCCCAGAGTAAAGGGGGAGAGCCTTCTATACTCTTCTAGCAAACAAGGTTTGCATTTAATTCAGACCTCTGCCTATATATATACGACGGGGTTCTCAAACTTCATTGCACCATGACCTCCTCCTGATAACAAAAAATTACTACATGACCCCAGGAGAGGGAACCGAAGCCTGAGTCCACCTGAGTCCCGCTGCCCCGGGCAGGGGAGCCAAACCCTGAGCCCCACCGCCCTGGGCCCCACCGCCCTGGGCAAGGGACCAAAGCCGAAGCCCAAGGGCTTCAGCTCCAGACGGGGGGGCCTGTAATCCGAGCCTCACCACCCAGGGCTTCAGCCCTGGGCTGTGGGGCTCAGGCTTCAGCCCTGGGCCCCAGCAAGTCTAACGCCATTAAAAGAGGGTCGCAACCCACTTTGGGGTCCCAACCCACGGTTTGAGAACTGCTGAGATATGTCTATAATAAAATGTTCTGTTGCCTGCAGTATGCTGTATTCTGGGCCAAATTGTAGCACTTCACCAGAAATTCAGTGAGGTACTGTAATTCAGGGAGGCACAGTTCCTCCCTGAGCAGACTAGAGTGAACTGGATTGTGTAAGCTTATGCAGCCTGCTAGCTGGCTGTGCTGGTAGCAGGTCTTATGATATTTGGGACTGTGAGGGGGTCTTCTCCCCCACACAAGGTAGAACAAGTTAAGTTAGATTAATTAACTCGATAGGCTGCACCTGAGGGAGAGACAGGGCTTGAGAGACTGATTGATGAGGTAACTCGCTGAGAAGGATCACATGGGGTCGAATAAAGCTAGAAAGTCGGAAGCTAAAAGGGGCTGTAGGGGAAGTAGTCTGCAGTCATTCCCTGGGAGATGTGTTTAGGGCTATGGCATTTAATAGTCTGCAGTTGCTCCCTGGGAGGAGGCAGTTTAAGCTGGTACATCTGGGGGAGCTAAAAGATGTAGGAAGGAATACAGGGAAAGAGCAATAGGGTCTGGGAGAAAACAGACCGCAGTTGTGAGACATAGGGTCCCTGAACTGGAACCCTGAGTAGAGGGTGGGCATGGGGGGTTCTCCTACCTGACACTGGGGAAATGGCACAGACCGGGCAATGGAGCTGAAGGCTGCCTGGGACAGTCGCCTGATAGGATTCTGCTAAGGGAGGACTATAGTGACCTGGCTGGTGGCAGGATGTGCGAACAAGCACCAGAAGATGATGTCGGACATAGAAGGAGCTAATCCCCAGAGCAGCCAGAAGGAGGTGCCCTAGCGGTGAGTGGACCCCGGCACTTTGAAAGACTGAGAATTCTGAAAAAGTTTTGTTCTTATCCAAAAGCACCTATCAACCTTAGCCTGAGGAACCCTGGCAAAGATGGCCACCACCTACCATGTCAGTGGCATTGAAGCCAGGCTGTTCTCAGGGAAAATGGGAGGGACAGGTTGGGGATGGGGTATGTGGAGGTGCAGAGATGGGACTATTGGGGCAGGAGGGAGGGTAATATGCTAGGAAACTGAACAGGAAACTCCCAAGGAGCCTGAAAATATAGTGAGCAGTATGTAGACCAGGGGTCGGCAACCTCTGGCACGCGGCTTGCCAGGGTAAGCACCCTGGCGGACTGGGCCAGTTTGTTTACCTGCCGTGTCCGCAGGTTCAGCCGATCGCGGCTCCCACTGGCCGCGGTTTGCCGCTCCAGGCCAATGGGGGTGGCGGGAAGCAGCGCGGGATGAGGTATGTGCTGGCTGCGGCTTCCCGCCACCCCTATTGTCCTGGAGCGGCGAATCGTGGCCAGAGGGAGTCGCAATCGGCTGAACCTGCGGACGCGGCAGGTAAACAAACTGACCCAGCCTGCCAGGCTGCTTACTCTGGCGAGCCGTGTGCCAGAAGTTGCCGACCCCTGATGTAGACTGAGGGGGCTAAAGGGGAATGTGGCAAGCAGAAGGAGATTGAATGGTACAGAAGGGAAGGAATAGGATGTGGCAGAGAGATAGAATGTACCCTACATGCAGAGGCCGATTAACGTTTCCTGGGGCCCTGGGTCAAAGCAAGTGGGGGGCCCCACCCCACTCATTCCGACTGCAGCCGCACCCCCATTCCGCCCCTTCCACCTGCGGCCTTGCCCACAGCCTCACCCCTTTTTTTGCCCCTTTCCCAGAGCCCACCTCTGTTCAACCCAGGCTTCCCCGCACAATCCGCAACTTCTTTTGCTCCTTTCTGCCCCCTACACTGCAGTCCCAAGACCAGAGAGCTCTATCCCCACACCACAGCCCCGAGGCTGTGGCAGAGAGTGAGAGCTCCTCCAGTCCCAGGGCAGCAGCAGGAGTCCAGGTGTTGGGGTTTCCCCCATAACCCCCCCGCACTTCTGTGGGGGACCAGGGTTGGGGCGCTGGGGCTTCTCCTGCTCCACCTGCCTGGTGCTTTTACCGGAGAGTGGGGTTGGGCACAGGGACTTCCCCTGCCGCCCCGGGGCTTCTGCCAGGGATGGGTGGGGAGCGCTGGGGGTTTCCCCTGCCTCCCCAGGCCTTCTGTCTGGGTCGGGGAGCGCGGGGGGCTTCCCTTGCTGCCCAGCAGCTTCTGCCTGGGACAGGTGGAGGGTGCTGGGGCCTTCCCCTGCTGCCCCGCAGCTTCTGCCAGTGACGGGTCAGGGGCACTGGGGGGTGGGAGTGGGGATTCCCCTGCCCTGCCTACCCAGTGCTGCTGCTGGGGAGCGGTGTCGGAGCATGGGGGCCAGAGCCCCCCAGTTGGCCAGGGCCCCTGGGCACGGGCCCCGTTGGCAATCCGCCAGTGCCTACACACCTTGCCTATCTGGCAATGGCGTGTAGGGTACAAGTAGCTACCATCTGCAGTGAAAAGCAGGTTGCATCCACACTGCTGCATGTACCTACACATGGCCAGAGGTGGTTCTATGTTTTTTGCCGCCCCAAGCACGGCAGTCAGGCGGCTTTCAGCGGCGTGCCTGAAGGAGGTCCGCTGGTCACGCGGATTCGGCGGCATTTCTGCGGGTGATCTGCCGGTCCTGCGCCTTTGGCGTACCCACCACCGAAGCCGCGGGACCGGCGGACCTCCCGCAGACATGCCGCCGAACACAGCCAGACTTGCCGCCCTCACAGCGACCAGCAGGCCACCCCAGGCACGCGCTTGCTGCGCTGGTGCCTGGAGCCGCCCCTGCACATGGCAGTGCAAGGCTCAGGTCGGGGGAGGCACAGGGGAAAGGCTCTGACAGCTTCTTGTTGCCTCTCCCCTGCCAGAGCCTTTCCCTGGTGCTGGAGCCTTTCCTTTTAGCAGGGAAAGGGTCTGGAAGCAGGGAGGCAGCGGGACTGTAGATGCAGGAGGCACTGCTTGGGCATGTAAAGCACTGTGTAGGGTACATAGCCACAAGGTTCAGGTGTATCTGTACTTGCCTAGGCGGTGCCTCACCATCTATGCTGCTATTTATAACCATGCTGGGGGGCATTCAGTCTATGTACAATACGTGCTGCTGTAAGTGTAGACATAGCTGGAGGCTGAGGAGAAATGGGGGAGGAGGGAATGTGGAGGACAGGTGGGAGACAAGAGACTGTGGGGAGGTGTAGCAGGAGAATGTGCGTGGAAAGCTGCCTCTCCTGTTGACTGAGGGAACAGCAGCTCTTCACTCTCAAAGGGACAGGAGATGGTAAGTGGAAGAGCCTGCAAGCAGTGAATTGAGAAGCCATACACTTTCTGTGTATGTTTTTTAAGGCTGAATTTTTAAAGTGAAATGGTCACATCTCATGTGGGCAACTTCACTCCACAGGAGATTTTTAAGCCGACCTCATGACCCGCCACGGGCGTGTAGGAGGGGGAGGTTTGTGTCTTGGTTTTTGAGTGTGTGGGATGGACAATACTGTCGGGCATGTGAGGGGACAAAGTTTCATCCCAACTCGTACCCCTCCTCCTTGAAGTGATGTGCACTCCTGGGACTGCACTGAGGTGCAGTCAATGCTTTCCTATGCCAGGACTAACTGTGAATGGTGCTTGTGCAGGAAGCCCAAGTTGGGGGTTGGAAGTGGGAAGGAAGGTTCCTTGCTGGTCTTTGCTGTTTTCCCATGTAAGAGTCAGCCGCAATCTGGAGCTCTCTCTTTGACAAACACAACATAGGCCACCATAAGTTGTATGAAGATTCATCAGTCTTCATATGAAATTGCAGCTTCTACCCAGCTTAGCGCATCTAGAAATGTTATATAATATTTGATACTACTTGTTTCATCTTATTCCTGACTGTTACACACTAGTCACAAAATACTTATAAACTCAGAAACAGAAGTTTACTATAACAATATATATATTGCATCATTTTTGGATAAGTATTTCCATTGTGTTGCAGTCTGTGACTGTTCTGCAATGAATCATATTTGCAAATCATCTAAGTAATCTACCAATTTATACTGAGAATTTATTAAAAATATTATCCACCATTCTATTTCACAGATGAAAATGCTATGTACAGATGAAGTATATTCCATGGATGAATGCAATCCATATATTAGGCAATTAACACAATGCCCTTAAAGTATCATAATTCCATATGACCTCCTTGACCGAATCTCTCATTTTACTGAAAGATGTGCAAAAACTTAGCAACACCATTCCCTATCATAGATGCAGCTGAGAAGGCTCAAAAAAGTTGGTGCAGCAAATGTCTCCAATAAATTGTGCTCCATAAACTAGCTCCCGATACAACTGTTTCAGATCCTCAACTACAAGAACTTGTACACTTTGCTTAATCTTCCTATTTAAAGCCACTTTCCTGGCACTCTGGGGGGGATCAGCCATAGCAAATGCAATTTGGTTTGGAGATCTGCTCATAGGTGTTTTTTGAGAATGGTATATTATTGTCAGATTTACAGTTTAACGTAGAGACTATTGCCAGCCCCTAAAATGCACAATTTATACAAATTTCCACAGGTAGATACAAAGATAGAATCAGTACTTAGACAATCACCTATACTACAGAAGTAAACAATTTCAAAAGTAATCATTACAGGTAGTATTTATAGTACTGTTTCTTCCAGTAGAGGTTGTGTGTCAACATCTGCCAGCCTGCTTGCTGGCTAGTTGGTTCAGGGCCACATTGTGCTAGGTGCTGTACAAACACATAGTGAAAGACAGTCCCTGCCCCAAACACCTTGCAATCTAATTTAATATAAAACACAAAAAGGAACTGGGATGAGGTTAGCAGTGGTAGGAACATGTAGTTATATAGATTAGCTATGTGCACAACTTGCTGGTTGCACGTCATTCAAATCATATTTCTTCTAGTTTACTGATAGCATTAATATTTTATCTTAAATCTGTGTAAATAAAGAGCAGAAATGGAGAAAAGTTAATTCCATTTTAAAATTGTTTTTGCTTGCGTAGTCAGGTGGTGGTGGGAGAACTAAACCAAACTTTCATAACAAAGCCTAGAAACAGGTGAAACTTGCCCTTGTTTCATTACACACTTGAAATTTTGGCCTGCTAAGAATCACAAACCTTTCAGTGAATCTAGGCAGAGCTTTGAGCAATTAGCCCAACCCTCACTATTTGTATTACAGTAGCTCCTGGAAGCCTCAACCTGGTCAGGACCCCATTGTACTGGGTGCTGTACAAAGATATGGTAGAATTTTAAAAAGTATTTAGCATTGGTTTAACTCTGTTCTCATTGAAGTCAATGAAAATCCCATCCATAGTAAATCACACTTCCTACTCCAATTTAAATATGAGATATAAGTGGGTGAAGGAAATAGGCATGCAGGCAAGTGGGTGACAGTCGGATAACAGTAAAGATAGCATATTTTTGCATATATGAGCTGTGTGCACTATTCACAGGTGTAATAATTCTAACAGTAATCAGAAAAATCTCAGCTCACCACCTACCCATTATCAAATGACAGTTTCCCATAGACATTAGACTTAAGGGTTGAATCATGGTTTGGGGAGAGAACGACATGCAACTTGATGGGTCCTTCCCTCTTTTTTTTTTTTTTTAATCTTGAAACTGGGCAAAACTTGGCATTAGGTTTGATGGTTTATTAGAAACTTAAACTCAGAAGAAAACTATGGCATCACAAATTCTCAGACTAAAGCAAAGAATTTCATGAACTCCTGTGAACTGGAGCCTCCTAGTTTCACACTGCTCTAGCTATCAGTAACGCTGATTAGGGATTATTTTATGTGAATTTTATTCTGACAGTATCCCTTTAAACTGGCAAAGGCAAGAGGATTTAGAGTCAAGGCTATTTACAGCAGATACTGTAGCTTGAAATCATGCACAGTTGTGAGATCTCTGGTGTACCAAGGATTATTTGTTAGAGAAAGGGCAGTTTTATGTTTCCTTTCCAGGCTTTCTGAGTGTATGAGTCTGTCCTGTGGGGGAAGGAGGACAAGATCAGACTTATTTTAATGTAACACAGCATTCAGTTCTACCCACACTTACAAAGGTATAACTCTCATCTAAGTGACAACAGAATCAGGTCCATAGTTGTCTGTGTTTCACATCCCACCAAATAGGGAAATATGGAGGTGCTGCCAATGAAGCATACTTATCTTCTGAATTCCTTTCACATTCCCTGCTCTATTTAAAAATGTCAAAATAGCTCCCTGGCAGTATTACTAGTCTAGTCTTTACCTTGTAGATATAACGCTATTGAAATTAACTGAACTGTTCTCTCATACACCACATATGATGGCAAAATAACGGTGGAGGAGATTACTGGGATACTCGAATTAAATCCTATAATGTTTGAGTTTTTTCTTAACTGATTTGATTTCCCATTATCTTTTTATGAAGTTGTTAAATCTTGTTCTTCAGAGTCTTAACCATAAAGCGCAACACAAAAAGGAATAACAGCTTGATATTATGGAAAAATACAAAGTTCAATATTTCTAGGATTATTTGTATTTATTTTAGATTTTGGAAACAGTGAACCGTATTGGCACAAGATAGTCATCATTTTTCAGATGAACATGCAAGCAGGGAAGCTTCATTTCTATATCCCAACACAGTGCATGTGCAAAGAGGGATCTTTAATTTAGAGAGACGGGAAATCAGCTACTGGAGATGATCAAGGTGGACCATACTTTTGAGTCTCCAACTTGTCTAGACTAGGATAAAAAGGTGTATTTTTAAAACGTGTTATTTAACAAGTTTTAAACACATTTTAAAATACTAATGTAGACAGGGCAAGTTTTATTTTATCATGTTAGCTGGTTGAGATGAACTCTAGAACAGTGTTTTTCAAACCGTGGGTCACGACCCAGTATTGGGTTGCGGCATGTCAGGCACTGGGTCGCCTTGCTCTGGTCAGCACCACCAACCGGGATGTTAAAAGTCCCGTCAGCGGTGCTGCCCAGGTAAGGCAGGCAAGTACCTATCTTTTCTGACACCGCGCTGCGCCCCGGAAGTGGCCAGCAGCGGGTTCGGCTTCTAGGCAGGGGGGCCACAGGGCCCCCTCACGCTGCCCCTGCACCGACCCCAGCTCCGCACTCCCAATGGCTAGAAACTGGCCAATGGGAGCTGGGGGGGGGGAGGCGTGCTAGCGGGCAAAAGTCGCACACCTCCGCATAGGAGCTAGACCTGCTACTGGCTGCTTCCGGGGTGCAGCTTGGTCCACGGTGCCAGGACAGGCGGGAAGCCTGCCACTGCACCCCTGTTGCACCGCTGACCGGGAGCTGCCAGAGGTAAGTCCGCACCCCAATCACCTGCCCCAGCTCTGAGTCCCCCCCCCAAACCTGGAACCCCTTCCTGCACCCCAAGCCCCCCATCCCCAGCCCCACCCCAGAGCCTGCACCCAGAGCCCAGACCCCCTCCCGCACCCCAACCCCCTACCCCAGCCCAGAGCCCCCCTCCCAAACCCCTTATCCTCAGTTTTGTTGGGTCGCGGGCATCAACAATTTTCTTCAACTAGGTTCCCAGAAAAAAAAGTTTGAAAACCACTGCTCTAGAAGGAATGACTTGCCCTTCCTACATCAGGGCTTTCAAACATGTTTGCTAAAATGTGTTTGCTAACACTTTTAAAAATTACACCTTTTTATCCTAGTCTAGGCTAGCCCCAAGTGAACTCTGAAGATTAAGGTTTTTTATTTATTAATTGCACTTGCCAGTAGGAATTGAATTGTGAAACTCATATCAGATGCTTCTCCTTCTAGGTGGAGTTGATCCATGGAACAGAAGGGTTTTTTAGAAGGCCATTTTACATACACAAATGCAGCAGTGATAGACTAGCTGTGTATGTGTGGGATGGGAGTGGATCTGCACATCTCTTATTGTCAAGAAAATGGGAGGCTTGGAAGGGGACCATGTGATCCACAACTACTCATATTGTCCCTGATAGTCTGTGTGAGGTTGAGGAACAACAGTGGCTGTTATTCCAGGTGAAGGGGTGAAGTAGCAGTGGCTGTGACCTACTCAGATACTGAGAGTGGGAATTCCATCCCCCTTTTAACCCTACTTAGTGCCCCATACAAAACCCATTTACTTGGGCTTTTTGCAGCACAGGTAAATTTCAACTTCAGTGCTCAGAATGGTTGAGGAATGAGGATTTATGCCCTACCTTCACTTCACAGTACTGCCAATTGAAGAAAGGCTGGAGGTAGATTTAAAAAAAAAAAAGTTTGAGCACTGTTCTCACTTCTTAAAATTATAGATTTGAGAAGTCTATAGGGCAATAAATAACTGAGGAAATGGAACTTTTTATTTTTTATTTTCACAAACATATTGACCCTTTCTCCTGTACTTGCTCCTCCACTCCATAAAATAACTTGGCAACTCATTTTCATTCATCTCCTTGCCTGTTTTCCCCGCTAACTGTGGGCGGATGTTAATTATTGCTGTCTGGGGAACTGCTTTGACCTGGGGACTGGTTATGGGTAATAGAGCTTTTATCTCTAGGTCACTGTTTTAAATTTTGCTCTAGTCAGCAATAACTGAAAGTTGCTGCCTCATGACTGCTGTTCAAAGCTCATGGTTGTCTCAGTTCAGTTCTTCATAGGTCCAGTGTTCACGTAACTTTAAAGAGAAAATAAAGCTCACCCACACCACTACTGCGATTGACAATAGCTGGTAATCTCAGAAGAGAAATTAAGGCCTGAATGGAAAAGGAGAATTAACAACCCTTTCCCTTTTCAGATTATCTCTCTGGATCACAACTGCAGGTACACTTGTGGGGCAGTTTCCATTGCCATTGTCAGTAGAATCACAGAAATCATCACTCTGTTAATATAGTTTTGGTCTCAAGAATACATTTTCTAGTGTTGTGTCTAGCCTAGCTGCAAACATTCCAATAGATGGGACTTCCCATAATGCCCCTGTACTGTGGACAAACAAGGCACCTCAGTTTCCAGTTTTGTCAATTCAGTAGCTCCCCACGTATTAATATAAGAAACATCTAGACACTGTATCAAAGTCTGGTCCAAACTTCAAATAAAGGCAATATTTAAAATATCTGTCCAGTTTTTAGAAACCAAATAGGTTACAGCTATGAAAATTATATGGAATGTAATAGGAAATTATAAACTTTCTGTTTAGGTTTAACTATTCTGTCAGATTTAATGGAGAATTAAATTAGTGTTACAGAATTCTATGGGATGCTTCCACAAAACTATAGACAGCATAGAACTCTTCCATCAAAGATATTTATTATTATTCATTTTGCCATATGGGTGAAGAAAGTATCTTTTATTCAAGGCTTAGTAAGATAGAACACTGTATTCTGTAAACTGTGTAATCATTGATAAATCAAAATATTTACTGAATTTCAGAATGTGAGAGATTTCATTCCTGGTCCTCAAGCACAATTCTAAGCAGTTAATTGATTACTAAATGCTATCAAGGTCTCTCTGACATCACTATTAAAATATTTTTGCTTTTAAGAAATTAAAATGACTATCACTGCCTATATAAAATATTATTCCCTGTTTGCTAGTGTAAAATAATTATGGTTGCCAATTGTCTGTTTATCCAGTTGTTTTTAATCTCCTTTCCTTTTTAAGAACTCCAGTTTAGTTTACATTTTCAAAGGAGAAGTAAAAAATCCCAAGTATGATTTGGATACTGAGGCATTCCAGCAGGGATAGTCAACAGGCAGACCACAGGCTATATCTGGACTACCAGACGCTTTTGAAAGGACCCTGAAATCTTCTTATTTATTTTATCATTTTTTTATTATTTTCTCTGGAGTCTGGACCTCGACTACACCTTGACCAAGAAATTTGGACTTTGACAAAAAATAATTGACCGTCCCGGCACTACAGCAACAGTTCCTGATCAACAATTCAGTATCAGTGTCTTTTCTTGGACTTTCTTAGATTTTTCTTACATTTACTTCAAAGCATTTTCTCAAATGCCTTTGAAAAGACACATATCCCTTTGTAATTTAAGGAAACTGTTAAATCAGATTTAATCATTGTTTGTTTGTTTTGTATTTCCCATTGTATTCTATATCTTTCCTCTTTGCACAGATGCAAACTTTGCTAGGTTAGCAAAGGTGAGAGATTGAGACCTTAATCCAAGACTTGTAGTTGTCCTCTTTCTAGCCTAAACAAACCATTTTCAGTACACAGACAATTCTATTGCAAAACTACTGACTCTGTAATAGTCTTGTTGCTACCCACAATGTGTTTCAGTTTCTTGGAAAGTCCAAAGCAAACTGTTCTTTTCCTGTGACATGAAGCAGAATATCCTGCCATCTCTGTATGCTTCTATGTTTTAATAGCATCTATGAACATGCAGTGATGGGAGAAATAATGTTAGACTCCAGTTTTTTATGAAAAAGATTAATCAAAATCCTTGAAACTTATAATTTGAGTCTGAGGCTATTTCCAGGCCCTACTGCATACAGTATCTATACAGGGATTCATGTGCACAACACCCATGATAATCAGTGTGAATATCTTAAATCCTCCTTTTTATTAGTAGATGATAGACACTTTAGAAGCTAAGGTTAATATTTTCAAGAGTGGCTTCTGGCTTTTGGTACCTAACCTGAAGCATGCTGACCCTGGTTTTCAGGAGTACCAAGGACACACAACTTCATTTGAAATCCATGGAAGCTGTGGGTGTTCTGTGCTACGGAAAAATCAGGCCCAAGGTGTCTCAAGTGGAGCACCCAAAATTTGAGGCATCCAAAATTAGTGGCTACTTCTGAACACTTCTGCATAATTCTGTAGGACTGTGTCTCAACCAGACAAAATCTCCCCTAGCATCCAAAAAGCATCCCACTTCCTAATGTGTGGGTTTTTTTATCGCAATGGTTTACAATTCATGAACACATAGCTACTGTTCTAAGTGTTAAGTATTCAGTTGTTGTGTACCATAATCCCACCCACAAAGAAAAGTAACAAAGATCTTTTTATATGCTGCCTTGGGGGCTCAAGGCTCTGCACAGCACTAAGGCAACTTCTGTGGTTGCTGGATCAGTCTCTTCAAGCATTATTGACTACTCAACCTTGGATGCTGCTTTCTATTCCACAAATGTATTTCCTCCCATGGAGTGTGGTCTCCATTCTTCCCCACCCAATCACTATATTCAGCCTACATCCTTATACATGGGGCAGGAGCAAGGGTTTTCCTTACTTGGCTGACCAATATTAGTAAACAGGGAGGGAATAAATTTAAAATGGTACATGGGATCCCAAGCTGAGCTCTAAAATAGAGGATTTCCTCTTGGCTATCTGTCACAGCGGCTAAATATGCTGGCTGGCAAGAGAATTCTCCTGGCTGACCACTGTAAAGTGATATGAAGACCCATCCTGTGGCAAACAAGGAGGGAGTAAACTTCATGGAAACCTGTGCTCAGGGCTGGATTTAGGGGCAGGCTACCCAGGCGACCACCTGGGGTGCTGGCCTTGTGGGGGGCACCGGGCTCAGGCTGCTGTTTTTGTTGTTACTGACAGAAGGGAAAATAGAATGTTTGAAGTAAAATGTTTGTTATTCCGTAGTGGATTCATTTTTCACTAACCTCCTAGAATGTCCCGGATCTTTATAGAATCTCGTGGAATCTTCCAGACTTTCTGAGAACTACATTTTCCTCAAGCCTCCTAGAATGTATACCTTCATGAGTATATAAGGGATGGTGTGTTGCCATCAGTCAGTGAGATATAAAAATGAACTGAAGTGAAGTGAGAGCCCAGATGCAATATTGTGAACCTTGTTTTATTGGGAAAGTGTACCTGTGTTTTAAGACTTGAAGAGTGTAAGTAGTGACTAATAAAGGACATATTTAATGAGATACCAGACACTGAGACACCAGAGATATCCTATCAAACCCCTAGCTACGCAACAATATAAAAGTTTCTGTAAGCTTAGAGGAAACAGATTTTGTTATTTGATTCTATATGGCATGAATAAATAGAGATTTACAGATCCTAGCGTGCAGATGTATGGTCTTATATGACAGGGATAAATCATGCATGCAAATTGTGCATCAAAGTCATGAAGTGGGTTACAAATGCAAATAAAAATAAGTATCAGAAGGGTAGCTGTGTTAGTCTGTATCCACAAAAACAACGAGGAGTTCGGTGGCATCTTAAAGACTAACAGATTTATTTAGGCATAAGCTTTTTATTTTTAAATAAAAATAAGGTATTCAAAAGTGTAACAAATGGAGGAGGGAGGTGCCGAAGACGCTCCTTGTCTGGGACGCCATTTGGTCCTGGACCAAGGTATGGCAGTAGCTAACCACAATGTAGGAATACAGTTAAATATAGGAAAGGACTGTTGTGCTTAAAATCATGTCAGGTGATCATGGCTTACCTTAG
>NW_020664372.1:31526706-31567835 GCF_002925995.2 Terrapene triunguis
AGGATGGACCCTACATAATTCCTCAGGATAGACAATCCCTAACTGAGAAAGCTAATGCATTCTTGAGACTGCAGCAGTGCTCATGGAGTGTAGAGATCCCCAGCACCGCATTTTGTGTCTCCTGATTTGACCCTAAATGCCAAAATCTACAGCCCTTACTCAAAAGATACTCTCACTGACCTCCATGGGAGTTTTGCCTGTGCAAGGACTATAGGATTTGCCCCTAAAAGCTTTTATAAAAAGACTAACAGTCTGTTTGTTTGCAAGTGATTTTCAGATACAGAAATCAATAAAACCATTTAAAAGATTTCTTCATTAAGACAGACAATACAGTATCTTGTCCATAGTCCTATTTTCCTTCTACAATAAATCAGAAGCCCTCTTTAAAAATTGATGATTTAATTAAAAATGCACATAGAAACAGTAACAACCTTCAAAACAGATGAAAGAATTGTTAATGCTTCTTTGCACCATGCAGGAGGCAATGCTAACTATTTCTTCTGTAATACCAGGCATTCCAGCTATGTACCTTGTCTGCCCAGTAAACTAAACAAAATTCTCTAAAACTGTTAATCAACAGTTAATACATTCTGACCAGGAAGTGCAAGGTATTCCGTCAACAGTAGTAGCACCCACAACTTTTCAACATCTTTGTCAAACATTGGACTTAAAAGGGAAGCAGTGTGTTTAGATTACTTCACAGCTAGCCAAAATCTACTAAAAGACTAATTTTCATTTTATAAGTCTACTTTCCTTATGCATAGCTCAAAGTACTTACAAACAGGTTGACCCTGTGAAATACTATCACTGCTACTATACAAATCTATAGTAAAATAACACAATGGAAGATTAAAATCATTGTTCCAGATTACTGATTGCAAACACCTGCACTTCAAATTTCTTTAGTAGCAAACAGACCACACTAGAAGCACCATTTCCTAAACTTAACGCTGTCTGATTTGCATTTGCAAAACTAGGTATAAACCTAGAACAGAATGTGAATTGGTTGGTTGGGGGTGGGGGGTGTCACACAAAGGGTTTATTACATGCATATCTCTAGCACCTGCAAAGGGGGGGGGGCGTACAAAAGCCCCATTGGCTTTTGTCCACATGCCAGTCAGCAATGCATCTGGAATTTTTCTTTCTCACTGTTTCAAACTCAACTCGTAACTTAGCCAAGAGTTGATGCCTATTCCTCTTGCCTGAGAAAGTGAATGACTGTGTTTAATTTTTCTTCATGTCCAGATTAGTATACTGTAACTGCTGCATGATGATCTGAACATTTCAGAGGCACCCTGCTTAACACTGGATATATTACCAAGGGCCAGGTCCTAATCTTTAAGATCCCTTATGAACTAACACATGGCTATTTTAGGGCTCAATCCTGCAACAAATTATATACCCTCTGTTTTAAAACCATGCAGTGTTTTCAGAGCACAATGTAAATCCCACCATTTTACATGAGCCTCCTCTTAGTAAGGAGATGAAAGCTGAAGAAGGTAATCTTCTGTCTGAGAAATAGAGAGAGAAGAACAGAGATAAGAATAGAAAATAGAAATAAATTAGTTTTTCTTTTAAAGGCAGCTTGGGATGGGGTGTCCACTCCACACAAACTGTGAGAGGGTTAATGTGGGCCAGAAGGGGCCAATTAATCTTAGATGCGGCACCTAGAAGGGAATGAGGAAGAGGGTACAGGGAGGAGGTGTGTAGTTACTGCGTAGAGGGAAAGGGAGTTGGCCAGTGACATGGAGGAGATCCAGTGGGAGAGTAAGCTGTGGTTTGTGCTCTGGACCAGGGAGTCTGGCAAGAGGCCGAGAAGGATGAAGTGGCCATGGGGAGCAGAGGAGTCTCCAGAGATAGGAAAGGAGACAGAGAGGTGGGGTAGGAAGGAGCCCAGGAAAACAATAACAGGGTCTGAGACTGAGCAGACGTGGGTTGCTAGCAATGTTCCCTCTAATTTTTTACATCCACGTGTGGAGTGAATTTTGTTATGTGCACCAATAGGGAGGTGATGTGTTGCGGGGGTGGGGCCAAGGGGTTCGGAGTGTGGGAGGGAGCTCAGGTCTGGGGCAGAGGGTTGGATTGCAAGGGGGTGAGGGCTCCAGCTGAGGGTGTAGGCTCTGGGATAGGGCTGAGGATGAGCAGTTTGGGGTGCAGGCTGCCCCGGGGCTGTGGCGGGGAGAGAGGACTCCCCCCAGCCCTCTCTCGCTTCAACAGCCGGGGCCGGGGAGAGGCGCCTTTCCCCGCTGTGTGCCTGCACAGTCTTTGATAGCCTGCTGCGCAGCCGCACAGCTTAGAGGGAACTTAGGTTGCTAGTGATCAGATCCCTGAGCTGGAACCTGGAGTAGAGGGCAAGGCTGGATTCCCCTACCAGCCACTGGGAAAGTGTTACAGACTCTGGAGACCTGGAACACAAGACTGGCTGAAACAGCAGCAGACAGCTTGTCCAGTGGGCCTTGTTATTCTGAAAGGGGAAAACTATATAGTGACTTGGCAGGAGGGCTGAGTCACAAAGCGGGAACACCCTGAGTCATGGAGAGAAGGACCACACACACACCCCGAGCAACTGACAGAATTGGGTGGGTGACAGGGCAAGAGTTAATTCCCAGACACAGCCACAGGGAGGTACACTTCCTGTGGTGAGTGGACCCTTTTACATAGCTGCAGAATCAAGGAGTATGGCACAGTATGATCCTTTATGGACAAGTTTAATACAACCATTAATTTTGTATTTATTTTTCCAGATTATTATGGTGATGGGAACATTCTTAATGCTTAAAGATTGCCAGATACTTTGGGGGCACATGACCCCAACATCTCCTTTCCTCCTTTCCCAAGAGTACCAAGTGGGCTACAGCACTCGGCTGGATTTCCCCAGGGGAGCAGCTCTTTAAGAACGGACTGACAGAGATAAGAAACCATGGAAGGAAAAAAATAAAATTATGACCTGGAAACAATGCAAGTTAATACACTGGGAAGGGGGGGATATCCAAATACAATTCAGTGGGTGTGAGAAACATACAAGGCAGTACAGTTGAACAAGGCAAAGTAGTAACAACTGACTGCAAATCTGATACGTTTCCAATGTGATATGGCAGCAAAAAAGGCTAGTGTTGTTTGAGGCTGCATATGCAGATACATCACAGAGCAAGGATGTAATAGACCCTCTCTGTACAGCTAGGTGCAATCCCACTTAGACTACGTCTACACTGTGAGCTTGGGATGTAATTCCCCATGCAGAGTAAAACCTGTTTGAAACAAGTGAGTATATACCTGGCACAGCTCAGCTGTGCCTCTGCTCCCCATGTTACACTATGCTGCTATTTATACTCATGCTTGCTCAATATGGGCTAGTGCAAGTACTGTATGTGTACATGAGCAGGGGAATCGCACCCATAGCTGGTAGCACAGACATAGCCTAAGGGCTGGTCTACACTTACCCGGTAGTTCGGCGGCGAGCGATCGAACTTCTGGGTTCGACTTATCGCGTCTTGTCTGGACGCGATAAGTCGAACCAGGAAGTGCTCGCCGTCGACTGCGGTACTCCAGCTAGACGAGAGGAGTACCGCGGAGTCGACGGGGGAGCCTGCGGCCGCGTGTGGACCGAGGTAAGTTCGAACTAAGGTACTTCGAACTTCAGCTACGTTATTCACGTAGCTGAAGTTGCGTACCTTAGTTCGAATTAGGGGGTTAGTGTAGACCTGGCCTTAGTGTAGTATGTTCACTTCTAGGCACCTAATTACTAGATATATTTGAAACACTGGAGCGAATTTAGAGAAGAGCAATGAAAATCAGTAGAGACTGGAGTGATTTCCCCTACCTCCCCTTTTAACCCTTACATGGGTACATAGGAATTTTCACACCGGTTTGCAGCTCTTCCTATACATAATATGCTCTGTTCCAAATAAACATTTTGGACTGAAATGGGATTGATAAAGGCTAAATGAGTGATATGCAAAAAATAAGCACAGTTTTAACAAGTCATTTGTGTGAATTTGCACCAAAGCTAATGACTTTTAAGCAACATATTTCCTCTTACTTTGTTCAGTACAATTATGGTAGGGTTTCTAGTTAATTAGAACTCTTTGAAATAATTCATTTTTTTATCCTTACCCACATTATTTATCCAGCTGGCTCAGCCACAAAAAGGCTGGTCTTGTCTGTCTATGCTGTATCTTTATGGGATTAGCCAAAATTAAAAACATCCACATTTTGAAAAAACAAATTAATAATAATTTTGAGGTTTGAGCATAACTAGGGTGGAGTGAAACAGTCACAGGACATCTTTTTTTAGTATGTAACATTTGCCAGCGGCTAAAGGAAACAAAATTATCAGTCTTCTCCATTTTTTTTTCTTGTTGACTAGACAGGAAGCTGGCAAAATATGAACTCGTAAAAAAACAGAACATAATTTTTATTGTACTGTTTGAACTACTTATTGTGTTTGGTAAATAAAAACATGTTTCATAACCATCCAGGGAAAAGTCTATTTTTTGGTTTACTGACATACTAATTAAACCTATTTTTCTTCTTAAATAACTTTTATAGCACAAACTGAAATAAATTTAAAACTGAAGCTGAAAATCCATTCTGTTCTATAGCAGTTTTGTGAGTGATGGGAAAGACAGCGATATAAAATCAATGTGTTGTCGAAACCCACATTCCACATATGGAGGTCAGTGTAAGTACACGCATTGATCAAAGCAAGAATATAGCCCTAAATATTTGTATACAGTTTATTTTAAAAAAAAGTTTGCTAAAAAGCACAACTATTAGACTTCTTTATGTTTATAAACAATAAAAAGCAGCCATACACAGGCTCCAAACACTCTGCAGATATTTATACTGTATTTGGTTTGTAATTGTAATCAATTCACCCCATCTAGCAAGTCACAGCTCATAACTAAATACTAACATCCCCATTCATTATCAAAGAAGAGATTAAACAAATGGGCCCTGCACTATGCTCTGAAAGTTGATAAATCTATCAGGACAGCAATTCCAGAGCCCAAGCACCCTTACAGGGGACTCCCTGACAGCAGGAGCCCTGTGGTCTATTTATATAGCACCAAAAGTGTGCTTAATGCTTAACAAATAATTAGTAAGACAAGATCTGTCATCAGGAGCTAATGGTGAAAAGATGGAGCTGGGACCCAGGAACTCCTGTAAATCAGTTTGGGAAAAGACATTTAACCTCTCTTCCATTAGTTTTCCCATGTGTAAAATGAGGACAGATACCTGTCCCACGGGGGTGTAGTAAGAATTACTCAGTGAGGTCTGTAACATGCTTTGCAGATAAAATTTATATAGCAGTTCCTATTTTCTAATCATTACTAAATTAGGGGGGGAAAGAGGGAAAGTTTAATTCAGGTAAATCAGCAGCACAGCAAATTCCAAAGGGACGTGATATCCTTGCAAATCGAGCACCAGCAGGATTGATCTCTGGCAAGGTGCTTAAGATCGTTTGATTTCCAGTGATGGACAGAAACTGAGTATACAATCCTTTTGTGCCACTGATGGGGCCTGTGTGATTGCTGGCTGCATAGGAGCATTCTTTGGTACACACACTTCAGAACTGGATGGTCTTTCATTCTTAGAATATGTTCATACGAAGAAAGCCACTGAAACCAAATCAGTACTGATGGAGGAGGATGCTAGGTTCAGCTTCAAATATCCTCATTTCTGATCTTATCCTGCCCCGATATGAAGCAACTGACAGAGATGATGAGAATTGAAACAATAATTCAGTGTTTTTCAGCGTTCCTCGGTGCCCATGTTTCACTTCCATACAACAGAGTTGGTATAACTGTGGTTTTATAGCTTTGTAGCAAGCTTGATGTCAGGACGTCCCCACGGAGGCTGTTAAAGGGACCAAAACATGGTAGCTGCTGCTATACAAAAATCTGCATTGTGAGCATCCTCCAGCAGTTTCTATGATGCTGCCATCTGCTCAATGTCCTGTTTGGTAATCTGGAGATGAAGGCTGATGGTAATTGCCATGGATTTAGTTTTATCTGGATTAATAACCAGATTGATGTGTGCTGATTTTTTGCCTGACCAGATCAGCCTTATAATATATGGAGATATACCTATCTCATAGAACTGGAAGGGACCTTGCAAGGTCATCAAGTCCTGCCCTCTGCCCTCACTAGCAGGACCAAGTACTGATTTTGCCCCAGATCCCTAAGTGGCCCCCTCAAGGATTGAACTCACAACCCTGGGTTTAGCAGGCCAATGCTCAAACCACTGAGCTATCCCTCCTCCCCTTCAGCTACAGTGATTCACCAAACTTATCCAACAAAACAACGTCATCAGCGTATTTTCAATACCTCAAAGCATAATGCTGTTCAGCTGGATGCCACCAACAGCTGACTCCTCATGCTTATCTGTCAACCAATCAGCATCTGTATTGAACAACAATGGTGACAGAGCACTGCCTTGCTGAACTCCTGTGAATCTAGGAAACCCTGCTGTGTATGTAGGGTGATCAGAGAGCAAGTGTGAAAAATCTGGACAAGGGGTGGGGGGTAATAGGAGCCTATATAAGAAAAAGACCCAAAAATCGGGACTGTCCCTATAAAATCAGGACATCTGGTCACCCTGTGTGTATCTGCCGTTGACTCGAACACAGCTTTCTGTTCCATTATAGAGTTCTTCTATTAATAACACTATCTTCCCAGGGAAGCAGAGATACCTCATCAAGTCACACAAACTTGCTCAATGTACTGAATCACAGGCTTGGATAGAAGTCTATAAAAAGTACTGGCATGGCTTATTAAACTCAGCCATCTTCTCAAAAAGTTGCATCAGGGTAAATATATGGTCAACAGTGGAATGACTAAGTCTAAAGCCACAGTAGGTACTTGGCCTTTGCCACAAAGTGCATCACTGATTTGAAACATTAATAGAGAGGCAAAGACTTTCCCTGGGACTGACAATAGTGTAATACCTCTGTATTTGCTACAATCAGCCCTATCACACTTTTTTGAACAGAGGTAGAACAAAAATTTCAGGTAAATGGACTATACCAAGACAGCTACTAACACATATCAGCAATATGGGTCACTCAAATATGCAATCAACTCAAAAGTAAGATAGAATAATCACTACCTTCTTTTAAGAACTTATTACCTCCATATCCATAATACCCAATAGAAAGTAAGTCTTAAAGTAGTTTTAATCATCTCTAACATGGCAGAAGATAGTTCATAAGAAAGGATATATCTATTCTGACTCTCCAAGTCATTCTGACATTCAGTGTTTAAAGTTGCCATGGGTTTTTATCTTTCTAAGGCCCCTATCACCTTATCTAAGCACTGATGTAAGCAGGTACGGTATGTAAGCAGTTACTGAAAGCGACCATGTAGGAAAACAGACAGGGTATAAAGAGCTCCACAGATCACCCTTAAAGGAAATATTGTGAACCAGATTCTCCACTCACACCAATTTTACAACCAATATATCTTCATTGATTTCAATAGAGGCACTTCTGATTTGAGGACGTGTTAGTGAAAAAAGAAACGGGCCCTGTCTCCAGGCCAGTTTTGCTCTGCCCTCTTCTTAAGAGAATCCTGTTGGTCACTCCCAACTCTGTTCATCTAGGGCAGGAGTGGGCAAACCTTTTGGCCTGAGGGCCACATCGGGGTTCCAAAACTGTATGGAGGGCTGTGTAGGGAAGGCTGTGCCTCCCTAAACAGCCTGGCCCCCACCCCCTATCCGCCCCCTCCCACTTCCTGCCCCCTGATTGCCCCCCTCAGAGCCCCTGACCCTCCAACCCCCCTTGCTCCTTGTCCCCTGACCGCCCCCTTCCGAGACCCCCTGCCACTAACCCCCCCCCAGACCCCGCCCCTATCCAATACCCCAACTCCCCGTCCCCTGACTGCCCTGACCCCTATCCACACCCCCAGCCCTGACAGGCCCCCTGGGACTCCCATGCCTATCCAACCGCCCCCTGCTCCCTGTCCCCGACTGCCCCCCAGGACTCCCTGCCCCTTATCCAACTCCCCCCACTCCCCGCCCCCTTACCATGCTGCTCAGAGCACCAGGATTGGCAGCCAGGCCGCCTGGCCAGAGCCAGCCATGCCGCCGCGCAGTGTTGAGCACCGGGGTAGGCCGGCGGCTCTCGCAGACACGCTGCCCGGCAGGAGCTGGTAGCCCCACCGTCCAGAGCCGGTGGCATGGCGAGCTGAGGCTGCTGGGGAAGGGGGAAAGCCTCCCCGTCTAGGAGCTCAAGGGCCGGGCAGGTGGGTCCCGTGGGCCAGATGTGGCCTGCGAAGCGCAGTTTGCCCACCTCTGATCTAGGGTATTACTATCTTAAAAATACTTTTCACTATTTTAATTATTTTGTTCTCATTGTTCCAGAATGTTCTGACCAGCTCCTGTTTGCTCCAGATCTTTTCCAGAGAATTTACCTGACCATAGCAATCAATAGTGATGTGGCTGCAAGAATGGATGGGCTTCTGAAGTCTTTGTACCAGGCTTCACTGGTAATGGTGCATAATGACACTGCTTCACATGATACCTCAGGTTACAGAAAACTTCAGGGAACTCAAAGGTGCTGAAGGAGAGGAATGTTCAAGGATCTTTTTGGAGATCTTTCCTGTCCCTTGAGCAAAAGAAGACAGAAGATCCTGGAAATGGACCTCTGGCTTGTTATGTGGTAACGTATAGGGTTTTGGTTATGTGGAGCATTGGTGTACTTACTATGAAGAGCAGAGGACTATAGAGTTTGGATGCCATCCATCTCAGCAAAAGGGGAACAAATCCTGTAGTGGACAGGCTGGCTAAAGTAGTCAGGAGGGTGTTAAACCAAGAACAAAAGGGGAGGGTGGAAAGGGGGAACAAATGAGCATTCATTTAGCACAAAATGAGGATGCCAAGAACAAAATGAATCAGAACACTAAGAGGTACGAAGAGAAGAAATTATTTAAATTGCCTATGCTCGGAGCCTGGGTAACACCAATGCTCGGAGCCTGGGTAACAAACAAGAGGACTTGGAATTACTTGCTTATGAATATAAATTCAACCTAGTTGGTCGGCTGGAAAGATCGATATGATTGGAATGTTAAAAATACTGGATATAACTTGCTTAGGAAGGATTGAGTGGGCAAAAGGGAATGGGATAGCACTCTATGTCAAAAATGGCATTACCTGTTTCAAAGTCACTAACTCAATGTTCTAATAGATAAAGAACAAGATAGGGTACTAGTTGGTGTCTGCTACAGATGACAAAGTCACCCTAGAGAACAGGAAGACTGGCTCCTTAAGCACCTATCTATAATGTATAGCGGGAAAAACCTGCAGTATCATATATCATATGACATGCTGCAAATACTGAAATGCCCTTGGAATTTCTAAAATTATTGATGACAATTTCCTAACTCAAAAAATGCTGCAGTCAACATGGGGGAATTCTATATTAGACCTCATCTTGACAAAGAGAAGAACTGATCACAGAACTAAAAGTTAGTAGTTGCTTAGGTGTCACAAAGCTGAAATCAAAGCCAAAGCAATGGGGAGAAAGAATTTAAACAGAAAATTGTGAATGATTCTTGGGAACTATTTAAGAATATTTTACTATATGCCCCAAAAGCCACAATCAAGGAAGCTGGTTAAAAACTCAGCCTGGCTTACAGGGGAAGTGAAAGCAGCAATATGAAATCAGACTCTAGGAACTGTAGAAAATTTATAAGGGAAGCAAGAGGACACAAGGCGAAATCTATGGCCAGCAGAGTTAAGGACAATAAAAAGGAGTTTTTTAAGTATATCAGGAACAAAAGGTATTGGTCCATTATTAGATGGAAATGGTAGAACTGACAGTAATAGTGCAGAAAAAGCAGAAATGTTGAAAAATATTTCTGTTCTGTATCTGGGAGAAAAAACAAAATTAGGTATTCAGATGATTAATTTGAAATTGAAAGTCTAAGGAGGATTCTCAACAGCAGCTACTAAAGTTAGACCTTGTCAAACTAACTTTTTCTTTTAATGAAACCACAAGTCTGGTTGATAAAGGTAACAGTGTTGATATATTTAGATTTCTGTAAGGCATGTGACTTAGTATCACATGATGTTTTAGTAAAGAAGCTAGAATGATACAAAATCAAGATGGCATATATTAAATGGATTAAAAACTGGTTAACTGATAAGTCTTGAAATGTTATTGTTAACAGGGAAATAATCATTAAGTGTGTATGTTTCTAGTGGGGCAGGGTCCCACAGGGATTATTTTTACCACCTACCTGGAAGAAACACTGACCTGGAAGATTGGTATGATAGGTGCAATCAAACAATATACATTTAGCCATATTAAAATGTAAGGCCATACTTCTAGAAACAAAAAATGCAGGCCATACTTTCACGATGGGAGACTCAATCATGGGAGGAAGTAACTGAAAAAGGGTCATGGTGGATAATCAAATGAACATGAGCTCCCAGTGTGACATGGAGGCCAAAATGGCAAATGTGATCTTTAGCTGCATGCACAGGGGAGTCTCCAGTAGGTATAGAGAAGTTATATTACCTCTGTATTTGGCTCTGTTGCTACCGCTATGGAAATCTTGTGTCCAGTTCTGGTGTCCACAATTCAAGAAGGATATTGATTAAATTGGAGAGGGTTCAGAGAAGAGTCACAAAAATGATTAAAGGATGGAAAACATGCCTTATAGTAATAGACTCAAGGAGCTCAATCTGTTTAGCCTGACAAAGAGAATGTTAAGACCTGACTTGATTACAGTCTATAAGTACCTACATGGGGAACAAATATTTGGTAATGGGTTTTAATCTAGCAGACAACAGTGTAACAAGATACAATGGCTGGAAATCGAAGCTAGACAAATTCAGGCTGAAAATAAGGTGTATATTTATAATAGTCAAGGTAATTTACAATTTACCAAAGGTTTTGGTGGATTCTCCATCAATGGCAATTTTAAAATCAAGATTGGATGTTTTTCTAAAAGATATGTTTCTAGCTCAAACAGGAATTATTTTGGGGAGGTTCTATGGCCTGTGTTATGCAGGAGGTCATTCTAGATATCACAGGGGGCCCTTCTGGCCTTAGTATCCATGAATCGCAAAGCAAGTCGATGGCAGAACCAGAATTTGTGCAAAGTGTTCTTGGTTCCCAGTTACCTGCTTGGTATAGTTGTCCAGCCTTAATAATATCTTTAAATAAACTAGATCTATATTATTATAGAAGTGAAGCCCTTCAATAAACACGTCTACCTGACGGCGAACAGCGGAGGCTAACAGAGGGAGTTTGCCTGGGATCTGTCAGAGAGGAGGTACGCTAAGTGCTGCATTAGGGGGGCTGTGTTGGTGAGTATCTGAGTGTCTGTTGGAGGTACGCTAAGTGCTGCATTGGGGGACTGTGTTGGTGAGTATCTGAGTGTCTGTTGCAGAGGACAGTTTGTCAGTTTGACTGTGTGTTTGACTGTTTGATTGTTTGAACAGTGTGAATTGGGAGTGGGCCTGACTGGTATAAAAAGGCAGTCAGCAGCGAACCAGCTGAGCGGCGAACAGCGGAGGCTAACAGAGGGAGTTTGCCTGGGAGTTCACCTGCGGAGAGCCCACTGAGCCTTACATCTCGCGGGCTTCTGTGAGTTGCTGCAACAGCTGAGGAAGCTCTTAGAAGGAAGGTAATATGGAAGGTGAGGGTTCAGTTGTTGTAACCTGCACAGGTTGTGCCATGTTTGTCTTTCTTCCACGGGACAGAAATGACTTTGTCTGTACAAAGTGCAAGCTGGTCTCCATATTGGAAGAGAAGGTTCAAGGTCTGGAGCAACAAGTATCGACCTTGCATTGCCTAAGAGAAAATGAAGATTTCCTGGAAAGACGTCAGGATATGCTTCTACAGGCACAACGTTCTGAAAAATCGGAGCAGGTTGCGCAGAGGGTACTGAGGAACGGTGTAGAAAATTGGCAGCATGTGACCTCCAGAAGAAGAAAGAGGAGCGTCCATGTACCAGCAATGGAGATACAGGTGAGCAACCGTTTTCATGTTCTCTCCACAGGTACTAATGAGGAGAGTGGACTAGATGATACATCTGAGGGAAGGGAGCAGAAGGAGACTCCACCGATTGGAAGGCATGAGATGCACTGTCCTAGGGATGGGGGTTCCACGACCACCACTCCCAAGAGGAGGAGGAGGGTGGTGGTGGTCGGGGACTCGCTCCTCAGGGGGACTGAGTCATCTATCTGCCGCCCCGACCGAGAAAACCGAGACTCATCAAGCCCTCGGATCGCTACCCCTTCCTGCTTCTCCACATGGGCACCAATGATACTGCCAAGAATAATCTTGAGCGGATCACTGCAGACTACGTGGCTCTGGGAAGAAGGATAAAGGAGTTTGAGGCGCAAGTGGTGTTCTCGTCCATCCTCCCTGTGCAGGGAAAAGGCCTGGGTAGAGACCGTCGAATTGTGGAAGTCAACGAATGGCTACGCAGGTGGTGTCGGACAGAAGGCTTTGGATTCTTCGACAATGGGATGGTGTTCCAAGAAGGAGGAGTGCTAGGCAGAGACAGGCTCCACCTAATGAAGAGAGGGAAGAACATCTTCGCAAGCAGGCTGGCTAACTAAGTGAGGAGAGCTTTAAACTAGGTTCACCAGGGGAAGGAGACCAAAGCCCTGAGGTAAGTGGAGAAATGGGATACCAGGAGGAAGAATGAGCAGGAGAGTGCAAGAGGGGAGGACTCCTGTCTCAGACTGAGAAAGCGGGACAATCAGCGAGTTATCTAAAGTGCCTATACACAAATGCAAGAAGCCTGGGAAACAAGCAGGGAGAACTGGAAGTCCTGGCACAGTTAAGGAACTATGATGTCATTGGAATAACAGAGACTTGGTGGGATAACTCACATGACTGGAGTACTGTCATGGATGGATATAAACTGTTCAGGAAGGACAGGCAGGGCAGAAAAGGTGGGGGAGTTGCATTGTATGTAAGAGAGGAGTATGACTGCTCAGAGCTCCGGTATGAAACTGCAGAAAAACCTGAGAGTCTCTGGATTAAGTTTAGAAGTGTGAGCAACAAGGGTGATGTTGTGGTGGGAGTCTGCTATAGACCACCAAACCAGGGGGATGAGGTGGACAAGGCTTTCTTCCGGCAACTAGTAGAAGTTACTAGATCGCAGGCCCTGGTTCTCATGGGAGACTTTAATCACCCTGATATCTGCTGGGAGAGCAATACAGCGGTGCACAGACAATCCAGGAAGTTTTTGGAAAGTGTAGGGGACAATTTCCTGGTGCAAGTGCTGGAGGAACCAACTAGGGGCAGAGCTCTTCTAGACCTGCTGCTCACAAACCGGGAAGAATTAGTAGGGGAAGCAAAAGTGGATGGGAACCTGGGAGGCAGTGACCATGAGATGGTCGAGTTCAGGATCCTGACACAAGGAAGAAAGGAGAGCAGCAGAATATGGACCCTAGACTTCAGAAAAGCAGACTTTGACTCCCTCAGGGAACAGATGGGCAGGATCCCCTGGGAGAATAACATGAGGGGGAAAGGAGTCCAGGAGAGCTGGCTGTATTTTAAAGAATCCTTATTGAGGTTGCAGGAAAAAAACATCCCAATGTGTAGAAAGAACAGTAAATATGGCAGGCGACCAACTTGGCTAAACAGTGAAATCCTTGCTGACCTTAAATGCAAAAAAGAAGCTTACAACAAGTGGAAGATTGGACAAATGAGCAGGAAGGAGTATAAAAATATTGCTCAGGCATGCAGGAGTGAATCAGGAAGGCCAAATCATACTTGGAGTTGCAGCTAGCAAGAGATGTTAAGAGTAACAAGAAGGGTTTCTTCAGGTATGTTAGCAACAAGAAGAAAGTCAAGGAAAGTGTGGGCCCCTTACTGAATGAGGGAGGCAACCTAGTGACCGAGGATGTGGAAAAAGCTAATGTACTCAATGATTTCTTTGCCCCTGTCTTCACGAACAAGGTCAGCTCCCAGACTGCTGCACTGGGCAGCACAGTATGGGGAGAAGGTGACCAGCCCTCTGTGGAGAAAGAAGTGGTTCGGGACTATTTAGAAAAACTGGACGAGCACAAGTCCATGGGGCCGGATGCGCTGCATCCGAAGGTGCTAAAGGAGTTGACGGATGTGATTGCAGAGCCAATGGACATTATCTTTGAAAACTCATGGAGATCGGCGGAGGTCCCGGATGACTGGAAAAAGGCTAATGTAGTGCCCATCTTTAAAAAAGGGAAGAAGGAGGATCTGGGGAACTACAGGCCAGTCAGCCTCACCTCAGTCCCTGGAAAAATCATGGAGCAGGTCCTCAAGGAATCAATTCTGAAGCACTTAGAGGAGAGGAAAGTGATCAGAAACAGTCAGCATGGATTCACCAAGGGCAAGTCATGCCTGACTAACCTAATTGCCTTCTATGATGAGATAACTGGGTCTGTGGATGAGGGGAAAGCAGTGGATGTGTTATTCCTTGACTTTAGCAAAGCTTTTGATACAGTCTCCCACAGTATTCTTACTAGCAAGTTAAAGAAGTATGGGCTGGATGAATGGACTATAAGGTGGACAGAAAGCTGGCTAGATCGTCGGGCTCAACGGGTAGTGATCAACGGCTCCATGTCTAGTTGGCAGCCGGTTTCAAGTGGAGTGCCCCAGGGGTCGGTCCTGGGGCCGGTTTTGTTCAATATTTTCATTAATGATCTGGAGGATGACGTGGACTGCACTCTCAGCAAGTTTGCAGATGACACTAAACTGGGAGGAGTGGTAGATACACTGGAGGGTAGGGACAGGATACAGAGGGACCTAGACAAATTAGAGGATTGGGCCAAAAGAAACCTGATGAGGTTCAACAAGGACAAGTGCAGAGTCCTGCACTTAGGACGGAAGAATCCCATGCACTGTTACAGACTAGGGACCAAATGGCTAGGAAGCAGTTCTGCAGAAAAGGACCTAGGGGTTACAGTGGACGAGAAGCTGGATATGAGTCAACAGTGTGCCCTTGTTGCCAAGAAGGCTAACGGCATTCTGGGCTGTATAAGTAGGGGCATTGCCAGCAGATCGAGGGACGTGATCGTTCCCCTCTATTTGACATTGGTGAGGCCTCATTTGGAGTACTGTGTCCAGTTTTGGGCCCCACACTACAAGAAGGATGTGGAAAAATTGGAAAGAGTCCAGCGGAGGGCAACAAAAATGATTAAGGGGCTAGAGCACATGACTTATGAGGAGAGGCTGAGGGCACTGGGATTGTTTAGTCTGCAGAAGAGAAGAATGAGGGGGGATTTGATAGCTGCTTTCAACTACCTGAAAGGGGGTTCCAAAGAGGATGGATCTAGACTGTTCTCAGTGGTACCTGATGACAGAACAAGGAGTAATGGTCTCAAGTTGCAGTTGGGGAGGTTTAAGTTGGATATTAGGAAAAACTTTTTCACTAGGAGGGTGATGAAGCAATGGAATGGGTTACCTGGGGAGGTGGTGGAATCTCCTTCCTTAGAGGTTTTTAAGGTCAGGCTTGACAAAGCCCTGGCTGGGATGATTTGGTTGGGAATTGGTCCTGCTTTGAGCAGGGGGTTGGACTAGATGACCTCCTGAGGTCCCTTCCAACCCTGATATTCTATGATTCTATGATTCTGAAGCTATTCACTATGGTTCTTCCTCCCATACATACACAAGTGTAAATTCATGGGAATTGTGCATATTTAAGAGGAAAGCCATGATGTGGTGTGTCTTAGGCAAATTTCTAAACTGGCGGAGCCCATCCCTCTCCAGGCAGCCCCCTTTTAGTCGCCTTTTACGACATACAGGAGAAGCAGTGGGCCTATTCTGTCCCCGAACTCACAGGGCGAGACATGGACCCTTACGACAGAACTTGAACAGAAAATACAGGTAGTATAGAAGATACTTTCGTAAAATCCTGGGTGTATCTCCTATTTCGACCATGTCACTAATGAAGAGGTCCGCAACATCATCACCGAATGTGCTGGGTCATATGAAGACCTCCTCACAACCGTGAAGAAGCACAAGCTGAAGTGGAACGGCCATATAACAAGATAATCTGGCCTATCCAAGATCATCTTCCAAGGGACAGTACAGGGGAAGAGAAGAAAAGGTAGACAGAAGAAGAGATGGATTGACAACATAAAAGAGTGGACAGGAATGGACTTCATGGAAACTCGAGCACTGACACACAATCATCAGGGGTGGAGACAATTGGTTGAATGCTCATCAGTGACAGTGCCCCAACAACCAATGTTATTAGAGTGATGATGATGATGAAGAGGAAAGCACATCTCTATCCATGTTAGAAAGACAAAGATTTCATAAAAGGGGAAGCACTTTGTGTTTCAATGTCAAAACTAAACTTGTTTACAAAATATAATTTTATTTTGGGGTTTCGACACATTTGGAATAAACGCCTTAATTTTTAAAAGCTCCCATGTAACCCATTTTTGTTACTATAAGCAAAACAAACATTGACAATTTAGAGTATACATATTTTCAGCAAACATGGTTTCAAAATGATAGCTGTAAGCAAAACCACCCAAAAACTTATCACGAGACTCCTTTTTGATGCCAGGACATCTGCAGAAGTCATATTAAAAGTTCAGAACATCTCATTCTAAAATGTTAAGTTTTTGGCAGTATTTTTAGTGGACCAGATGTATTCCCAGGTTGCTCTCTAGAACAGAGCACACTTTTTTTAACTACACATCTAATGAGTGTACTTTTAAAAACCATGAATTTAGCTTGTTACAAATTAAAGGAAAACTCATTGTAATGTAAATATATTCTAAATCTCCTTATCTATTGTTAAAGTAGAGTAAATCATTAACAAAATGCCTCCAATCCTGCAAAGGTGTAAGCCTAACTTTATACATATAAATAATCAGGGCTGAATTAATGCACAGGCAAATTAGGCACATGCCTAGGGCTCAAATTTGGGCAGTGGCCATTGTTTTGGTGGATTTGAACAAAAACTGAAAGACTCACTTGAATGAGTGGTGTTGCAACCTAGCTCATGGGGTATCAATGCCACTCAGGTTTGACCCAGCTGCCCCTTCATCATGCCAAATTTGAGTAAGTGGCATTCAAACCTGGTACACAGGGTCACAGCACCACTCAGGTATGGCCTCGGTGCCCTTCTGTCATGGCAAGCAGCACCCCAAGCAGCAGTAGCAGGATGAGCAGCTGGTCCCACTAGCCATCCCAGCTGCACCAAATATACTGTATGACTGTTCATATTAAAGTAAGAGGCCCAGAAGTATATGTTTGCCTATGGCCCAGTAATGGGTCAATCCAGCCCTGCGATTAGTGCCATGCAGTGTTGCCAACTCTCACAATTCTCACAATATTTGGTGTTATTTCTATAAAATGGAATCATGTAATTATATAAGAATCTCGGCTTTTCTTTTTTTCGTAAAAAGTTTCTAGGACTCCTAGTTAAGGAGAAAAACTTGAAAATACGATCCCTGAAGACTCCAAAACCCAAAGGCAAATAAAAAGAACTAAAATTTTATTTTAAGTCAATCTCGTGACCTTTTTTGGCCTTACTCATGATTTTTGAAAGCTTGCAGCAACACTGTATTGGGAACAACTTTTGAGTGTTGCTACTCTTGTACTAAACATATATTTTATCCATTGAGCACAAAAAGGTAATCAAATACAAGAGTTTCATCTTTTAGGGCGGATTCAGTCCATTTTATAAAGCTATTGTTAATATTTTAAACTATTTAAAACCAATATTAACACTGGTAATATTAGCTGCAAGAGACTCAGCAACTTATACTCCTGGGGGAATTCTGCACCACTACGCAATGCAGAATTTTGCAGAAATTAATGTTAGGCACGCAGAATTTCATTTTTTCCCCCACAGAAATGGGCCGCAGAGATGTTGCCGCCACTTGGGGCTGCTGGACCCGGCAGAGCCCAGCTCGCAAATAGAAGATTGACCTGGGGGAGTGGGAGGGACCTGGAGGGCTCCCAGCAGCTGCAGTTCTCAGCATGCCCTGAAGGAAGAAGGCGGCGTCACGCAGGAAATTCTGTGCAAGCCCGGGACCCAGGCTGTTTCTCCCTCTGGATCCCTGGGCTCTAGGAGGGTAGGGGGTGTGCATATCTGGGACAGTGGGCAGGGGCCACAGGTGTGCTCTGGGGGGTAGAGGGTGTGAGTGTCTGCTCTCGGGGGCCCCGCAGCTGGCCTCTGGGTGGTAGGGGGCATGAGTGTCTGGGCCGGAGGGGCCCTGCAGCTGGGCTCTTGGAGGGAGGGGGCAGAGAAGCAGAAACTGGGTTGTCATATGGGGTTTCTTTAACACTCCTGGGGGAATATTTGTGTCTGTAATATTACAGACATACTTGCCTACAGGTATTTTGAAATACCAAAATAATTGAAACTGGCATGATTATATAGTATTATTTTGACAAATAAAATTTGCAGAATTTTAAAATATTGTGCACAGAATTTTTTTGGCACAGAATTCGCCCAGGAGTAAACTTAAATACACTAGTACTTATTAGAAAGGAGAAATGTATTAAACACAGAGTCCATACTTGCTCTTTACAATATTTAATATTGCCGGCCTCTAACAGTTGTATGCAGTTAGTTGGTTTTCACATAAACTAAGAGATTTTAAGAAACTCCCAATTAAAACAGACAAAACACTGTATCATCATTGAAGTCAGACCCACAGATCGACTGTTCAGAAAGGCTGATAAAAAATTGTCACATTTGTCAATTTGGGGGGATGCCTTAACCATTAAAGAAGGTTCTCAAACTGTGAAACTCTTGACCATCCACATAATGAAAGATGGATTTTTCAGTTAATCTTGTCTGTGTGATGCATTTCTCAATTGCAAGCTGCTAACTTGCCTTGTCTCATTAGAAAAGCACTCTCAAAACCTTTTAAATTAATTATTTGTACTTTGGCATTTATCTCTCTGCTACCTTTATCATTCAGTACACTCATCTCTTCCAGCCACTCAGCACTACCAACTTCAGATAATCTTACCTAAAAGTCTCTCTAGTTTTAGTTATCTTACAAAGTCAATGTAAAAAAAAATAAAAATAAACAGTGCGAAAACAATCTATAATACAGATAAAAGTAGTAAAGCAGGTGAAAAAAATTGAATTTAAAGAGTTTTTGATGAAAAACTAGGGACAAATATTGCGACATTTTTCACCAAAAATTCCCAATTTTTAAACAGCTCTAATGGGATGCAATACAGCCTTGCAATGTGGCGAACATCTCAAGTCACTGCACTAAACAGACATTTTGAAGGGACCCAACTGATCATGACTCTACATTCTAAGCACTTCCAGAATAAAATCAGATTATATTTTAAATGCTAAGGATATTCTTTTCTTGTATGAAATTAGTTCAGTAGCCTGAAGTCATGGAAGAGATTTAAATACTATTTTAAAAAATCCTTATGGCCTATATTAAATTTGAAGGCAACTGTACTTTGAGCAAAACTGTGGGTCTGCTATTAATCTAACTTATATCATTTTGGGGATATGGAGTCCACATTTCCTCTACTGGGAAAACACAGTACAAAAACAAAAGCTGTGGGAAGAAGGAACCATCAGGAAGTAAGTATCATAAAAGATTGTTCTGTTTTACCCATTAAGGATACCAGACTTCTTCCTTTAATCTTATTTTTCACCTTCTTCCTGTAACATGGTCACATCATTTTGTATAGAAATTCTAACTTTGCAAAAATGTGTAAGTTGTTTTATAGATTGATGAAACAGTGATGACAAAGTCATGAAATATTACCTACAAATTATAAAAAAAATTCATCCCCCCCATCTGTATATTTCAATGGTTAAGACTAAAAATTAATCAAACTCTCCTCTCCCTTTAAAAATGTTGTCTAGTCTCAAATCCACAGAAATCCACTATCAAACATAATAATAGTTAAAAGGAACTAGGTTTCCTTCCTCGCCCTTCATATGATTTATGTACTATCATCTTTCTAGTCTTTTTTTCTCTTAGAAGTGCTGTATTATATCTTTACACCCAGGGCCGGTTGCCGCCCCAAACAAAAAATTTTTTGGCTGCCCCCCGTCCCAGCCCTGGGCTCCTCGCCAGACCCCCCCCTGCTGCCCCAGCCCTGGGCTCTTCCCTCCCACCCACACCCCCTGCCACCCCAGCTCTGGGCTCCCTCATTCCCCCCCACCATTGCCCCACACACACACCTCCTGCCGCCCCAGCCCTGGGCTCTTTCCCCCACCACCTGCACCCTCCTTCCGCCGCAGCCCTGGATCACTGGTAACTCGCTCCCACGGCAGGTCATTCAGCAGGAATTTTAGATGTGCACAGAACACAGACAGGATTGGTTCCCATGTGGTTACAGAACTCTAGTAAAGTGGAACAATTTTCAGCTTGTGTGACTGGAGGATATCTGGATGCATATTATAAGACTGTCCTACATAAATGAAGAAAAGTTGAGGTGCCTTTATTATTCTTTTGTTCCTCTCTTTCTTTCTATGGAGAATTTGCCAATGCAATATCACTGTCTTCCTTTTAAACAAACAAACAAAAAAGGCCATTGCCTTTTTTGTTTGTCTGTTTAAAAGGAAGACAGCAAATAGCAATTCCAGTCCTAATAACCACTGGGAAGCATTTCTTGCTCAATTTTATCCTACTTTTTCTACAGCAAGTTACAGTGGATCAGTATATTTGATTTGGGAGAAATGAAGTAACAGCTGCCCAAACTGAGCTTGAGCACTCCTGAATTTTGAGGTGTTCAAATCTGGAAGGCAGGTGCTCGGGGGGGGAGGGGGCTGTGGCTCTGCGGGGGAGCATGGCAGCATGTATGCAGCAGTGTGTCTGGTTCTCAGCTCCCAGGCTGGATCCCTGCCGCCCCTGCAAATGGGCTGCCCCAAGCACCTGCTTGCTTTGCTGGTGCCTAGAGCCGCCCCTGTTTACACCTCAAAAGTGTTATCTAATACATGCCTGCTGTATGGAAACAACATCTGAAACAGTTAAACCTTCGGTTGGCTGTATCAAATATTAAAACATGTTCAAAAGAAAGTTAAAAACAGTACAAGTATGAAATATAGAAAGCCTTTGATACCATTGACTCAGAGGTGCTGCCGATTCATCCGCAAGGATTTTCAGGCTGGATTAGGCTACTCTACAGTGGTTTTGGTCTCTCTTCTCTGAAAGGATACCTAGACTAATGTTTTGTGGTTGTTCTTTGCCTGAAGGCTTTCGCTTCACATGTAAACCTACACGGGGATCCTTTTTGTCATCTTCCTGCTCAATGTAGATGTGAAGCCACAGAAAGAGGTTACAAGATATTATGGCCCGCAGTATCACCAATATACTGATGTTAGTCTACTTTGTCACCTTTCCATTACATGATCTGTATGCATTCCCAGCGCATGACCAAGATCAGGGCTTGGATGAAAGAACTGGCAAAAAGCTCTAAATAAGACAGATCTGATATTGATAGGCTGAAGAAACATTTGGAGATATGGGTGGACAATTGCCTAGACCCTTTCTTGACTTGTTTGGCCATCCTTAATTACTTGAATTGCAGTGATAGGTATGACTAGACCAATCATTACTCCTAAGCTTTCGGCTAGTGGTATTGCCTTGCAGCGCCATATGGCAGAGCCCAGTTCCAAAGTCCCTCTCACAAAATCAGAGGAGTTTTATGAGACTAGTGAGAAGAGAGTCTTGCTTATTTATTTTAGAAAAGCCACCACTAATCTTTGGGCTGCTCACTCTAAACAAAAAAACTGTTCACCACAAAATAAGCAAAACAAAAGCATACACAACAATTTAGGATGTTCTTTTGAATATCCCTTTCTGAGACCTGTCTTTTAAATAGCAGAAACAACCTCCTTATACTAAACTGGCTGCTTGCTTATGCTAATTGAGATCTGCTAGCTTTTTTCCCCCCCTTGAGTAATGTGGGAACTTGTCTGGGTCCTAGCATCCAGCTCCCAGATAGACATTGCCCTCTTTTACTAGTGAAACTGGGAAATGGGAAGGAACCATGACCACAAGGGCCCATGTTGGGATCTCAAAATGTCTAAACTATCAATCACATGCCTTTTTCTCATCAATTGTAGACTACCTTTCCTCTCTGGTGTGGTCTGTGCCACAATTATGCATGTTTTTTGTCTGATCCATGCATATGGGCCATCAGCAAGATTAGTGAGGAGACATGAGGTGCTGGATTTTCAATCTGCTGTTTTGTCTGATTGGGATGATGTAGTTCAGTGCCTCACCTAGTGTCTATCTGAGAATGGGGCATGTGTGAAATTGTGCTGGCTGAAGCTCAAACCAGATAACATTGGGGTGATGATGATGATCCGGGAAAAATTCCCAGGACTCCATTTTGCATTTTTGTTTCCTAAACTGCATATTATGTCTCTGAATAAGCAGGAGTCACTTCACCAACTGAAAGCTGCAGGTCACTTACTACTGAACGATATAGGTCACATGACTAGAGCTGAGCGATCTCTAGGCTGAGCATGCCCAGTGGTGAAAACTGAGGTAGCTACTGAGCTTGTGCAGTACGGGTAAGAGAAAGGTCAGCTAGCTGACTGATCACAGCTCATCCATCCCGGTTACAACACATTCTAATGATCAGAGCTGTCAATCATAATTCTGAGGTAACGGCTGGTACTGAGCATGTGCAAATGGGGTAATTGCTTAAGGGTATATAAGAAAGTCCCAACAGGACGGTATAAAAGGTCAGCTGCCAGCAGGCAGAAGTCACTTGGCAAGAACAGTTGCTGGAAGAACTGCTGGAGAAAGAGATTGGAGGGCTGACCAAGAGGACCGCAGAGCTGCTGGAAAGACAGTTTAGAATGCTGGGCAGAGCACTGTTGAAGACAGCACCTAAAGCAGCAGCCACAACATCAGCAACATTGAAACAAAAATAACTAAGAAACGAAAGGATAGAGTGAAAGGAGCCGCAGGGAGTGAGCTGCAACTGTAACAACGGCGAACAGAGAAACGGAGATGCCACGGAATCAAAGGATAGGTTTTAACTATAAGTTTACCATATACTATAGATATGCATGCTTGAAGTGTGTGTGTGTGTGAATTGTATTTTACTTATGTAGAATTTAAAGTATAAGTTAAGAATAGCTGTCCGCGCTTTGTTGCAAACTGCTCATTTGGAGCAAAGCGCCCCACTTAGAATCATTTAAACTATTAGTTAATAGTGTTCAAACCTTAGGGGTGATTTTAGACCCTCAGCTGCTGTTTAGTAGCCATATTACAACAGTAATCCAGTCAGATTTTACTATCTGCATCTAGCTAGGAGGTTGTGGCCTTTCATTTTGGATGCTGATCTTGCCTCCATTATTTAGATCTTTGCCACCTCAAGATCAGACTGTTGCAATGCGCTGTATGTGGGAGACTATACCTTAAAACCAGTCAGAGACTGAAACTCGTACAGAACCAGGTAGCAGCTCAAAGGGAGCACAAGACACCAGGGCTCTAGGATCTCCACTGGCGGACCATTGGTCGCTGGGTGGAGTTCAATTTGTTGGTTATGGCCTATAAAGCCTTTAAAAGGCCTGGGGCCAACCTCCTGAAGGGAATGCCTCTCTCCCAGGGCCACATTGACACAGCTACAGTCAGCAAGGGCATTCAATCTAGATCCCTCTTGTGATAAAATAAAGGGGTAGCTTGCAGAGCGTTCTCTGTGAGAGCGCTGAGACTATGGAATTTGCTCCCCTCTTTTGGTCCTAATTAGCCTGAGTTTGAGTTTCTGGGCATGCTGTAAAAGGTATATGCTTGATATGATCTGTGGAGCATATGAAGGATATGCTTCCTAGATGACAAAGGGGATAGGCGGCTGTCTGGTTAAGTTCCTGTGGAACTCATGATTTTCCTGCTGCTGAGATTTAATCTTATTGTATTTATTGTATAATTAATTACATTAGGTTGTCTAGAGCCTTGGATAAGCATCTTTATTATTTTAAATTTAACATATAAATAAATCCAGGCTAGACTATTACAATGTGCACTGCTTAAGGCTATTCGTGGATCACCAAAACTTCAGCTGGTGTGGATGCAGCTGCCTGCCTGTTATAAGCAGATAAGCATTTCATGCTCTACACAGGGTACTTGATCACCTCCAAGTGTCATTTAAAATGCTGGTTATGATCTGTAAAATAAACTCCTGAATGATTTGCAAGCTATCTACTTGTCAGATAGCATCTCCCAATACATCAGTTAAGATTGACTGGGAAGCTCCTGCTGTCAGTTCCTAGGGTAGCAGTTTGCAGGATCAGTGGCAGGGCATTCTCAATTAAGGGCCCCACCTCAACTCTTCTTTTTCAGTTGGTCCAACAGATCCTAAGTACGGCTACCTTTACATAGTTGTTTAATCATATTGTAGTCACTAACATCAAGTTATCTTGGTTTTTTTAAAGCACAGAAAATAAACTCATGTTTTAAATAAGGCAGCCATTCAGTTGTCTTAAGATTTTCATATGTGTTCATGGAAATTCATAAGGTGCTCCAATGATATGACAAAGAGTACAACAACAAAAATTCCCCTATATCTGCTGGAGTACATAAGTAGACAGGAATATGTAAGAGCTACGTTTGATTCAAACATTGTTAAAGAGAACCTCATGCACACATACAGAGAGACAAATGGGGCTCTAAGAAGAGGTTATCAGGCTTAGCTTTGAATTTACCTTTTTATTTTAAATTAGTATGACAGTCTTGACATTATTTCAGTAGTTTTGGGTGAGCTAATATTCTTTTCATTTACAGTATTTCTCCAAATGGAATATTAGATTTCACACTGGCTTTTTAAAAAACAATTAACACAGGTTACATGTACTGTTTTTTGAATTCTTAAAATGCACCACAATAGTTTAGGAGGAAGTTGATGTATATTACAGAAAAGTATCCACCATAAAGTCTTAGCGTTAAAAATCCTTTATTGTAAAAAAAAAAAAAAAAAAAAAAAACAAAAAAAACACCCACTAGCATTTTTTAGAGGTGCATATGGAGTGAACTGTCAACTAACTTTTGGGTTTTTTTAAATGATCAGTCATGGTGAATAGAGTTGTGAAGAGTTTGCCAAGCAAATTTTCACTATGAAAAAAGTAAGAATATTTCACGTGTATTGTTCCTCTCAAACAAAAAGTCATTCTGTATCTTAAAATTCAGCCCTTCTAAGCCAAAAACAACAAAAAAAGGAGATTCCAGTGACCAGGCACTGAAAACAGATTGTGTTGTAATGTGACACGGTATTAACTATATTAGTTCAAATGGCACTGTGCAGTTTTCTTAAACATGATCAGTCTCTGTTAATCTGTAGAGTTCTATGACTTCTGGTAGAGTTTCATGAGAAATAACTTTTATAAGAACAAAAGTCATAAATCAGGTCAAATTAATCAGTTGTGGGTATTTAACACACTTCTAACAGGGGCCATATTAGTATGTTGTTCCAGCAGCATTATCAGAAGATTAAGATTAGAACAAATATGTCTTTAATATACTGGTTTGTTGACAATGTCAGAATTAAGGCTGGCCAGCTAGTTATAGATGTTATCGGCAAAGTTTTTTATTTAAAATTTTTGCTTACATCTAATTTTAATGATGGTCCAAAGGGGACAGCAGTCACATAAGTTTACACCACCCTACTTCAGTATCTGACTGTATAATTTAAGTCACTTCAGCTAAAATAGTAGACAATACCGAGCAGTCACCATTTAAGTTATTTTTGTCGTGACAGATTTTTAAGATAAGAGATTAAATGTTTTTTTAAAAGAGAGAATGTGATAGTTGCTCATTCCAGCTTTTTGGATCTCTAACCTCAAAAACCTGCTTCCCAAAGTCAGGTTTGGCTGTAGGCAATTTCAAATTAAGAGTGAGTACTGCTACAGGTCAAGCAAAGGGCATATCTAGAGTTTGTTGGATAAAAATAATTTGGGACTAAAAATAAGTCAATTACAAAATACATTTTGTAAAATCTTTATTTTTTTTTAATTCCTATCATTTTTACAGTATACCAAAACAAAACCAACCAACCCTTTAAATCTGATTAGCTGTCTTGGCTGGTAAAACGATGCAGTGCCATACTGGAGATCCAAGTTTAGTAACATCTGTTGCCAAAGCTGGCAGAAGAGGAGTTGTGTCATGTGGAAAGTACTTCAGAATGTTTTGTAATCCCATGAAATGCAAAAGCCTAAGGGTGGAGGGAACAAGCAAAGTTTGAATCTTTTCCTACTGAAATGACAAAGCATGAACAATAAAAAATCTAGACAGTCCTTTTTTCCCCCTGTTTTGAATTTAGTCAGCCTCCAGCTTAGAAAAGCATGGCCTGTGTTTTTAGACATACAGAGTGTAAGCTCCACATAGAAATAAATCATCTCAAATTACCAAGACATGTCACAGTAACAAGGAGGTCTCCTTTCCCACTAGTTGAAGCATTCTTTATCTTTTTAAAAGAGATCGTAAATTTGTGGCTGATGTACTTTAATGTAAACCACAAATATGTCCAAGGTCATATGCTAAATAAATTAAGAGAGCAATACACTGACTATGTCTTCCTGACAAATTGCTCTACTGCATATGTTTTGTTTAAAATTTAAGAAGTGCTGAGAAACTGGGGGTCGGAGGAGGCAACAGGGGTAGGGAAAGAGCCTGTTTAAAAATATATGCAGTTTCTTCTTGAAATCAGTTGGAATGTTAACAACATGAAACCCTTTTCTACAAAATGTTCCAAGTCATAAAGAATTCTCAAATGCTACCAGGCTTCTTTTTATTCCAAAAAAGGTCGTCATTCAATTCAGCTGCTTTCAGTGAAATTCTTCACTTCCTTATTAACTCCACACAAACTCCATTTAAAAGAAAATTAATAATTCACACGTATGTGTCATGACAAGAACCTGGAGTAGTAGTGAACTTAGCCACAAATAAAGGATGATGTGTGCTGATGAACTGGAGAGGCTTGTGCCAAACTTGTTTAAAAAGTCAGACTCTGAGTCTTGTGAAGGTGAGTCTCAGCTTTTATTTTTTTTTAAATAGTAAACTCTTTTCCTGGTAGAGATAGCTTTTAAAATGTAAACCAAGGGTTAACAGGAAAAACAGGTGCGCTTCACATGGAGCATGAGACAAGGAGGAGATCTGAAGATCCTACAGAGAGACTTTTTAAAATATAAAATTATTCAGTTAAGTTTGGGGTGTATGTCATAGACTCATCCTGCTGTTCCCAAAACTGTTAGCCGAGCTCTGGGTTTAATGATGAGATTATGGTAGGCAGGAGTCAGTTATGTTAGGGGATGAGGTGATGGCAAAACATTTTTGGAACTTATATGCTATGGCTGACTCTACTAAAATTTTCATCCCTCTCCGAGGCTGGTTCTGACTGAACTAATGGCTGCTCACCCCAGACTTGTCATTAATTTTGTAGCGAAGACAGTTATAACTTGAGTGCTGCCCTAGCTCAAATCCTAACCACACACAAAATCCCCTCACTTAAGTGTACTGGAACTTTTAACTCAAGTTGGCTGACCCGTCAGGCGCTATAGGCTAATGCTCCAGTGAACACAACCACTCTGTAGTGTAGACACAGACTAGCTCCACTCAATTGCACTTAGTCCTCCAATGCCTTCCCACAGTTTCCCATGTGCCTAAGGACAGATGCTGTCCCACAATTCACTGGGAAAGAATTCATAGAGCAGCTCAGCTTACTGCAGTGTAAAGAACTATGGGATATGGCCCCAGAAATTTTAGTGCCACGCACAAATGACTGCATTGTGAGTGTGGACGCAGCAGTTTGTGATATTTTGCAGTATGGCTGTTCTGACCTGGCCTAGGTTAACTCAAGAGGTGTCACACCAGCTAATGCTGCAGTGAAGAGACAGCCTCAAGTGTCATGCCATAGGTAACTCACTACTGCCATAGCTATGGCTGTTATAGGAGAGCTATAGAGGTGCACATCTGGGGATACATCCCATTGTTCCACACCTCTTTCTCCTCCAGCCCAGAGGAGGTGAAGCAGAGGAAGTGGGGTAGCTGCACTGTGTCAGATTCCTGCTACTGCTTCTGTATACCCATTTCCTTGCTGTTGACTCATCAGTGCTGGAAAGAAGCGAGAAACCCCATTCCCTGGCCCCTCTTGACGAAAAATCTAGAGGAAATTGTTCCCTTTCTCATACTCCCACACCAGCCAAAAAGACTTGCTCCTACACACAACCTTCCCACACTGGGAACCAGAAGGGCACCCATACCCCAAATGACCAGTTAACCTATTCCCAGAAGCCTATTTCTTACTAAACTGATCCTGCAGGGCAGTCTGTATGCCACCACGGCTCCTAGAGCAACTTAACAGAGCGTTGGGGGGTAGTAAAGCAGAATATGGAATTGATGGATGTTGGGGGTGGATGAAAGTATTGTATTTCAGACTGAGGTGCAGAATTTTTGAGGGAAGCCCATGACCGAAAACACCCATATATTCACACCCTACAGACGACTGTAATAATCTTTGTACAAAATATGCCTTGTGAGGTATCATTTGAAAACTAATAGCTTGCTGGTCAATAATATCATAGTGAAATGTATGTAGCAACATTATATGTGAAGTTATGAAATCCCCTTCTATGATGTTCTTAGCGCATGTTCAAAACCACACAGCCTGGCCCAGGCAGAAGTATCCTGAATGAAAAAAATGTGTTTTTATCTCAATTTACATATAAGTAGTAAACAGTGTTCTTGAGACACCAGGGAGAGGAGATAACAGGAAACAAAGCAAATTTGCATTTCAGCAACCGGCCTCCTTCACCACCAGACTCAATGTCACCTTCTTTACTGTTTGAATAAGCTTTACTTTGAGAGGTAACCCTCAGAAGAATCCACTTCAATGGTTAACTGGACTATAAACGAAAGGGGCAGAAAACTCCATGTGATCTCTCTCTCATTCACCTAAAAAGAAAAAGGAACCAGCCCTTTGATTTTGGGGGGAGATCCTGACCCGAGAATTTGGTCAGCCCTGTTGCTCAAAAGACGTGGTAAGGATTTTACCTTGAACCAAGCCTAGCTTGTAAAGTTTTAGCTACTAGAAAGTGTATTATCTTTATTTTTATTGTAATCATTTTGGACTTTAGTACCTTACGCTTGTATTCACTTAAAACCTATCTCTTTGTAGTAAAATAAACTTGTTGGATTTTTTATCTAAACTAATCCAGTGTTGTGTTTAAACTGAACTGTCTGGTAACGCCAGTTAAAGTAGCAAACTGTTGAATACTGACCCTTTATAGGGGCAATGGACCTTTATTATCTGACCACACGTTTTTGGGAAAATTTGGGACTGGGAAAATGTTGGGGATACCCTGCAAGTAGTAACAAAGGCTGGTGGAAGCCAGAATGTGACGAGTGTTGCTGACAGGCTGGTGGGGTCAGAGCTGCTGGACCAGGGCTGCAGCTGTACACTGACACAGGGTGTGACCCACACGCTGGGAGGCTTGTTGTGAGTAGTCCATGTTGGGAGTTACAACAGCAAAACATTGTGAGGCAACCAAGGTTGTGCGGCAGGCAGTAACACAACCCCTCACTGGTCTGGACATCACCCCGGAATGTAACAGCCCCTTGTTAAATTTTTGGCAGCATATCATTGATGGCAAATGGAAAAATTGTATACAATTTTACTGATAAAAAGCACTCCATAAGAGCTAGGTATTATTATTTTACTACTAAATGATTTTTGTCACTCTTCTCCATATAATGCTAAATCTCATAATATATATTACTAATTTCACACAAAAACACATTAAAAGAACATTATTAAAGTTGCAAAGTCAAATACTCAAAAGTTAGGAATTGCCCGTGCAACCTTAATTCAGCCACCTTGGTGTATGCATTATGATAGTCCAGAGGTCGGCAACCTGCGGCACGTGTGCCAAAGGCGGCACACGAGACAATTTTTACTGGCACGCTGCTGCCAGTCGGGGTCCCGGCTCCTGGCCCCGCTCAGCCCGCTGCCAGCCTGGGTGAACGGAACCCCCGGCCGGCAGCTGCTGAGCGGGGCCGGCAGCCAGGACCCCGGCTGGCAGGAGCCGGCGGATGGAACCCCAGACCGGCAGCGGGCTGAGCCGCTCAGCCCACTGCTGGTCTGGAGTTCCGGCCACCCGCCCCTTGCCAGCTGGGGTCCCGGCCATTGGCCCCACTCAGCCTGCTGCCGGCCTGGGATACTAGTTGCCGGCCCCGCTCACCTCACTGCTGTTCTGGGGTTCCAGCCGCCCAGCCCCCTGCCAGCCGGGGTCTGGGCCTCCGGCCCTGCTCAGCCCTCCTGCCGGCCTGGGGTACCCACAGCCAGCCCAGGACTCTGCTCCTGGCCTGGTCCCAGCGCTCTGCAGCCCTTATCAAAAATTACACTACAGTTAGCTTAAAAACTTGAAAACTTAAAAACTTTTTTTGTATATTACAGTAATTGTTAAAACATGTATAATGTTAATAAATACATAGGTTTGATGAAACAAAGTAGTTGTACTTATGTGCCTGTGCTTAATTTGTGTTTTCGATGATTTACCTTCTAAAAAAATCTTGCATGTCTCGCACCCCCAGAAAGGGCGTCTCGCACCCCCAGAAAGGGCATCTCCCACCCCCAGGGGGTGCGTGCACCCTAGGTTAAGAACCACTGCCCTAAACTGATAAGATCTGCATTTTAATTTAATTTTAAATGAAGCTTCTTAAACATTTTAAAAACCTTATTTACTTTACATACAACAATAGTTTAGTTATACATTATAGACTTATAGAAAGAGACCTTCTAAAAATGTTACAATGTATTACTGGCACGCAAAACCTTAAATTAGAGTGAATAAATGAAGACTTGGCACACCACTTCTGAAAGGTTGCCGACCCCTGTGATAGTCTCTAATTACATTAGACCCTCTGCCTCATTCCATGCACAGGATGGATGTTGACCACTTAATGCTTCGCTACTAAATATTTTGTTTTAGCCTCATTGTACAATGTGTCGTCCCATGCCTTATTTATTGTACACTGTTCAAACCCCTGCTCTAAAGACAAAATTATTCATTTCCTCACTGGGTATTTTATGATGCTCATCACTGTAACCAAAAAGTGCTTCACAAACATTAATGAATTCATTGTCACACCATCACTGTGAGATAAGTTGGCATTATTCTCATTTTATAGTTGGAGAATTGAGGTACAGAGATACTAATGTCAAAAATGCACACTAACTTTGGGTGCCCAATTTGAGTTGCCCATGGCCTAATTTTTTAGAGAACTTAAATTTTATACCATTTTATTTGTTCAGGCCACAGCTCCTATTGACTCCAGTTGCAGTTATGAGTGGTCAGCTCTTCTGCAAATCAGACCCCAGGTTGTTTCAGTTTGGGCAGCCAGAAAATGTGTTAGTGTTCCCCTGTGAACAGTTTGGTTTCACTGACTTGCTCAGCAGCCAATAGAGATAGAATCCAGTTCTCCAGGGTAACATTCAGTTGTCTTAATCATGAGTCCAGCCTTTCCTTCCTGCAATCTCGTCTCATTCATTTAACTTCTTCCAACTTCTGCAACAACTAAGGCAGGGATCCTACAGACAGCCTCCTTCACTACACAACTGATTAAATTCTTGAGCACTTGTCCTTCCCATGCACTGAATGCAGGGTTGCAAGGTTAAATTTAATCTGGTATTTCCTAACTTTTGAGTGCTTGATTTTGCAAATCTAATGTTCTTTTACTGTGGTTTTTGTATGATGTTTCCTAGGTTTTTAAAAAAGCAAACTGAAAAAAACCCCCACTCAGATTCCATCATGTTTAACCATATTGACTCCCACATAGTTCATTAGCAGAGTTTGAACCATTAGATCCATTGCCAAGAATTCTGACACTTGAGCTAACTACTGGTTATTGATATCAGTAGTAGGTTGTCATCTTCTATGGGGTACTGTCACTAGAGTGAGATGGCACACACATTTTGCCAGTGGAGTTCAAAATTATTGGCTGACAGCAAAGGAATGCTGAGATTCAGGAATCCTGGGTTCTATTCCAGATTCTGAGGGGAATGTATTCTAGTGGTTACAGAAACTTCTACCCCAGTCCCCACCCACCGTGACCCCTTCTTCCCCTGGCCCCTCCAACCTGTCCTTGTCCCAGATCCAGTCTCCCCTTTTGCCCCCACCCCCCAGTTCTACATCCAGTACCACTCCACCAGGCCTGCCCACTCCCACCCACATTGGCTCCACGTTCCTGTCCTACACCCTCACCCCAGCTCTTTGTCCCAGTTCCCAACACCACAAACTCCATGTCCCAGTCCACACCCCCATTCCCAGCTCTTCATCTCTGTCCTTCTCCTTGCCACACCTCCACTTCCTGCCCCTAAGTCTGGCTCCTCACCCTTATGCACTTCAATCAGGCTATTTCCTCTTTCTCCTCTTCAGTATGTGGGTGCCAGCAGGGAGAGAACTAGGAGTAGAACTACTTTTCTGCTGTGCTCTTGGTTACGATACCCAGCATCACAGATACCCCTTGTGGTGGAGCAATTACAGGGAAGCCCTTCTCAGCCTGTGCAGGGGTGGGCTGTAGATGCTCAGTGCAGATGGAAACTTTGTAGAATTTAGCAGTCGAACTCTTGCAAGCAAACTGAGTTTTTCAGATGCTCATAACTTGGCCAAATTTGAGCAGATTTTCACAGGATAGCAAAAGGCACATCCCTGACACAAAAGCCACCTCCCTTCCAAATTTCAAGTCCCTGCTCCAAAGCATGGAGGTGCTAAGACTGGACTGAAAAGCTATAAACAACTGAAAACAAAGTCTTATAATAGAAAGGTTCAGGCAACCTTAACTTTAGACATTGGGACCTACACCACCTGTAATAATATCGTATACTTATAATACTGTCTTTTTGCCAGGGATGAAAGTAATATTAAACTCTTATTGGTACGGGGCCCCGGCTCTGGGCCCCCAGAAGGGGTGGGGCCTCGGGCAGAAGGGGCAGGGCTGGGGGGTCAGCCTCCCCCGCCCACCCCATCCGCACTGCCTGGCCCGCGCCTCCCAGGGCTCCGGCGGCAATTTAAAAGGGCCCAGGGCTCCAGCCACTGCTGCGGCCACTGCTGTGTTAGTGGCGGTAGCAGCCGGGAGCCCCGGGCCCTTTTAAATCGCTGGCCCCGGGGCAGCTGCCCCTTTTGCTTCCGCCATCAGCAGCCGGGGGGGGAGGGCGGGCAAAAGGGCCAATGATGTTAAAGCACTGCCGCAGCTCTTTAACGTTGGCTGCGTATGGGCCGGTACCGGCTTCTTACCGGTACACCGTACTGGCCTACTTTCACCCCTGTTTTTTGCCATTATATTTTCTCCTCAATTATTAAATCTAATGGAACAAAGTCAAAGGAAACATGACTATTAGCACTTGTGGCCTTAGTCACAGCCTTTTATAAAGGTTTTATAAATAAGAACATATAATGGCCCTCAATTGAATTAGGAGCCAGAACAGACAGGCCTCATATTGGCAGCATATCGACTACAATGTTCATGCAATGGGATCTTTGTCCAGCTAGCAGAAGAAAAAGGGGCATTTCCCCTTTTAAGGCCTTCTTACAATGGGTGGGGAGAAGGGGAAAGTTTACAGGGATGGGCAGGAAGCAGTTGGGGCCAGATCAGGAGAAGGTCCCTGCACTGCCCTTCCTGCTGACCAGAAGAAGGGTAGGGGTGGGGGAGAGATGAAGGGGTATTTATACTTCATGAAGCCCAAGACAGACCCTCTTTTACTGAGGTCACAGAAGCAGAGGATTGTGTGTAATACTAAAGCACTAAAAATAAAGTAACCCAGGGAGTCAACCTGCTTCCATAACTAAAAAGATCATTCTTCTCTCAGTGGTAAACAGCTGGTCTTATTTTAATATTTATTTTTCTTTACATATAAGACATCAGAGGATTGGTGTTAAAGGAAACCTCCAGAATTACAGAATTTATTGATGTCAATAAATTACATTGATATTGATATAGAGCACCTTACTGTAAATTCCCCTCCTATATTTTCAAGGTGGACTAACTTTTAACTTACTAACAGATACCTACTGTATAAATTGTCTTTTTCCAATGAACAATGGCATATTATCTAAAAATTGAATAGAGACCTAGTGAAAATAGCACTGGCAGTAAACAAATAATTTCTAAATGAAAAGTAATTAATGATACAATATTTATATTGTAATAAAATAAACAGATATGACAAATTAATTTTGAGCAAAAAAAATCCTACCTCAATACATTGTCTATTGCCCCATATCTCTGATGTGAGGTGGGGGAACCTCATTCCAATTAGACAACGAGACAGTATAATCTGCAAGCCTGTTTAACCTAAATTACCTTTGGCAATCATAATCATCCATTCCAACCCAAAGATACATTTTGTGAGAAAACCCTATTCAGTGTGAACTTGCCTCCCTGTTTTTGGTTATTGAGAGGATTCATTGATATTCTTGACTCAACATTTTTTTCCATGGTACTCAAAAATGACACAGGTCACTCAATGGAGCATTTAGACTTTCTCATCAAAATAAATGAACTATGACGTACACATGGGTACAGTACATTCTCCACCATTTCCCCAAAGTAAAAGATAGCACACCAAGAGTTTGCTAGCAGCTGCATAGCTGAAACATGAACAATGTACTCCTGAACATAAGGTTTTAAAATCTACAAGGAATAGTTGTGTTGAATACTTCAAAACTGGTCAAGCACCAGTGAGCTTTAATAAACAGCAATAAGCCACAACAGGGTGTCCAAGATCAGGTTATTATTGCTACATATCTCTAGCGCATGGTGAGACATGAGTTCGAAGGAGGAAGTCACATCATCATGGCAAATCCCAAAGGGATGTAGCCTCCTGGTAGACAGAGCACCACCCTGATCAATTTCTAGATAGCTCCTTAAGGTGGTCCAGCTGGATATTCAGTTTATGTCCAGAAGTATCTTTCTTCAGCTACTCTAGAAATTTAACTAGGGCTCAAGCCTGCAAGTTGCTGAGCACTCTGGCCCTGATGCAGCAAAGCATACAAGCACGTGCTTATCTTTAAGCATGTGAGCAGTTCCTCTGTAAGAATTTCCACATACTTCAAAAGTTAAGTGCTTTGGCTGGGTGGGGACAGAATGCACCACACCTGGCAGAATCAAGTATCTTTAGCCTCCAAATATGCAGCCTCACATGGCTTACTGATATTAAAGTATGGCTGCTTCATTTCTAGCTTCATTTTTCTGTAAAAGTTGTATAGGAAATTATTTTGAGCTCTAAGCTGATGAAAAAAAATCTGCTATAAACACTAAGCTGCATCAATTTACCCAATTGATTTTGAAGTGCCAATAACAACAATTTCATTATCTGACATACTCATAGATTCCAAGGTCAGAAGGGATCATTAGATCACCATTAGTCTGACCTCCTATATAGCGCAGGCCATGGAATTTAATCCAGTTACCATTGTGCATTAAGCCCAGTAACTTGTTTACTAACCTATTAACAGAGGAAAGGAAAAGAAGCCAGTTACATATCCCACAGGAATAGCACTGTATACCTTTTCATTTATTGAAGCAATCTTGTGTTCCATAAATCATGTTGCACATTTAACCTGTGGTTAATGTTTGTCAAGTAGTACAGTAGAGACTTGGGAAAAAATCCTTCTTTGCCTACTTTCTCACTAATCAAAAGTTTCATGTGTGCACCAAGCTGTATTTGAAACATTTTAAGAGGCTGATCCTGCATTGCTTATAAATCTAAAATTCTAACTGAACAAAAATTACTAGATCATAAAGAAGTATCTGAAACACACACACACACACACATGTTAGTTCACAGTTACACTACAGATTTAAAGAGTAGAATACAAGAGTGAAAATTTGACTGTTTGCATTATATTTATCTACTACATAGGTTGGCTTTTAATAACTTCCAGTTTCCTCTTTTTATGGACTCCAGATTTTCTGTATTTTTCACAGCTGTAACTAGTGGGTAGATCAAACACACTGAATAACTCAATAATGTATTTTATGTAGCCAGCACAATTTACTGCAATGGGGAATTGCTAAAATCATTACTTCTATAAAATGGGAAAATATATTCGGGGCACATTCACACTGGGTCATACCATCCCCATGTGAGTTTTTCCCCCATGCAGAGGACAGGAAGCTCTGCAAATTTGTATTTTCTCAGTTTCCACCTTTGATCATTCCTATGGGGGTGCAGTTTGCCTCTGGTGAAATAGGAAACCCCACTCTTCTATAAATGAAAAATGGCTATACATTGCATAAAGAAGTTTTCATAGGTTTTCAACACACACAAGAAATCCACCTTCAGGCAGAGACCATACATGTTAAATTCCAGGCCAAAAGATGAAAAAGAAAACTGGTTAGTCATGGTAACTATTTTGCAACCTTAACAAAGGAATGTGACACAAGTTCATGCTGTAACTGGCTTAGTATAGGTGACTAAACATTTCCAATACTTTTTCCACTTAGCCTCTTTCATTGCTTGGGAGTGACAGTGGGAAAGAAAATACTTCCTCCCAACATCCTGGGTGACTGACAAGTGGGAAGATAACAAGAAGGTTGAAACACACACACATCCCACTCGTCTCCCAGCATCAGAGTTGGTTGACAGCTCCAAGATGGACCTCACAGACAAGGGAGCCTATTAAATCCATAGAGTACACACACACGTGCGCGCGCACACACACACACACACACACAAAAGCTATCAGTTGGGAAAAGAGAGCAGAGATCTGGTGTCTTCCCAGTGACACCATCACCTACAGCAGTGTTTCCCAAACTTGGGACGCCGCTTGTTTAGGGAAAGCCCCTGGTGGGCTGGGCCGGTTTGTTTACCTTCCACAAGTCCAGCCAATTGTGGCTCACACTGGCCGCAGTTCGCTGCTCCAGGCCAATGGGAGCTGCTGGAAGTGGCAGCCAGTACGTCCCTCAGCCCATGCTGTTTCCAGCAGCTCCATTGGCCTGGAGCTAATTTGAGCCCCTATTATGGTGTTTTTAAAAAGTTTCCATGCAGTTTGCAGGCATTTCACTGTCATGATTATACCTTTTAATTTCTCTTTAACTAGCTTCCTTATTTTTGTGTAGGTCCCCTTTCTGAAGTTAAATTCTACTGTGGTGGGCTTCTTTAGTATTTCTTCCCCTTTCCGTCCCACCCCCTGGATGTTAAATTTAATTATATTATGGTAGCTATTACCCAGAGGTTCAGGTATATTCATATCTTGGACCAGATCCTGTGTTCCACTTGGGACTAAATCAAGAATTGCCTCTCCCCTTGTGAGTTCCAGGACTAGCTGCTTCAAGAAGCAGGGATCTATGGTGGCTAGAACATGTATCTCTGCATCCCATCCTGAGATGACATGTACCCAGTCAATATGGGAAAAGTTGAGATCCCCCATTATTACTTAGTTTTCTATTTTTGTAGCCTCACTAACCTTCCTGAGCATTTCACAGTCACCATCCCCATCCTGGGTCAGAAGCTTGGTAGTATATTCTTATTGCTATACTCTTATTATTCAAGCATGGAATTTCTATCCCTGGAGATTCTATGGACTGACGGGCTGTGACAGACACGGTACTACAAATAGATTAGCACTGTTACCATGGTAAATGACTGGTCTTTCATCTCCTTCCTTCCTTCTTTGCCTTCTCTTTCGAAACAGGATTTGGTCAGGTACTGCAGCCAATGCCTCTTTTCAGGATTTAGACATGCCCCAAGTTCCTGGGGGTGGGGGCTTGTCACAGCTTATTTGAAATGCATGCAGTTTTGAATAGCATATCTCATTGTACAAAGCAACAGTTCTCAATCATACCTCTTAAACTCAAAAGCACTTAGAAACTGTGTGGCTAAATGCTGTACTACTTGAAAATTTAGGGGGCCAGCTCAAGATGGTGAAATGAACTACCCCAAATACTAAGAACTATCACCAAACTTCACTACTTTCCGTTCCAAGTGCAAGGCACATTTCTTTGATCTTGACTTCTCTAATACACGCAGACAGAGCTATATTGTTTTCCTTTGTCTTTAATATGGCATCAAGTTCTGCGCGTGCACACACACACACATACAATTTTCAAAAATCCAGAAAAAAAACTCCACTACACACAATTTTCCTCCTGGAGAAAATATGAGAGACCAAACAACACAAGACAAATGTTCGTCACGTTGCTTAATGCACTACTGGAAAGTGCTAAGATATTACCATGATGATCATGGTATAAGAAACTATATAGAATAGAACAGAAGAAATACAGCCAGTCACAGATACTAATGTATACTTGCTGTGTGTGGAAAATTATACAATGCATTTCTGTTGTTCCTTTTATCTGTCTAGCTCAAAGCGCTTTATAAGTATTAATATTAATAATAAAAAAGCCCAAATTTTAAGAAGTGTCCACTAATTTTGGCTGCTTCAGTTTCCAGGTAGACACCTTGAAATGCATACGGCATGATTTGTCAAGATGCTGAGCACTTACAACTTCCATTGAAGTTCACCGAAAATCAGGCTTCAGGTGTGACGAGCGCACCACTCAAAATTAATGGACACTTTAAAAAATTGTAACCTTAAATTCACACAGGAAGTCCATGAGAGAGCTAGTAATCAAGCCCAAGAATCACAATTCTAACTTTTGTTTGAATGACTAGGCTACACTGATTGCTTACTAGGTGCACATTTTAGGGCCAGCCAGGCAGAGACATTTAGCCAGTGACCTACACTGTGGACAGTATGGCTTTGCGTGGAATTCGTGGATGGGTTGTGCCTCAGAGGTCCCTCCTGAATTCCCCAATGCACAGGGAGGATCCTCTGAGATGGTGCAACATGCTCTTAACTAGTGTGCCTGACTCACTCCCTGGGCAAGTGTAAAATTATGGTGTGAGGCCATTACGCCAACCTGACTCATCAGTTCCTTGTGCTCTTTCCCCTACTGCCAAGCTTGCATGCAAGAGCTAGATATAGCTCTACAGAAATGAAGGGCAGAAAGGGACCTGAAGAGGTTATAAATCCAGGCCCCCGTGCTGTGGCAAGATCAAATAAACCTAGCCCATCCTTCACAGGTATTTGTCCAACCTCCTCTTAAAAACCTCCAGTGATGGGGATTCCAAAACCTCCCATGGAAGCCTATATCAGACTTAACTGTCTTTACAGTTAGAACGTTTTTTCTAATTTCTAACCTAAATCTCCTTTGCTACAGATTAAGCTGATTAAACTGGCCCTTAATGAACTGACCCATGTGCATCTGCTCCTCTGCCCTCTACTGGATATAATCAAAACTGCTTTACTATCTAGAATTAGAGCTGTATGCAGTATTGTTGTAGCTATGTCAATCCCAGGATATTAGAGAGAGACAAGGTGGGTGAGGTAATATCTTTTATTGGACCAGCTTCTGTTGGTGAGAGAGACAAACTTTCGATCTTACACAGAGCTCTTCTTCAGGTCTAGGAAATGTATTCAGAGTGTCACATGTCCCCCTCCTCTTTTTCTCTCTTCTCCCCCCACACCCATGACTGGAGGGGTGTTAATGGACCACTTCACCTTGAACGGTCCCTTGAAATATGTATTAACTACTTATACTAAACTATTTATTCCACCTTGTATTTAGCTGTGACACTCTGAAGTCTGGTCTACACTACAGGCCTATATCAGTATAAGTATGTCACTCACAACCCTGAGCAACATAGTTATACCAACCTAAACCCCTGTGTAGACCGCACAAGCGCCTCTCGGGATGGTGGATTAACTAGACCAATGGGAGAGCTCTCTTCTTTAATCCACCTTCATTGAAGTGCTACAGCAGCGCAGCTGCATCAGGACACTGGCGCAGCTGCATCATTTAAAGTGCAAACTTGCCCTAAGGCTTGGTCTACACTAATAACTTATGTCGGTATAACTATGTCACTCAGAGGTGTGGAAAATCCACATCCCTTAGCAATGCAGTTATAATGACCTAACTCCCGGTGTAGGCAGTGCTATGTCAGTGGGAGTACTTCTTCCATGGACATAGCTATTACCTCTCGGGGAGGCGGATTACCTACGCTGATGGGAGAAGTGCTACAGCGGCGCTGCTGCATCAGTGCAGCATTTTAAATTAGACAAAGCCTAAATTTCCCAGACCTGAAGAAGAGCTCTGTGTAAGCCTGCAAGCTTCTCTCTCTCTCTCACTAACAGAAGTTGGTCCAATAAAATATATTACCTCACATACCTTGTCTCTCTCTAGCATTAGAGCTGCTAATATATATTTTTATTCAACTCAAGTGGTAGGTGCCTATGCTTTTGAAGCAGGAAAATCTGAGCCTCGAAATATTGTTGCCAGGAAATTATGAATGGGAAATTAGGAGCAAATACCGAATTAAAGGCAAAACTTGTGACATGTGGAATTAAATTACTAATGAAGATGTGAGTCAAGGATATAAACTTGTTTAGGGACAGAACCAGATGTGTATTAGAGCATTTTAATACTGTTATTTACTCTTTATATTTAAGTTTTCACATAGAGCAAGGCTTTGTATTGAACAAGAAATGTCATTACACTACACCAGCCGATTCTGTGGCCATTCTACAAAAATGAGCATGCAAGAATTTAAACTAAAGGTCAAAAGTGAAATGCCTTTGGGAGAGCCCATGCAACCTTAAAATAAAAGTCGCATTCCTAAGTTCCAAACTATCTAAAATGCAACACAATGTCATCATTATTCCTTTGAAAATGTAAAACAATTACCATTTATATTAAAAGAAAAACTCCTAAAAACAAGTGAAATAGCAACAGTGAGAATTTTAAAATTTTCTGCTCACAAAGCATGACTAGATTTTTATTTGACAGTTTTACATGATACAGAAGTCATGGCACCCCTAAGTTATCAAAGTGTGATCTAATTGTAACATTAGTCCCCTCTGAATAAAATCTATTTTTAACAGTTCTTTTTAGAACTTTGCTAGTAGCCAAAGCAGGCACCTCCCTCACTCTTCAAAAACTTTTCAGTCATCCATTTATTCAAATTTAAAAGAGAGTTCCTGAAAAAATAGCCTTGTTGATGTTTATACTGATAAATATACAGTAAAATATACAGAATATGCAACATTCACCATTTGTATTTAGCTAGAATAGAAAACACTATATTTTATATACATATCCAATGTAGCCAAGTTAAGATTGATTCAGGAACTTTTTGACTTTTAGGGTTCCTGACTGTTGCC
>NW_020664372.1:31568235-31579491 GCF_002925995.2 Terrapene triunguis
AACATCCTCTGGCAAGGAGTTCCACAGGTTGACTGTGCGTTGTGTGAATTCTTCCTTTTATTTGTTTTAAACCTGCTGCCTATTCATTTCATTTGGTGGCCCCTAGTTCTTGTGTTTTGAGAAGTAGTAAACAACACTTCCTTATCTACTTTCTGTACACCAGTCATGATTTTATAGACCTCAATCATATCTTCCCTTAGCCGTCTCTTTTCCAAGCTGAAAAGTCCCAGTCTTATTACTCTCTCCTCATACGGAAGCCATTCCATACCCCTTAAAATTTTTGTTGCCCTTTTCTGAACCTTTTCCAATTCCAATATATCTTTTTTGAGATGGGGCAACCACATCTGCACACAGTATTCAAGATGTGAGAGTACCATGCATTTATATAGCGGCAACATGATATTTTCTGTCCTATTATCTATCCCTTTTTTAATTATTCCCCAGCATTCTGTTCGCTTTTTTGACTGCCGCTGCACACTGAGTGGATGTTTTCAGAGAACTATCCACAATAACTCCAAGCTCTCTTTCTTGAGTGGTAACAGCTAATTTAGACCCCATCATTTTATATGTATAGTTGGGACTATGCTTTCCAATGTGCATTACTTTGCATTTATTAACCTTAAATTTCATCTGCCATTTTGTTGCCTAGTCACCCAGTTTTGAGAGATCCTTATATAGGTCTTCGCCTGCCTGTGTCTTAACTATCTTTAGTAATTTTGTATCCCCTGCAAATTTTGCCACCTCACTGTTTACCCCTTTTTCCAGATCATTTATGAATATGTTGAATAGGACTGGTCCCAGAACTGAACCCTGGGGGACACCACTATTTACCTCTCTCCATTCTGAAAACTGACCATTTATACCTACCCTTTATTTCCTATCTTTTAACCAGTTACCAATCCATGAGAGCACCTTCCCTCTTATCCCATGGCAGCTTACTTTGCATAAGAGCTTTTGGTGAGGGACCTTGTCAAAGGCTCCTTGGTACACATGCTTGTTGACTCCCTCAAAGAATTCTAGTAGATTGGTGAGGCATGATTTCCCTTTACTAAAACCATGTTGACTCTTCCTCAACAAATTATGTTCATCTGTATGTCTGGCAATATTATTCTTTATTATAGTTTCAACCAGTTTGCCCGGTACTGAAGTCAAGCTTATAGGCCTGTAATTGCCGGGATCACCTCTGGAGCCCTTTTTAAAAATTGGCGTCACGTTAGCTATCCTCCAGCCATCTGATACAGAGGCTGATTTAAATGAAAGGTTACAGACTACAGTTAGTAGTTCTGCAATTTCACATTTGAGTTCCTTCAGAACTCTTGGGTGAATACCATCTGGTCCTGGTGACTTATTGCTGTTTAATTTATCAGTTTGTTCCAAAACCTCCTCTAATGATACCCCAATCTGGGACAGTTCCTCAGATCTGTCACCTAAAAAGAACTACTTTGTAAAAGGAAAATTTAAATAGTTCAGACACAGAGACACATTATGGAATTAGTAAGAGACATGGTATATTCTAAATAGATCATTAGAATTTTTTTAATTTCATTATTATTTGCTAACATGTAATTTATTTTTAAACACTTCCTCTTTTGATAAAAGAGAAAGCACAAAATAGCTCAAAAACGATTTCTACTACAGAAAAAGTCATGGTTTATCCTCAACTTTTGACATTTTTGATGTCTGAGACTAAATGTGTAGATACTAGGGGCTATAATTTATTAACAAGTGCATAAGGCACATTATTTAAAAATAAATTATTTGCCATATATAACACAGTGATTCAAAAATGTTCTCATAGATAACAATGCACCTAAGAGAATTCTTTTTGGGGTTTTAAACTTTTAGAAGCAATATTTATTTTCTATTTTCTTTAAATATCCTAAAACAAGTTGCAAAATGTCGTATCTCCCTTAGGACTAAAAATAATACTGTTGTAGTTTTACTGTTACCTCAGCTGAGTTCAAAGATATTTTAACAGTTGATTCACCGAAGCATTTAGCTAGTTTTAACAGTTTCATATTCATGGGAGGCAAAACAGTTCCACATGGAAGACCTACAGTATTTGACCTTTCAATTCTATTATGTTCATTGTAAGCACTGTAGACCACAGTAATGAAAGCAAAACAGTGCAGTGCTGACATTAGGATTGACTGGAAAATTTCCAGGAAAAAATGGAAAGCTGATCCAACCATTCTTTCCATATTTGCAGAATGAAAAATTTGTATCTGGCAACATTTCATCTGTTAGACTGACATACTACAAAAGAATACAGATAAACTAATGATATTGCAATGTATATGTCAAAAATAGATTATGGAACCTGTGAACATGAAATATTTGACCAACAAAGATTAAAAGGAAGTTGTTCAGATATTTGTAATGCTAGAAACTTCATGACCTTTTGGTTTATTACATATCTTTCTCCTCATTCTTATAGGTGGGGCTGGTAGCACTGCCAGTATAGTGGGGGAACGGGGAAGAAAGAGGATGAGGAACTGGGGTAACACCGGGACTAGTTGGATAAGGAGACTGGGACTGAGAACCAGTGGAGTGGAGACAGATCTGATGATGAACCAGGGAACAGGGAGAGAACTTGCTTGGGCTGAGCAATGAGACTAAGATGAGGAGCCAGGGATGGGAAAGAGACAAGACTGGGATAAGATCAACCCTGTATAGAAAGCAATGCTAGAGCTTTTTGAAATATTTTTGAGTCACTCCAGTTATTATTGATTAGAGTTGAAAATTTTCAATTTGTGTGTGTGAAGCATACCATTTTTAAGCAACTTTTTGTTAAAAAAAAAAAGTTTGATTCTTCTAGTTTATTCCTTCTCTTTCCCGTGTCTCCCTTTTTTAGGGACAAAACAGAAAAAGAAAAAAAAGGGAGAAAAGGATAAAAATGGGAAGGGAAAGAAAGGGAGAAAAACAAAAAAAAAATAATAAAAGAAATTGGAAAGTTTCAAAAAATGAAAATTGCCCAGGAGAATTTTAACTTCCAAAAAGGCCATTTTGTATTTTAAAAAGTTCCAAATAAAGATTTTGATTTATCATTTTCTGGGACAGCCTTTTATGAATCTCAAAGCATTTGGGAACCTAGCTATTCTGTTCAACAATATTTAATTATATTTCTCACTCGTTATATATCAAAGTATGAATCCATTATCCCATCCAATGTCTTCATCCGGGTAATTTTCTGAATACCTTACATTCTTTAGAAAAAGAAATTGCTTTACCAATCCTGTAATTAGAAAATTATTTACAAATCAGGTGTATGTAAAAAGATGCCAGGAGGGGGCTGTTCTCTGGATGTGCAGAGAAGTTTAACTTCTATTGTCCATTAATATGCAGAGTCTTGCAAGTGGCATTCACTTTGTATTTTTAAAACAGCTCTTAAACAATAGCAATAGATTTCTATAGAGGCTTAATGTGACTACTGAACCCTGTTGCACACAACGAGCTATACCTGTTTACAGTTCAAGACCTTCTGCTTCCTGAATCTGATTTTAAACTATTACATGGCACCTCAAAGTTAAATATTCCTTCAACCTGTCAACCACAAAGGACTTGATTCTATTTTGTAAAGTTCTCTGCTTCTTTTCCAAGCATCTAATCATTTCCAGGTGTCAGCAGCACCCTGCTGTTTGATCAGAGCATGAGGACTTAATCACCTTCAGAGCTGCCAACTCTTGGGATTTTATTACAAGTCTGGCAATATTTTTTGCTTTCTTAAAGCCCCAGCTCCTGAACTCATGATTCCATTGGAATCTCAGCTTTCTTATTTTATTTAAAAAAAGTTTCTAGACCTCATGGTTCTAGAGAAAAGCTTGAAAATGTGAACAAGGGATAATGCACCAAAAGACAAATAAAAGGAAGCCATCGTTATTTTCTAAAAATTGCATGATTTCTAAGCCAATCTCATGATTTTGGGTTCCGACTTATGATTCTTTTTAATGCTTGAAAGCAGCAAATTAGTTTTCAAACAATCAAATTAGTATTTAACTCCTGAGTGCCAAGCTAGAGCCTTAATCATCAGGCCATCTTTCGCAATACACTGAATCAGCAGAGAATTAGTTTAACTACATCTCTTAGAATTAGAGTTGACGATTAATCGCAGTTAACTCACGCGATTAACTCAAAAAATTAATTGCGATTAATCACAGTTTTAATCGCACTGTTAAACAGTAGAATACCAATTGAAATTTATTAAATGTTTTGGATGTTTTTGTACATTTTCATATATATATTTATTTCAATTACAACACAGAATACAAAGTGTATATTATTTTTATTACAAATATTTGCACTATAAAAATGATAAAGAAATAGTATTTTTCAGCTCACTTCATACAAGTACTGTAGTGCAATCTCTTTATTGTGAAAGTGCAATTTACAAATGTAGATTTTTTTTGTTACATACCTGCACTGAAAAACAAAACAATGTAAAATTTCAGAGCCTACAAGCCCACTCAGTCCTACTTCTTGTTCAGTCAATCGCTAAGACAAACAAGTTTGTTTACATTTACAGAAGATAAAGCTGCCCTCTTCTTATTTACAATGTCACCAGAAAGTGAAAACAGGCATTTACATGGCACTTTTGTCGCCGGCATTGCAAGGTATTTTATGTGCCAGATATGCTAAACATTTGTATACCCCTTCGTGCTTTAGCCACCATTCAAGAGGACATGCTTCCATGCTGATGACGCTCGTTAAAAAAATAATACGTTAAGTATATTTGTGACTGAGCTCATTGGGGGAGAATTGTATATCCCCTGCTCTGTTTTACCCAAATTCTGCCATATATTTCATGTTATAGCAGTCTCAGATGATGACCCAGCACATGTTGTTCATTTTAAGAACACTTTCAATGCAGATCTGACAAAACGCAGAGAAGGTACCAATGTGAGATTTCTAAAGATAGCAACAGCATTCGACCCAAGGTTTAGGAATCTGAAGTGCCTTCCAAAAAATGAGAGGGATGAGGCATGGAACATGCTTTCAGAAGTCTTAAAAAAGCAACACTCCAATGAGTAAACTACAGAACCTGAACCACCAAAAAAGAAAATCAACCTTCTGCTGGTGGCATCTGACTCAGATGATGAAAATGAACATAAGTCGGTCCACACTGCTTTGGATTGTTATTGAGCAGAACCCGTCTGCACACCCCATGCCACGATACTCCATGCAAATGAGTTCCCTGCCTCCTGCAGACTGTAACTCCTGGTGCTGGGTTTGGTACTGTCTGCCAATGCTGGGGCCATGCAGCCTGTGAGAGTTACTCTACACCCTGTTGTGTAGGAGGTTTGGGAGGAGGACCAACTTCTTAAACTTACATGGGAGCTTTGAGTTCAGCGTGAACCTTCTGTTCAGGGAGACCTGACCTGCCTCCCAATCAAGACTGCGGGTGAGGAAGCATCAAAAAATGACATATTTAATGAAGTGCGAAGAACTTGTCTCATGTTGGTTCTACTTACAGACAATCAAACTGGACAGACAAGAAACAGACTCTGCCCTGGGAAGGTTGATCGGAGTGGCAATGTAAGGACAAAACAGTACACAGCTATTTCTGAGTGGGAAACTCTCCCCTGGATATCTTAAGGAGGCTCTGCTTGTCAAGAGCTGTGGAGGCAAATTTAGGTTGGATAAAACCCTTAAGCTGCACAATATGAAAATTCATAATTAAACAAGAATAAGGAAAAGATATAATCATTTTAAAAAGAAACAGAGGGGCAGATTCTCTGCTCTGCTGAGTGTATGTTCAATGAGGGGGAAAGAAGCTGGAGGAATGCATGAAGAAGCCGATTATGGCTCCCTGATTCTCACCTTTTCCCTTCTCCTGGCAGTGGGTTAGAACAGTTCCTAGGCTGTTCTAACCTGCACCAGTGGTCAATGGTCCCCAATGTACCATCCACAAGCTGGGCTTAGAGCAATGTGCTCCAGCCACACCCTGTTCCTGCCCCCTTCCTCTCCTAAAATGCCCCTGTGCTAGAGGCTCTGGGGAAGGTAGGGTATATGTTGACTACAGGGCTCTGTGCCTGCTGAGGACTCCCCCATGCCGGGGGAAATCCCCTACTATTAGGTTGTGTCCAGTGCCTGCTCCCTTTCCATCGCCTAAGTGGTCCAAAAGGAATGGAGTGGTACAGAGAAACTGCTCCACAGTATTTCAAAGCTACTGTAAAACCGCAGGTGTCATAATGATAGGCACTACAGGAAAGCCCAAAAAAGGCATATAGGAAATAGAATCCCTTCTACTGTGGTAACATCAGACAAAATGTGCCTTTATTTAGGGTAATGAAATTCAGTTGCTCATATTAAAACCTCACTGGGTAATCTTAATTTTCTGCTATATATACTTTGATCACCTTCTGCATGCTTTCTCAGATGTCAAAACATTCAAAAACGTTATTTTTTTTGATAATAGATAATAAAGATGCCAGCACACATTTTCAGCTGCTCTTTTATAGCTGAATTTGTAGGCAGACGTCAGCCCCTCATCACCAATGTAATTACAACTCATATAGCTACAGAAAACAAATGGTAATAGCCATTGTGTGTGGCTTCCTTTCTATAAGATGGTAAAACAAAATTACAGCACTCCTTCAAAGGGAGAGAAACCGTTAAAGGAAATATAATCAGAGACTTTCTTTCTACAAGAGTGGTAATAAAAAACAACCCTCAGACTAAATTCAGCATTTTGCCCCCATGCACAAAGTAGCTAAACTGCTATTGTACCTTAATTCAAGTGCAAATTCTTAGACGACATTACAATTTATGAAGTCACAAGCAAAGTGGTTAGAACATAAGACATTTTAGAACCAAGTAAAGAGCCTCTAGCCCAACATTCCCTTTTTTATATATCTTACTGCCATTTTCCTGCTTTTTCACCTTCCCCTTTAATAGTCTCTTTATCTAAAGAAATAAATGCAGATTTTTGAACAATTACGACACACATTGTAATTATTACCCACCACTCTCATCCAGAATGCAACTTCAAATGTGGATCCCCACAGAGCAGAGACAGAGTAGCACTTCATATGTTGATCCTCACCGTCCAAGGGATAAGCCAATCCCAGCAGGATAGGCCTAGGATTTGAAACTCCCTGCCAACTCATCCTTTGGCCCATGGGGAGCAAAGGTAATGGGGATTTCCAATAGGCAGGTGCATAGCCTGTTGGTCAAGCCATATTTATCTGCCTCTCTCCATGGCATAAAAGCCAGGGAGCAGAAATGCATCTCTGCCCCTACAGACAACCTGAGACTTTGTCCTAATTCTCTTGCCCAGTGCAAGTTTGTGATAGATAGCAAAGGCAGCAGTGAGTGTTGGTTTGCCTTGGGCGTAGCTTTAGTTATCGTTTACATCTGAGAAAAGAATTAGACACTAATGGCAGGTGTCTGTTTCTCACATATTCCGGGACATCTCGTTGATGGGCAATTTTAGGGTCAGAAATGATTTTTTTCCCATGGCAGATTGACCATGCCACAGGTTTGGGAGCTTTTTCCATCTTGCCCTGGAGCAAGTGGCAGGGATTTCTTGCCTAACTGAAGCTTAAATTTCTAATATATTGAAACCAGTAAGGATAGCTTGGATTTGTAGATCAGCTTAGAAGTCTGTCCTTAAATTTGTGCACCTCGTTCAAAGTTCAATATTTCATTGACATGTACCGATTGACCAGACTCCCTTATAGTTTGAGTTTATTGGATGGTCCCATTTCCATACAAGATTGCAAATAAGGGGCACAAATGAAAGTGTGTTAAATGGGACATGTGGATGAGATTCACAATAGAGCACCACCTCCAAGACTCTTCATGAGAGGCCCAATTTTTCCCATAAAATAAGGTCAGTAAGGGATTTTTGTACCAAGACCAAAGTTCTGGGTGATTTACATACACTTTGCCATTATCCCAATCTAAAAGGCTACTTGACTAATTTGCATTAGGAAAAGAAGCACAAACACTTTTGTGAACTACCGGGAAACAATTAGGAGAGACTGCTGGTTAATTATGAAGTTATGGACTATTTCTTTACCTATTAACTGATTCTGACAAGCAAATAAATACTCACCGTAGCATCCAGGTATAGTATGTATCTAGTAAAGCAAGAGTACTCTCTGCTTCACACTTTGCAGCACAACGATCAAGAACTGTAAGAAACAATTCACTTTATAACCCGGAATAAGATGTAAAGTCTAAGTAATCCATAAGTAAACTCAAATTACAATTTCCATCCCACCATCAACCTCAATCTGAACCAGTCCACACAAGAGATCCACTTCCTGGACACTACAGTGCTAATAAGTGATGGTCACATAAACACCACCCTATACCGGAAACCTACTGACCACTATACTTACCTACATGCCTCCAGCTTTGATCCAGATCACATCACACGATCCATTGTCTACAGCCAAGCTCTAAGATACAACCGCATTTGCTCCAATCCCTCAGACAGAGACAAACACCTACAAGATCTCTATCAAGCATTCTTAAAACTACGGTACCCACCTGCTGAAGTGAAGAAACAGATTGACAGAGCCAGAAGAATACCCAGAAATCACCTACTACAGGACAGGCCCAACAAAGAAAGTAACAGAACGCCACTAGCCGTCACCTTCAGCCCCCAACTAAAACCTCTCCAGCGTATCATCAAGGATCTACAACCTATCCTGAAGGACGATCACTCTCACAGATCTTGGGAGACAGGCCAGTCCTCGCTTACAGATAGCCCCCCAACCTGAAGCAAATACTCACCAGCAACCACACAACAAAAACACTAACCCAGGAACCTATCCTTGCAACAAAGCCCATTGCCAACTCTGTCCACATATCTATTCAAGGGACACCCATCATAGGAATTAATCACATAAGTCACACCATCAGAGGCTCGTTTACCTGCACATCTACCAATGTGATATATACCATCATGTGCCAGTAAGGCCCCTCTGCCATGTACATTGGCCAAACAGGACAGTCTCTATGCAAAAGAATAAATGGACACAAATCAGACGTCAAGAATTATAACATTCAAAACCAGTCGGAGAACACGTCAACCTCCCTGGTCACTCAATTACAGACCTAAAAGTCGCAATTCTTCAACAAAAAAAACTTCAAAAACAGACTCCAACGAGAAACTGCAGAACTGGAATTAATTTGCAAACTGGACACCATTAAATTAGGCTTGAATAAAGACTGGGAGTGGATGGGTCATTCCACAAAGTAAAAACTATTTCCCCATGCTAATTTTCCCCTACTGTTACTCACACCTTCTTGTCAACTGTTTGAAATGGGCCATCCTGATTATCACTACAAAATTTTTTTTTCTCCTGCTGATAATAGCCATCCTTAATTGATTAGTCTCGTTAGAGTTGGTATGGCACTATCCATTTTTTCAAGATATATATATCTTCCTACTGTATTTTCCACTGCATGCATCTGATTGAAGTGGGCTTTAGCCCACGAAAGCTTATGCTCAAATAAATTTGTTAGTCTCTAAGGTGCCACAAGTACTCCTCATTCTTTTTGCTGATACAGACTAACACGGCTACCACTCTGAAATCAAATTACAAATGACATTCTAAAAACATGTTAGTTTTCTTCATCTACAGCAAAACATGTAGAATGTTCACAACATTGATAGTGGTATTTCAATTACAGGTCTACCTCCGCTTCTTTTTGGTAGCGCGTTTCAAAATTAATATTCATAAAATAAAAATAAAACTTATCAGATAATCCATTTTCTGTCTGATGGATCTATTAGGTATGATTTATAAATCCCTCCAAGTTTCAAATAATTTCACAGTTTTTAATACAGCTGGATCACATTTAACTGAAATATAGGACGGATAAAAAAAAAATACAAGACATGACAAATTCACATATGCACATTCCCATATCAATCAATTTCATACATTTCTTTTAGACAGTAAACAGACCGTACCATGTGCAAATGCTTGCTGCGTAATTGTTAATTATCATTGTAAAAATGGAATGCGTTTGCTCTTTGCTGTTTACAACAAGAGAAGTCTAGAACTTTTCATGTTTTGCTTAGAGCAGGGATCGGCAACCTTTGGCATGCAGCTCGCCAGGAAAAGCACCCTGGCGGGCCGGGCCGGTTTCTTTACCCGCCGCGTCCTCAGGTTCGGCCAATCACGGCTCCCGCTGGCCACGGTTCACCGCTCCAAGCCAATGGGAGCAGCGGGAAGCGGCGGCCAGCACATCCCTCAGCCCGCGCCGCTTCCCGCAGCCCCCATTAGCCTGGAGCGGCGAACCACGGCCAGTGGGAGCCGCAATCGGCCCAACCTGTGGTCGTGGCAGGTAAACAAACCGGCCCAGCCCACCAGGGTGCTTACCCTGGCAGGCCGCATGCCAAAGGTTGCCGATCCCTGGCTTAGAGTTTAATGTATCATAACAAATCAGGATTTATGAAAACAAAGCTCCATCTAAGGGCCCAGTGCTGCAAGGTGGTAAGCACCCTCTGCTCCCTTCGAAACCAATAGAAACTGAGCACTTGTTTGCTTGGGTGCTGAACGACTACAGTAATTTCTCACTTAACGTTGTAGTTATGTTCCTGAAAAATGCGACTTTCAGGCAGGAATAGGGAGGAGGGGGACACCCTGACATTAGCCCTTCTCTTCCCCCCACCCGCACAGCAAGCAGGAGGCTCCCGGGAGCAGCTCCAAGGTAGGGTTACCATTCGTCCGGATTCCCCTGGACATGTCCGGCTTTTCTCAGTTAAAAATAGCGTCCGGGGGGAATTTGTAAATGTCCGGACTTCCCCCCCATGCAGAGCGCGCACGGCTGACAGGGCAGCCGGCCGGATGGTGCCACTTGCACTGGGCTCCGGCAGCCAGAGAGAGCCCCTCCTCCGCTTCCCCCTCCTCTCCCCTGCAGCTGAGATCACTCCCCTCCTCTCGCTCCCTCCCTCCCTGCATTTGCAGCCGGCCGGCCGCTCGCAACGGGCCTCCAGCAGTCTGGAGCTCCTCCCCCTGCCCAGCGCGTGGCTCCGCAGCACTCTATGAGGGTGGGAACCGGGCTATGCGCTCCGTGGGGGAGCGCAGCAGCATGTCGGGCTGCGCGTGGAGCCCGACACGCTGTTCTGAGCAGCACGGTAAGGGGGCCAGGGGGGCGGAGAAGGGGCAGGGAGGTTCTGGAGGGGGCAGTCAAGAGACAGGGAGCAGGGGGAGGGTTGGATGGGTCGGGAGTTCGGGGGGGACTGTCTGGGGGTTGGGGGTGTAAGGTTTTGGGCAGTCAGGGGACAGGTAGGGG
>NW_020664372.1:31579891-31580703 GCF_002925995.2 Terrapene triunguis
TCTTTTTTTAATGAGGAAATATGGTAACCCTACTCCAAGGCAGAGGGCAGGAACAGCACATGGCAGTGGTGGGAGGGACAGCTGAACTGCCCGGCAATTGGTAGCCTGCCGGGCAGCTGCCACACAGGGAACTTAGGGGAACGGGGAGCTGATAGGGGGGCTGCCAGTCCACCCTGGTTTTAAGCCTCCACCAGCTAGCTGCAACGGGCTGCTCTTCCTGCAAGCAGTGAACAAAGTAGGCGGCTGCCAAACAACGTTATAAGGGAGCATTGCGCAACTTTAAACGAGCATGTTCCCTAATTGATCAGCAACATAACAACGAAACAATGTTAACCGGGACGACTTTAAGAGAGGAGTTACTGTACTGTGTAATGTTCCATTTCATAAACTAAACATTTTAGTGTCACAACAAACAATGGGCCAACTTTTTCCAAAAATGTATATCTGTACAGCATGACAGAGCACTCTATAGAAATGCATGCTGGCCCATAGGTGCCTGCAGGGCCGGTGCTACCATTAAGGCAAACTAGGCGGTTGCCTAGGGCGCCAAGATTTGGGGGCGCCGAAAAGCGGTGCCCCCAATTTTTTTTTACAGCGTTCCTGGGCTGGGCTGCCGGTGGCGCGCTGACATGTGCAGCTCAGACTCCCTCTCCCAGCGCAGCGGCCGCTCCACTTCTCCCGCCTCCCAGGCTTGCAGCGCCAATCAGCTGTTTGGTGCCACAAGCCTGGGAGGGGAAGAGAATTAGAGCAGGGGCGGCATGCTCAAGGAGGAGGTGGAGCAGAGGTGAGCTGGGGTGGGGAGCTGCCGCACG
>NW_020664372.1:31580803-31634765 GCF_002925995.2 Terrapene triunguis
GGGGGGGGTGGGGAGCTGCCGCAGGGCTAGAGGGGGAGGGCGCGCAAGGTGGAAGTTTCGCCTAGGGCGCGAAACTTCCTTACACCGGCCCTGGGTGCCTGTACCTCAAGATGTGCAGAATGCAATGAAACTGAGATTGTATACCATACTTGGCTTGCTTTGAATTCTAAACAGACATGGCTGGGCAAGATTAATTTTACACCCCAATTGTTGACTTGGGGCCAAATTCATCATTATGGTGGCCTATGAGTCTGTGCAGGGGCTGAGATGGCCTGCATCTCCCTGGTTTGGCCCCCAGCACAGGGAGCCATGCCCATCCCTGAATGGCCCCTGCACTGCCAGCTTCAGTGTGGGCCAGCTTTGCACCCGCGAAAAGTGTTCTGCATCAGAGTCTATTCAGGGGCCCGTGTGACTGCTTTGTGGCCCCTTTGCAATGGCTATGATGGCACCAAGGGGCTGTAAGGCAACCATGAATTGGGCCCCCAATCCATAGTGACAGTCCCCTGGAGTCTCCAGGGACACAAGGTCATTCCTATGATGTTAGCACTTTAATACAAATCTTCCCTGTCTTTGTCCTATTGGTCTGTTTTCCCCAATTCCAACTCCACTGGTTTCCTTAACAAGTCAGACAAAATCCTGCAAAATGCTGAGCACCTTCAACTCCTACTGAAATGACTTCAGTAGGAATTGAGGTCGCTCAGCATCTCCTAGGAAGTACTCAGTACTTCACAGGATTAAGCTCTTTGAGCTAAAATTATTGCACAGGTCTCATGGGTCTGCACACAAAAATTTTCTATGCCCATGACACATCCACATTTTCAAGAACACATCCTCTACACAGTCTATCCTACAGCACCATTCCCGGAAAACATGCCAAAAGCTACATCCACTATTTGTTTTGCCAGTGTGAATCAGAGCACGTTTACAAAGGTGTCCCCTTTGAATGATACGTTACTATGCTGTTTGATTTTTCTCCAATATTTTCACATGCCTACGGGTGTGACTCAAGTCAGAGTTTGGCCCAAAGATTTTTAGTAGCAAAACAACATTCTTTATCTCACTAAGGTTCATAATGGGAAATAGTATTTTAGTTTTTAAAATATTAATAAAAGGTTACAAACAGTAAGACTATGATGCATAAGGGCTAATGTACTCCATTTTAGCACAAAGCAGAGACACAGTCCTCCCAGACCCCAATACCCTGATCTTTCATTTTCTTCCTTGCTTCACCTGTCATTCCATATATTATTCCCAAATATAGCCATGTTGATTTCTCCAGTGTTTCTGTCTCTAATAATCTTGTATCCCTTGTCCTTAATGAGCTCATAAAGTAAAGGAAAAGATATTTACTTTAGTTACAAACAGAAGAATCATATAATTTACTTAAGAAAGATTGCAGTATTTCAAGCATTTCTTTGGGATAATTCTTTCTAATCCCCCGGCCCACCCTTCCACAAACACATGCATTTTAAAGAGTCTGTTTAATTACAACTAACTTAAAATTTCTGAGTTTTGGTACTAAATCATTGCTCACACATTCATCCATATATTGCAGGGTAGTCAGAATTTTTTTTTTTTCTTATTCCACTAACAGATAACAGACATGTCATTGCCATAAATGGGACACATAGCTACCAGCACAATTGCAAATTCCTGGGATGTTTGAGACATCTCTCTCTTAACTTCCGCTTCCTTTAATATATACACTGTGCACACCAATACATTCATTAATATATGAATTTCCTGATCATATAATGTCTCATCAATCAATACCAGTATATTTCCACAATCCTATTTGAGTTGCAGTCTTAACAAACAAATACTTTTAGACTCTAAACACTTATTGTTGTGAGCATTAGACTGATACTTATGGTACACAATCAGCATGCAGCTGTGCAGCAAAAATTAGCACACAGTCAAATTAGTTTTATTCTCCAGCTACAATAGAACCATTTTAGCTGTCTGGAGCAAATGTATTCCAAAAGTATAAAGCATTTTAATTATTTGTTCTGAGCTAAGCACCATAGGAAATATGCTGAATCACAGAACCTGCTACAAATAACAAAATTACATATTGCTTCCAAAAAGGCATGTGGCTATTGCTCTGAAGGAGAGAGATTTAAAAGTGCTTAGTATCGGCCTGGCTCTGCTCTCAAGTAAATCAATTTAACACCGAGCACTTCTGAAAATCACATCCTACGCATGTATATAAACAAATAATGGTTACATGAAAACACCCTAAAATGTGTTCCATTCCACTAAATGTTTTGACATGCCTGATCCCTTAGTAGAGTGGTTCAGTATCAATGCACTGTTCTAATCAGTAGGAAGACTGTAATAGAAGGCACCTTAGCTGGAAGAAACAGATTGTGTTGGTGAAAAACTAGACCTCACATGTAGTTAGAGAGAAGACTATAAATTCCAAGGTGGTTGCATTGAGAAATGGCGGGGCAGAGCAAAAGGCTCAGAACAAACTGCTCTTTTTTGATAATGCTAGTTGCCATGGGTCCTGACCTGCTAACAAAATACTTAAGAATAACACTAAACTTCTGGCAGCTTTTAAAAAGTTCAGTATTAAATCTAAAGCTCATCTGAAGTTTCCAGCAAATCTCAATACAGATGTGAACCAGGGAGTCTCAAAAACATGAGCCTTTCAACATGATTCTTCCTTAACTACCTTCACTTTGGAAGCTGGCAAGGTTCTCCTCATCTTTTATTACCCAGACTCTGACCTCTTCCTATTGCTGCTTTTGTAGATTAACTATTGGGATGAAACCTTTCTAGTACGGAGAGGCTCAAAAACCCTGGTGCAGGCTGTATCTCCATAACTAGCTCCCTCCAGAAGACAAAGAACATTGTGTATGCAGTTCACTTCAATTTATCTCCACTAGCCCATAAAGAGTACAAAAGTCTTTCCTAAACCACCATTTCCAACATGTTTAGAGTCCACTACAAAGTGAAACTTGAATAAAAAGTTGGGGCCCAATCCTGCAGATCTTCCACTGATTTCAATGTGTGTTTTGCTCTCATTGAAAGATTTGCCTGCTAGCTGAGGATCTTTGTGCAAAACCTAAACTTGTGACTTTTCATTTTAGATAAAATACAGCATAATATGGACACGGAAGCATAAATACAATATTGAAATCTAATATTATATTATTATTATTATTCCCAGCAAAAATTATAAAAGCACATCATAAAGGACTAGACTATCAAAAAAGAGAAATCCACAGTGAGGCACCCACTTAGCCCCATATGTGCCCATCTGATCACCTGACTAGCATTTGAGGTTGTGACATTCTAGGAGCTGATACTTGAAGGGACCCAGCACTTGCTTTTTTGGAGGGGAAAATCATAATTTCTGCATTTTTAAAACTTCAAAGTTACTCCAGGTTCACTTGTTTTGTCTCCTTGAATAGCCATTACCTTGCTTTGTGGTTTCAAATCTCACACATTAAGCAGGTCTTGGCTTAGCCAATTCCTGGATGGGAGGGAGACCTTTAGGGAAAACATAGATGCGTCAGGAAGTTGTATTTGTGAGTCAGCTGGTGGTACCCTTCTCTCTTAGTAAGTAGTGAACCAACATCCCCGTGTAACATTAGAAGGCTATTGTGTTGTTAGAGGTGCTGTTTATGGATGAGATGTAAAACCAAGGCCCTGATCATTTGTGAATACACTGCAACCTTGATATAACGTTGTCCTCAGGAGCCAAAAAATCTTACCACGTTATAGGTGAAACCGCGTTATATCGAACTTGCTTTGATCCGCTGGAGTGCGCAGCCCCATCCCCCCGGAGCACTGCTTTACCGCATTATATCCGAATTCGTGTTAGATCGGGTCGCGTTATATCGGGGTAGAGGTGTATCTGAGATTCCACAACCCCTTTCTTCAAGGATAGGTGTGTTAACTCCAATAGTTTGGCAAAATACCAACTCCAGTAATTATATTCAACTGACTCAAATTCCTCCCAGAGTTTCAGTTGGGGTTAGTATTTTTCTTCACTTCTTGACGTGAACTGGTGTACTCAGTGCTCTTAAACATGTTGCTGCATTCCACTTGTAAGACAGTGTCTCCTGGGGTGCTTCAAAGCTTAGCTGTTTCATAATTGTCTGCTCTTCAAGATCATCATTGTAAAGGTGCTATATAAATGTGAAGTCTTATTCAGAATGAACTACAATCCTTCCAATGAGGATGACAGTACCTGCACTTACATTAAGCTTTTCATTGGTAGAACTTAAAATGTTCTACAAAGCATTATTATTCCTTCTTTACAGATAGGAAAGCTGAAGCACAGAGAGGTTAAGTTACTTGTCCTTGCATCTCTTGACCACTTGCCCCATGCTCAATCCACAAGACAACTGTCCTTTGGGCATGTTACAGGTTGGCTGGCCCCAGTAAATGAAGTAGGTCCAGCTCCCCTGTGCCAGAACAAGCGCTCCCATTTGACCAATTAAAGAGGGCAGGCCAACTCCAGAAGGCTATAAGGAACCAGGGAGAAGCTGAGAGAGACCTGATGAGTGAGGGTTACTTTAGAGCACTGGTTCTTGAAGGAAGGCTGAAGGCAGGAAAGTAGCAAGAAGAGTTTGCTGGGCTGGTGTCCCCAAGCTAGAGAGCCAGAACTGGAGAGGGCGGAAGGCAGGAGAGGGAGTTGACTGCTGGCTTCCAAGCTGGAGAGTTGGAGCTGAGGGATGGAGAGGGCTGAAGGCACGGGAGCAGAGGAGGAGCTTACCTGTTGATGTCGCGCACCGGAGAGCTGGACTCAAGGGGAACAATGAGAGGGCCTGGGGAAGTGAGGGATGCTCCTCTAGTAAAGATATCCCAATAGAGAGGCTGTGGTGGTTCCTGTTGGGAAGAGCAGTGCAGCTGAACAGGACAGGGTGGCTGTTTTAGCAGAGGGACAGAGGAGGACTGACAAAGAGTCCAGGTATTGTGGAAGGCACCAACATGTGGTATGTGGGGCATCAAGGGATAAGTTGTTGGGATTTTAATGACTGCTTGCACTGAGGTGATGGACTAAGTGTTGGGAATTAAGTTTTGGACCATTTGCACAATGTTTTCTAATAGACCTGCCCCAAGAAGGGGTACTACTGAAGTAAGAGAGCCTAGCGTGGAGCCCTGTTATTATTTGAAAGGGGAAACTGAGGCAAACGGGTCGGGCAGTGGTCTGTTGCATGAGGGCACTCCAGTTGGTGCTGCCCTTTAACAGATTGTACTGCAGAATTTCTCCCAATTCAATTTACCATGCCTCTAATCAGGGCTGGATTTAGGAGCAGGTGACCCAAGTGACCACCTGCGGTGCTGGGCTTGGGGAGGAGCCAGGTTCGTGGTGCTGTTTTTGTTGTTAGTGACAAAGGGAAAATAGAATGTTTGAAGTAAAATGTTTCAGGTATTCCATATGTGGATTCATTTTTCACTAACCTCCTAGAACGTTCTCTCATGGAATCTTCCAGACTTTCTGAGAACTACATTTTCCTGGAACCTCCAAGAATGTGGTCAGGCATGCCCTCATGGGTATAAGGGGTGGGACATCACCAGTCAGTCAGTGAGATATAAGAACGAACTGAAGTGAAGTGAGAGCCCAGCTGCGATATTGTGAGCCTTGTTTTATTATGTAATTGGGAAAGTGTACTTGTGTTTTAAGACTTGAAGAATATAAGTGGCAACTAATAAAGGACATATTTAATGAGACACCAAAGATATCTATCGAACCCCTATCTATGCAGCAGTATAAAAGAAATATTGTTACTTCTTTTGCCATGCTTAATACGTAATGTTCAATTACTTTCTAAGATTGTAGAACATAAGACTTTCACTCTCCCTAATACTGTCTGTTTTCCCCCATAGGGAAGCCTTCAGGAGCTCAGTATAGGAAGTGAAACGCTTAACTGCAATCTATTTTGCAGCAAGAGGCAAATTTGATGGGAAAATATCTGAAACAAAACAACATTACTATGGCCTAAAGCCCAGTCTATCATCCTAGTGCAGAAGAAATTGAGGAGTGAAGCATAAATGATGGAAATCCTATTACTAAGGAATTAGCAGATTTACCTGAAGATAAGGAATGGAAATGTGAGGAAAATGGTGGAGAATCATCCAGTTTTCCTGGCAGTATAAAGGAGAATGATGATAAAGAAGAACGTGGCTCACAAGAAAAGGAGAGAAATGATAAAAAAGAATCAGCCTTACATGATGACAGAAACAGCAGTAAGAAAAACTGCACACCACAGATTGCAGTGGTGTGATCCCAAACTCCACCGATACTGATCAAAATTGTACAAATGGACAAAATTGAGGATATGACATTTCCAGTAAATGAGCAGAAGCAACACTTCTCAAAGTCACACTGTGAAAGAGTGCTTAAGAATGGTGAGAAACTGAATCGGCATTGGCTAGTTTACTCAAAATCAACTGAAAAAGTGTTTTGTTTTTGTTGCAAAATATTTGACAAGAATGCCAAATCGTTGCTTGCACTTTTTGGGTACAATTACTGGCACAACGTAGCTGATGCTCTGAAACAACATGAAAAGTCACCCGGTCATTTTACGGGCTACTCCAAATGGATGGAGGTAGAGTCCAGGCTCAAGCTGAATAAATGCATAGACACAGAAAGCCAGCACATTATTAATGTAGAAACCCAGCATTGCAGGAACATGCTCAAGTGTTAGATCTCAATTACCCTCTTCCTTGCAAAGAATATTTTAGCTTTCCGGGCCTCGTCAGATAAGTTGTTCACTGAACGTAATGGTAATTTCCTTGGTTTGGTACAGCTCCTTGGGAAATACGATGATGTCATGCATGAGCACCTACGTTGAGTAGTTCATAAAGAAGCTATGGACCATTACTGCAGCAAAACAATTCAAAACTGATTGATTTTATGGCAAGGAAGGCGCTTGATAACATATTGATGCAGCTTGGCAAAGCGAAGTACTATGCCATAATAATGGATTGCACTCCCAACATTAGTCACAGTGAAAAGATGTCATTTACAGTAAGATTTGTTGACGACAAGGATGGCTGTATCCAAGAAAAGGAACACTTTATCTGTTTCCAATCTGTGGACGACTCTACTGGAAAAGGCCTAACAGAACTGTATATGAACGTTCTGAATAAGAATAAAATAAAGCTTCAGGACTGCTGCAGCTAAGGCTACAACAACAGCGCAAACATGAAGAGAAGAAACAGTGGCATCCAGGCATGGATCCTTGTGCTGAATCCAAGAGCTTTCTTCATACCTTGTGGTTGCCATTCCCTCAAGCTGTTTGTGTCAGATGCAGCGTCATCTTCTTTAGATCCAGTATCTCTCTTCGGAGTACTGCAAAGGACCTATGTCCTGTTTTCACCATTAAATATCAGGTGGGAGATCCTCATAGACAATGTTACAAATCCGACCATGAAGCCACTAAGTGACACTCACTGGGAGAGACGCATTGACAGTATAAGGCCAGTGAGGTACCAAGTGACTGAGGTTTATGACACCTTGATGGAACTGACGCAGTCGAGTAAAGCTGAGGCCGGAATCCAGCATGAGGTACAAAGCCTGGCAAACCAGATCACTAACTTCAAATTTCTGGTCTCAATTGCGATTTGGCACAATATCCTGTTCCAAGTAAAGGTTGTAAGCAAGACATTACAAACTCAGTCGATGGACGTCACAACCACTGCTACTTTGATGAGAAGCTGCCTTGATTTCGTTGTGGCCTATAGACACAACAGATTTGAAGATGCCTTCACTACTGCCAAAGAAATGGTGGAAAACTTAGGAGTTGAGCCTGTTTGGTTACAGTTTGGTTACAAGGGCAGAGATGAGGCGATGGGAAGCTTGGCAGAAAAATTCAAGAGGGAGTTTATTTTTCAAGAGGGAGTTTATTTGCTCACTCATTGACACTGCTCAAGTGTCCATCGGAGAAAGGTTAGGACAAATGAAGCACCAAAAAAGACCTGGGGGGTTTTGTATGACCATAATAAGCTGCTGGCAGACAGGAAAACACTCTTGAACAATTGTACGGACCTTCACCGGACTCAGACACATGAGGAAAGTTCGTATGTCAATGATAAAGAGCTCTATGTCAAAGTGGACAACATCCATCACATTTTGCAACACAAAAAGCACTCTCCACTCCAAGTTCTCATGATGCAGAGCTGAAGGGCACTTTTCCTAATGTGTGGATAGCTTTGGTCTATGGCAGGCCCTTCCTCTAATCAACATTGTAGTCTCTCTCTGGGACCTCCATTTCGGCTCTCTCTCTTATAAGACATGGCAACTAGAATGAGACACTGTATTCCAGGTATGGCTATGCCATTGATTTATATAATGGCCTTACAATATTTTCAGTATTTTCCACTTCATTTTTGTAGATCATAGTATTTTGCATGTGTGTGGTTTTTATTAAACCACCACTGCACAATGAACAGAGATTTTTTTTTTTTTACAGATGCCCAAATCTCTTTCTCCCAAATGGCTATAATTAGCTTAAAACCAAGTAGTATATGAGTAGTTCAAAGTATTCCTCCCACTGTATCATACCATGCATTAGTCAATAATTTCATCTGCCACATGCTGTTCATTCACCTGGTTTTGCAAATTCCCTGTTACATCTCCTCTAATTTTCACTAATTCAAGTCATTTGTGTCATTTACAACTCTTGCCACCTTTCTGCTTACCCACCTTTTCCAGATATTAATAAATGTATTAAACATCACCAGTCAGGTATAGCGCTTCAGGGAAACTTTTGCCATGTCGAAGACTTCACATTTATTCCTACACTTTATTTTTGGTCTCTGGGCCAATTTTTAATTCCTGATAATACTTTACCTCTCAACCCAAGGCAATATAGGGGTTTGTTTTTGTTTTTTAATAACTGTTTTAAAATCCCCTGTTGTTATGGCAGGGCCTGAGTTGGTGTGTCCCGGAGTCTGTGAGGAGAATGCTTCTGATGATGAATTTGCAAAGGTCGGGAGGTTGTGTGAAGGCCAGAAGAGGTGGTTCAGGAAAGCTTTCTTTCAGGATGGGGTCTCCATCAAGTATGGATTGTAGTTGTTTAATGATACCCCATATGGGTTCCCGTGTAAGTGTGAGGTGGTAGGTGACAACTAGTGGTGTGCTGGCAGAGCGGGGTTTATTTCTGTATTGGAGCAGGTTTTCTCTGGATATTTGGGTGGCCTGTTCCAGGACACACCAACTCAAAGTCGCACCACATCCTGCCAGAACAACAGACGCAAAACCTGCAGACATATCTCCACTGCTACAATGATCAACACCTCCTCCACAACACACCTTTCAAGATCCATGGGCCCTACACATGCCTATCACAATGTGGTATAAGTCATCCAGTGCACTTAAATGCCGCAAGAATAATTACGTGGATGAAACAATCACTACATTCTCGAATGAACTCACACAGGAAAAAGGAAAAAAGACAAAAACTCCCTATCACCTATGGGTGAACACTTTTCACAAAGAGCTTCAATTCATAACTCTGCTAGACACTAAAAACCATGGACCGAACAGAGACACTGGATTTATGGTTTATTACAACAATCTGTAATCCACTAACCCCCTCTTTTTGTCCTAGAACTGCAAAGGTGTTAAGGAGCCACTCTACCTTGAATGGTCCCTTAGAATATGTGTTAACTACTTATGCTAAACAAGCTTGTCTCTCTTAACAACAGAAGTTGCTCCAATACAAGATATTACCTCATCCACCTGTCTCTCTAGTATTCTGGGACTGACACTGCTACAAGTACAGTGCATACTCTTAGCTTCCTAGCAGTCAAGTGTAGACCCACTGATTCTCACAGGCTTTGTGCTTCTGATATACTTGTATATGAAAGTATTTCTTGGGGGTTTTTTTTAGATCTTTGACAATTTCTTCCTCAAATTCCCTCTCAGCCCTCTTGAAAACTTCCATCTTAAAAGTGCTCTCAAATATACGAAGTAAACAAACTGAAAAGGAAGGAGAAGAATATATTCTCTTTTATCTTCCGATTATCGTCATCTAGTCACAATAGTATTTTTCTCCTTCCTTTTCAGTTTGCTTACTTTGTGTATTTGAGAGCACTTTACGTATTGTCTGCTTCATTGTTCTGTTGATGATGCACACCCTTCCTCAGGCTCAGCAAGAGGCTTTATGCCAGAAACAGTAGCAACAAAAGTGTGCACAAAGAGAAAGGAGAGAAAGATGAGTGGGCCTGAGCTTATTTTGATGTTAACTAGTATGGAGTTCCACAGTTTGGACCCTCCACTGACATGACACTACCTCCCACTCTTGAGGGCTTCACTCTGACACCAATCTGGAACATTGGTGTCTGAGTGCAGCAGTGTCAGTGAATCATGAACAAAGAGGAAGTTTAGCCTGAGAAAGTTTAGGAGCAGGACCAGGACTTTGGACTGGACCCATAAGCAAATGGCCAATGAGGGCACAAAGCACTTGTGCTCCAGTTGGAGTTTCTATATGAATAATCACCTGATAAATCACAGGTAGAAGGTGTTTCTCTCCATTGTCCTTACCTGATTGTCAAGAAGCACAGGTGAGATCTAATAAGACTCTAAGGTTTCTCAGATTTGTAGCCCATATCTGAAATATATATGATGTAGAACAGATGGCTATAAAAGAGTTTCTGGTTTATAGGCACTCAAATACTACATTGATCAGTCTACATGGACTAAAATAGGCTGATGCAGGGCTGAGATAGAAGGGACCAGAACTGAGGATTTGTTTTTTTAATGTGCAATGTCCTATTTTACACTTTAATATTAGAGTGTCTGAGTTCTCTCTTCAGTCAAGGGCATTTCAGTGTTTATTTACCTTCACTTAACTATTCATTTCTAATGTTTAAAGTCAAAGCACCCTAATATTTATTGGTGTGTGTGGATAGATAGATAGATAGATAGATAGATAGATAGATAGATAGATAGATAGACTGTTTAGTTAAAGCTAGAAAAGACTAAGTTTTATATCTGCCTAAATTAAAACATTGTTTACCTGTCTGTATACATCAAACAGTAACGTCAGACAAGAATGAATGAATACACCTCTACCCCGATATAACGCTGTCCTCGGGAGCCAAAAAAACTTACCGCGTTATAGGTGAAACCGCGTTATATCGAACTTGCTTTGATCCGCCAGGGTGCGCAGCCCTGCCCCCTCCCCCCGGAGCACTGCTTTACCGCATTCTATTCGAATTCATGTTATATCAGGCCGCGTTATATCGGGGTAGATGTGTATTTTATACTTTATTTAGAGCACACTTGCTTTTTAGTTTACTGCAAGTCTATACAGATTTGAATTAAGACACCTTGAAATGACTCCAGCTATCCTGAATACTGAAAGGGAAAATTTTCAGTCAGGCATTAAAATTCCTGTCATTGACTAAGCCACTTCTCTAAAACTCTAGGGTTGTATATATTGTAAGGTCATATTTAGTCTACAGTAAGACACCTATTCCAACTATTTTATTCTACTGGAAAGTACCTTCTTCATGAGTATTTTTACTGGCATACTTGGCAACCTCTAGTCACAGAAAACTAAGGATACAGGATGGTTATGATTCAGCTGTATGTAACACTTTTGTTAACCTCATTAAACTTGTAAGGGTGAGGTGTTATCATACAGGCATTACCATGTCCGTTCTAAGCATTAATGCAAATTACTAAATTCTGTGTAATGTAATACATAGTAGTTATTTAATGGACTGTGTTCTGCCACGTTACTGATTGTTAGAGCATTACCTTGCTATACAAGTAGCTCCATTATACATGAGAAGTACAGTGGTACTTAATTTAGATAAGGGTGGTAGAACTGGCCTTTATATCAGGATTAAGTTATAAGGCGACATCATTCTACTGACCCCAGACATTTCAAAATCATGAGTGGATATTGTGCATCCCACAAAGTTCCCTATGGGCTAGATCAGGGATTGGCAACCTTTGGCACGCGGCCCGTCAGGAAAATCTGCTGGCGGGCCGGGACTGTTTGTTTACCTGCGGCATCTGCAGGTTCAGCCAATCGCAGCTCCCACTGGCTGCAATTCGCCGTTCCAGGCCAATGGGGACTGCGGGAAGCGGCGCAGGCCGAGGGATGTGCTGGCTGCCACTTCTCGCAGCCCCCATTGACCTGGAACGGCGAACCGGAGCCAGTGGGAGCTGTGATCAGCCGAACCTCCGGACTCTGCAGGTAAACAAACCACACCGGCCTGCCAGCGGATTTCCCTGACGGGCTGCATGCCAAAAGTTGCCGATCCCTGGGCTAGATCATGGAATTTCGGCAGAGCCTTCAATAAGGGGTATCACCACCTCAGGTGAAGCCCTGGGAAGAACTGGGATTCATAATCACACCTTCTTCTAGAACACCAAATTTGCACTGGGGGGAGGGGTGCCGTGTAGGGGGAAAGGAAGGGAAGAAACTTACTGCACCCTTTAAAGAGGTGCAGCTTACTATCTCCTTTAGAGAATCTCTACTTCTTCCTACTTTACTTCATGGCTGCATTAGGGCTAGGAACAATGTAGTCCTTATGCATTCTTTGCAGCTCATCTGCTCATTGTCTAAAGCTCTACCTTAACATTTTTTATTTTGCCTAACTGTATTCATGTGTGTCAAAGACTGAAAAGCGAGCACTGACAGTGTTACATGCTAAGTGAAATCTCACAATTGCCTATGATCATTTTTCATTTCTCAGATTTTGTTCTAATCTTCTGGAATCTAAGATGTAAATAATACACTGAGGAAGTGCCTACAAATATCACTTTTTTAAATTATGACAGTTAAAGCACAATAGTGTTTTGCCATAATGACCAAACAAAGTAATTCTTTATAAAAGCTGGTTGAAATGTTTCCATCTACATTGTTTTTGTATGGAAAACTGGGGTTTTGAAAAAATTTGCAGTAAGCATCTACTTCCTGTGGAAAATTCTGACTTTTCATTTAAAAACAAACTTTTCAATTTTCAATTTTTGATTAAAAGTCAACATTTGACAAATGATTTTCCTTTTCCTTTAATTTTCTGTAGGAAAAAATCCATTTTCCAACCAGTTATACCATAATCATCATTAAGTCAACATCTGAAAAGAGTTATCACCTTGTAATATCTGAGACACTGCAAGAGAAGATGTTGGTGGTGATAATTGATAAATATTTTACTTTAATAACTTTGACTGCATTTGTTACTGTATTCTTTACAGGTCTAAGATATTGCATCATAAGAACTCTTGGAAGATTAATAGAATTCCTCAGAAAATTCTATATCACATCACTGAGAAGGATTTCAGCCCAGACAATTCAAATGAGATTAAAGTTCTTACCAGTGCTGTCTGTGTTCAATCATTCACTTTCTACATTGGCTACTGCCTAAAACAGTTGTTCAGGTTATAGCCGCCTGACAAATTTTACACATTGGACCTGCCTTACAAGGTGCTGAGGACTTTTCTAATGGTAAATGCTATGAATAATGAGAACAATTATTCATCTGAGCTACACCAAGTGACATCAATGGAAATTCTGAGAAAGCAATGGAACAGACCTTCTAAACACTTATGAGGCAAGTCTTTTTTCTTTTTATGATGTGGCTTGTTGAATCTTTCTTTGTTTAGTCTAGTCCTATAAAAGGAACAATATTCATGACAGAGTCTATCCACAGTAAATGGCTTTTGAGAATAAATGTCTGTTTAATAGCCTGAAAAAGCCATTTATTGTCACATGTACTCCTCCACTATGTCCCCTAAAGAGCGTGTGAACAAGTAGAATGAGTGCAAAGCACTTTTTTAAATATAACAGAGAAATTATGCAATTATGGTATAAGAAAAACCCACATGTAATGTAATTATAACACCTGTATAATATAAATTCATGACTAATAATAACCATATGTTATATAAACTAATATATGCAATCCCAGGAACTATAATTAATTATTAAAATAAAATGAGTAAGATACAGCTGGCTCTTACAGTTAGTCTACAGAGCATATAATCATAAATATTTACAGTTGAATGCTACAGTACTTACCTGCCCTCAAATCAATAAAACCATGAAGAAGATAAACAAATAGCAACAAAAAATCCTTACAATTTGTTGGGGCTGTCTTAAATGAAATAACGTTAAAATGAATGCTTCTTTTAGAAGGCCCACCATTTCTTATCAGCAAGCACATATGAAAAGGCAAACATTCAGAAAGTGTTAATTTGCTCTCATGCTAAAAGCTTTTATGTCTAATTTCAGCCTGAGGTATTTTTTTAAACAAATTAATAAATCCTTGACAACAGAGATTTAACATTACGTCAGTGTTAACTACATTGGTGGAAATAGCACTATCCTTATAACATTTTATCATTTTTCTAGTCTACCTTTTCCTGCCAACTTAAACAGTGATACATCTGGCTCTTAGAGATCTAGCTTTCATTAAGTCAATAGCAAAACTTCCACTGAACTCAGTTGGAGCTGGATTTGTATCTTAGAGAAACTGCTTAATTCACTGCTGATATACTGTAGGTGGGAGCATCTCCTTCACTTCACTGAAGTTCATTGGCACTGCACATGCTTATACTAGTGGCAATTTCCCCCACCATTTAAAGTATTAAGACATTAAGTCCCATTTCAGAAAACAGAGAAATGCATGATGCAACTGCTGTGGCTTTGACTAGACATCAAAAAAGTAGCTAGGATTTCTGTATCACAATGATTTCTCAGATAAGTAATACTAATATAAGGAAACAGATTTACTTCATCAAAGAAAAATGCAGCCTTGAGGGTGTTGCAAATGATAACCCTTGCTGGGTTCCATAAAACAAACTAGTTTTGTAACTTACTCAAGGGAATAGTCACTCAGCCTGATCTGAACACAACATCTTAACTAATCCCTTGTTTACACTTAAGTTCTCCCTCTGATTTTGGAATAGAAACTGATCTTACGGGTAAATTTAAAAAAATGCTTGGTTTGCTTAAAAAAAAAAGCAGCTTTGTGCGTTGGCATAGGTACATTTGGGTCCGAGTGCCATAAATAAATGCATTTAGTAGAGCCACCTGACAGTGCTCAGGGGGAAGCTGACAAGACCATGCCTTTTAAGTTGAGGCATGCGATCCTGCCATTAATTGTATTGCTGCCCATGCCTGTTCACAGCTGGCTTTGAAGTATGGTTCTATTGTGTAAGGTGATTATGTAAGAGCAGCCACCTTCTTACTCAGCACCTAAGCTGCTTCTTACAAGAATGAGATAGGTACCTGCCTCACTCCATGCAAAACGGAAACAGGAGATAGTGGTACCTTTCTATTAACTTTTAACCCAGTGGTTAGCACACTCACCTGGGATGTGGGACTCTCTCAGGTTCAATTCCCCCCTGCCTGTGCCTAGGGTGAAAAGTTTTGAACAGGGGTCTCCCACATCTTCGGAGACCACTGAGCTATTGTACATTCTGATGTAGGGATCCCACACTCTCTCCTGTTGAAGCTAGCTATTCCACTTTGGATAAATAATTAAAGAATCATTGTTGCCAGGGGACTTTGGGTTTCCTACCTCCCATGTGGGTGCCCTAACCACCAGGCTATGGAGTCATTCTCTTTCTTTCTCTCTGGCCCGATAACTATTTCTCCAAAGTGGAAAAGCTTCAGGAGAGAATGAGTGAGCCCCACATCAGAATATCCAGTGGCTCAGTGGTTAGAGAACTCTCCTGAAAGGAGGGAGACTCCTGTTCAATTTCTTTCTCCCTCATGGAGAGGGCAGAACTGAATCTACATATCCCACATCCTGGGTGAGAACTCTAACGACTGGACTAAAAGTTATTGGGTGGGTTTCACCTCCTCCTGGATTTAGAAGGGGCCTAATCTGGTAGATGACCTTTGAGTACTCCTACCAGAATGGGCCCCACAGGCAAGATAAGTGGAGGAGTGCCTATCTTCCCCTGCGCTGTGGATCCCACTGGGGCTTAGGTGGGATATTAGTGCCCAGGTACCTAGAATGAGGCAGCAACACACATGCCTAGAGGCGGAAATGTAGGCACCAAAGAATTTTTACAGCAAAAATGTAGGTGCTTAATGAGTTTAGGCATCTACAGATTTAGGCTATATCTACACTTACAGCAGTGTGTAGAGTGCAGACAGCACATGCTTACCTAGCACAAGTGTAAATAGCAGTGTAGAGGGCAAAACATTGCTCAGGCAAGTAGAAAAAGTAGAATAGAGTGCCTTACCCTGGGGTTGTTCAGGAGTGTATGTACCCCACACCATTCTCTACATGCTCAAGCAGTGCCTCCCAAATTTACGCTGCTATTTTAGCAGTGTAGTGTCCCACTGCCTGAGCCTTTTCCCACTGCAGTGAAAGGCTCCCGTCATGTGGAAAGGCTCCAGTAGCTCCCCACTGCAAGAGCCTTTCACTGTGACTGTAGTTACACATGTAGTGCAGGGCGGCAGAGCCTTCTCAAAAGTGAGGTGGTCAGGGGCCCCTGCCCCCAAAGTCCCACCTTGCCCCTTCCCCCAGAGGTCGCTCCTCTTCCCCCAAGGCTCTGCCGCTGCCCTTCCTCTTCCCCCAGAGGCCCAGCCCCCAGCCAAGCCAGAAGCTGGAGCAGGGCTGGGGAGGCTGCCTCCTTCATCCCAGGGTGGGCTGGGCTGGGCTGAATGCAGCTTTCTGCCCATATTCCCACCCACCAGGCTCCCTGCCCAGGGCAGGTGGAGGGAACCAGGCTCTCCACAGCTGCTCACATGCCTCTTACCCCAACCAGCTCTGGCCAGGGGATGGGGCCTTGGAGCTGCAGCCTGGCCATGGTAAGAGCTACGCAGGCAGCTGTGGGGAGCCGTGGTGGACTCTCCACCTGCCTATGGTGCAGGGGGCCCAAGAACAACCCCCAGCCTGTGTCCCTGCCCTCTGGGCCCCCACCCAGGGCAGGTGAAGGGTCCGGGCTGTGGCTCCCCACAGCTGCCTGAGCAGCTCTTACCATGGCCGGGCTGCGGCTCCAAGGCCCCACCTCCTGGCCAGAGCCAGGTCAGTGTAAGAGCTGAACAGGCAGCTGTGGGGAGCCAGCATGGAGCCCTGGACCCTCCACCTCCACCTGACCTGGCCAGAAAGCCTGGGGGCGGGGACATGGGCTAGGGGCTTCTCTCAAGCCCCCCCTTACCGTGGGCAGGTGGAGGGTCCGCACAGCTCCCACAACTACCCAGGCTTCCCAGCCAGGCTCCACCAGCTGCTGGCCTGGCTGGGGCCTCGGAGGAAGGGGAAGGGGTTGGATCCGCCAAAAGTGGGAGGGTTATGGCCCCCTGAGCTGCCCTGTTCTGGCACCACTAGTGTAGTGACTATACGCTACATGCCCCCAGAAGTGTAGCTATAGCTTAGACAGTAGCGGAGAGGGGGTTTTGTGGATCACAATGGTACCTAAAACTGTGACATAGGCATTTAAGACCTTTTGTGGATCTAGGCCTCAGAACTTAGGTCAAATTTGCAGGACCACTAGGAAAAAACAAAAAAGTTCTTTACTTGTAAACTGAACACATTTGATCTGGAATCAGAAACACAATAAATGTAGAACACCAAACTGACAATTTCACAGTCATTTTTTCAGTAGAACTGTATTTTAAGCATATGCAAAGCAATGGACCATTTGGGGCCCTGCTCATCTGAAGACCTTGAGTCCCAGGCAAGCACTGTAGTTTATAGGCCAGCTCTACCAATCGCTACAGCTGTAAAAGTACAGTCAACCACTCCCATGGGTGTGGTAAATAAACATCCAGACATAATGATTGATGGCTTAGTGCCCAGGAAAAGGAAGCCCAACAGCACCCCTGTCATAGTGAGCCCACAACAATGCCCAAACCCATTAGGACAGCTTGCGTGTGCCCCTTAATAAAGACATATCTATACCAGTGAGTTGGCTCAACAAAAAGCAGCTGTCTGAGGCTTAACTTTTATCTGGTTAACAGAACTGCACAAATTTTAACTTCCAAAGCATGCTTCTGTTTCCTTGTGGCATGACACTTGCCAGTTTATCTTGTGCAGTTAATGCAATGTTGAAAGAAAGGCTAGTTAATGAATGAAACTGAAATGATTACTAGCTTCCTCAGCCAGAGTCATGAGGTTATTAGAACAATTTGCCTTACATTTAGAGGTCAATCTCAGAGAATCAATTTGCTCATAGAGTTCTATTTACACAAGAACTCAAAACATTTAAAATATAAAAGTGAAATTATTGATTTTATTAGACATTTGACAAGTTGGAAGCTTAAAGACAGATTCTCATATCTTTAAGAATATCAAACCTAGAACGCCAATGTGAATTGACATATTATGTAGTATGACATAGGAATGAACTAAATACTGTCCTGAGATGTGGGGTGGGAGGAGAGAGTATAATGTCAAAGTGATGGGTACATAATGGAAGAGGCCTATTAGTAAAATACTAATCCTCGAATAGGTAAGAAAACTTGCTGAGATTCTGGAACCATAGTAATTCTGCTATTAGCAGATAAAGAGCATCAGATAAGAAATCAGATTTCACTGGAGTGTATTTTCCTTACTTTTGGATTGACTCAAGATACAAAACTTCTCCATATCTTTAGATGTCAACATAACTAAACAAAAAATGAAATCCTATATTAAATCTGTGAAAAATAAGGAGAAATGTTCCTTATTTCCTTTCTGATTAACTTACCAATACTAGATCTAATTTTCTAGCAAATCAGAAAACAGATCATGTATAATCATATGCCCATCTTTAGTTATCAGAAGTCTGAAGCCTTATGCAACAAGAACTGAACTCAACTATTACAATATAGAACTAAAATTAGTACAAGAAATCAAGGAGATGATAAAAAAGATTAATAAATTCTTCTACATTAGTCATCAGATTTACTACATACTCTTAAGGGAAGTGATTCCATTCAACATATTTCAAGAATGTTAAGAAATTAAGTGTCCTAACTTGAGGAGTTTGACAGCTGATCCCAGAAAAAGCTGTATGATAAAAGCAGTTACTTGAGGAGACACCTTCATAGCAAGTTGAACTGGTTGCAGCTGGAACTTTTGTTTTGTTAGGGAAAGACTATGGGGGGCGGGGGTCTGACCACTAGAACCTTTGCTGCAATCTGATATCTCTAGTTCTTCAGCACATAGCCGGTGGCAGGGGGTAATGATGAACTAGGAAAGCATCCTGTATACAGATTTGGGTTCCCAGCTTTATTTTTAAAAAATCCCACCCTTTTAATGCATGGGCATAGAGTGTTTTCTAACCATTAAGCATGCCCCTTATGTTTCCTCTGTAGCTTCAGTGATCCTCGGAAAGGCGTGGGAAAGCGACGATACTGGAGGTTCCACGCAAATTCCTTAGGAGTAGCCAAGTGGTCCCTGCTTCGGGTCCAGCATGGACCACCCCAGGCTCGGGATTACAGTGAGAAATTTAACGTACGTGTGTGTGTAGCCTTCAGAGACTCACACAGGACGGTTACTGCACTGACCACCTTCGCTGCGTGCCTAGGAATCGCAACATGTTGCTATGCTACTTCTCTGTGGGAAATGAACGCTCACAGGCCAGGAGGTGCCTCAGAAGTGAGTGAAAATACCCCCGTGTAAATCAATACAGACACAGGACCAGATCTACCAGCGAGTGGCACCTGAATATCCCCACACCCAGGCGGGCAAGAGCAGCCAGAGGAGAAAGGCACTTTGCTGCTGGTGCTGCATCACTTTTTAAAGCGAGGTCCGGGCTAAATCGGCGGGAGCCGGGGGGCACTCAGCACCCGTATTAGAGTCCTTTTGCATCCTGTGAAATCCCATCCAGCCACACTGGTCCCTCTCTCTACCCCCTTCTCCTCCATCCACCCTACACAAGTAACTCGCCCCCAGGGTCCTCACTGTGCCCCGTTAGCCTAAAGGCTGGGAGTGAAGCAGGATCGGACCCGGGGTTTTGCTCCAGATTTGGCCCGGGGGCTCTCCGGGAGGGGACGAGGGCAGTGTGCGCCGCACCGGGATACTCACCGCGGCGAACACCTCGCCGGGCTCCTCGCTCAGCAGGAGCGCAGCCAGCACCAGCCCCACGCCTCGCCACAGCCTCATCCTGCCGCTCTCCCCGCGGCGCGCCCCGAGCGAGCGAACGAGAGGGACCGAGCGCCCTGAGCCGGGAAGCGCTGCGTGCTCAGCGCCTGGCCGCTCGCAACTCCCGGGCCCCGCGCGCGTCTCTCCTCTGCCCCGGCTGCAGCGCCTCTAAAGCCAAAGAGGCGAGGGCTGCCCACATCCCCAATCTGTGGGCGGCTGCCGCTGCCCCCTCCCCTCGCGGGCGGTGGCTACTGGGAGGAGATCCTGCGAGGCTGGCCAGTGTCTCGTCCCCTCTGCATCGCCCACCTCCGGCCGGCCAGTCCCGCTCCTCCGGCAGAAGGAAGGGGGCAGGCTCCCGCCTCACCCCACAAAATCCACCCCACGCTGCGGGCTGGGAGGACTCGGCGGCCGGTCAGACTCCAGCCCCTCGCCTTGCTGCGGGAGACCGGCTCTGCAAGGCGAATGCGCCCGGCCTGGGAAGCCTAGAGAGGTGGGAGCAGAGAGGTGAGTATCGGACACGCTATGGGGGGTGAGGAGAGCCGGAACCGCTCAGCCCTGCTCTGATCGCTGGGAGCTCACACCTGGCGTGGGGCTGGCCCGGCGCTCCCTGTTGGCAGAGGTTTGGCTGGCGCCCGGGCGAGGCGTGCGCTCCGGTGGCCAGATGAGCGGAGACTCGGGTCGGCAGAGCCCCTGCGAAGGGCAAGGCTGTGCCTGGGGACAGTTAGCGGGGGGCTGGGACTATCGTTTCCTTTCCAAAGCCGCGTTGTACCTCGTGCGTCCCTCCAGGGCAGCATTCTCGTGCCGCTTGGGGAGTGCCCCTTGCATCGAGCCGCCAGGAACACGGAGATGGGAATCGCTAGGTTAATGGGAAAGACCTAGCTCAGCCCATGTAGCCTAACTCCTGTGTGCACAGGACTGTTCCCTGCATGCAGGGTGTGTGACCTGCACATTCCTTACTCCTCTCTCAAACTGTATTTCTCCCTCTCGCGCTGGATCCAGGGGGTTTCCTGGAACAGGAAAGCTTTGCTGCTGGGAGCCCTGCACAGCACGGGAGAGGAAGCAAGGATGAGAAGCTCGCGGTCCCTCCTCTCACGTCGTGCCCTTTGGCAGTAAGTAGCTTCTATCCTCTCCATACTTATTTCAAGTACTTGTTATGATGGGCACTTCTAATCATTGCCAACATGGGGACAAAATTCTCTTCAAATGTAGGGTAGGGGCCTTTTCTTCACAGTAGCCTGTAAAGCTATATCACACTCTGAGTGCTACAGCAGTACAAATACTGAATGCTGTTGTGTTTCTCCTTTCTGTACAGGGCTATGCAGGTCGTGCTGCTCTTGGTGTTGACCTCACTGTTAACTGGCAGAGTAAAAGCTGTAAGTTAAATGTCTTATCCCTTCATTGGAGGAGAGAGAGGGAAAAGGGAAGGGGAAAAATCCACAGCATTTTTATTTGAGGGGCTAGAGAATTAAGAAATTGCATTCTTCTTTGCCAAATGCCTGATCTATCTGTCATTTCCATTAAAAAAAATAACAGCCAGCAGATCACTTACACATTAGCATCTTCAATAAATGGTGTAACAGAAAGCCCTAGAGTTCAGCATCCTTCACTATACTGGATTGCCTTTTGGGGCTTGCCACATTCCATCCTTACACCCATTCAAATCAGATTATTTGTTTAAAGCAATAGCAAGTCATTACAAAAATTAGCCCAAGATTATCTTTAGTGCTGTCAATTAATCGCAGTTAACTCATGTGATTAGCTCAAAAACATTAATCGTGATAAATCGCAGGTTTAATCGCACTGTTAAACAATAGAATACTGATTGAAATTTATTAAATATTTGTGGATGTTTTTCTAATATATTTGATTTCAATTGCAATACAGAATACAAAGTGTACAGTGCTTACTTTATATTATTTTATTACAAATATTTGCACAGTAAAAATGATAAACAAAATAAATAGTATTTTGCAATTCACCTCAATAGTATAAGGGCCCTACCATCAATCAAATGTTAACCCCGCCCCTTGACCCCTTAAGCCCCGTCCACCTGTCACCAGAAGTCCCACCTCATGGGGGTATTACTTGGGGGGGTCAAACCAGACACATGACCAGAAGCAAGGTGTGTCATGTGACCCCTCTAAGAACTCCTCGCACTGCCCTCTACCAATCAGGGGGGGTTTCAACTGCTGGGGATCACCCCCGAGAGGAAATTTGACCAATCGGGGGAATTCTGGGGCAGGGTGACCCGTCCAGAAGTGGTTCGTGTGACCCCTCTAAGAACTCCTCTCACCACGCTCTACCAATCAAGATGGGTTTTGGACACAGAGGACTGCCCCGAGAGCAGATTTGACCAAAATAGGGCAGGTTCTGGGATGGGATGAACTGCCCAGAAGAGGGTCGTGTGACCCCTCTAACTACTCCTTCCACCGCCCTCTGCCAATCAGAGCGCAGCACCATCACCCCATAAGTCCTAGCGCCAGGCAGAAGAGGCCATCTCTTACCAAGAACGCGTGTTTTAGAAATCATGGAAAGGCTGAGAGGAAATATGGACTCCTTCACCACTCCCGTGAGAACTTCGGACTTTGTGCGGAGAAAGTGCTACATCAGCGACAGTTCCGAGAAGGGCCCTTTGAGTCAACCGTTGATGGATACGTCGGAACCCAACCCTGAAACCCAAGCCCTCTTGAGGCACCCCGATGAGTGTGACGGCCTCTCGTCATCCACCCCCCTGGAGGTGGAATGCGATCATGGCTTGGGAGAGTCACCAGCGGACAAGGTGAACGGAAAAGACATTGCTCAGGTAAATGAATGATTAAGAAGTGATGGTCGAGAATGGGGTGTAATGGGGTTAGGAACTGACCTGGGATTGCGTGAATCTAAAAACAAGCAGTGGGGTGCTTACGCTGTTTCTTTTCTGAAAATCTCTCAACTGCTCAACGATGCCTTTCTAGAGGCCTTTGAGAACTTACACATCGGTAGCCCTGTGGGAGTAAATATATCGTGCATCAGCTGTTTTTGCTCATGTCTGAGACACAGATCTCAAGAGGAAAATCTGGAAAAGGACAAAATGGAAGAATGAACCAGCTCAGACTCCCTCATGGTAGGGTGACCATTTTCACAGGCAGCTGTAAAAGGTCGTGTTAAACCAGGTGATTAATAAAACTTGTTTAAATGTGTCAATATGAATGTGTCCCTTCCATACTCAAGTTAGTAAAAGACGGTACAAGGAACAGTCATGTCTATGCAGACGGCTCTGTTAAAGAAAATATATTACACCCCCAGGGAAGTTGGGACTTTGACGGGGTGAACCCTCTTTTTCAAGTGGCCAAAAAGCATAGTAAAACTTTAAATAGAAGACAGGTAACAGCTTGGCTTTCAGACCAGGATGCTTACACTTTACACAAACTGGCTCGAATACATTTTAAAAGAAACAAGACCACTGTTTCAGATGTGGATGCATAATGGCAGGCAGATTTTGTGGATATGCACTGGTTCTCCAAACACAACAGCGGTTTTAAGTACATCTTAACAGACTGGGCCTTAGGCCTAAAAGATAAGACGAGTGGTGAGGTATCCAAGGCCTTTAAAGCTATTTTCAGCGAAGGTTGCGTGCCTCAAAGATCGGGGGAAAGAATTTTTAAACAAACCTTAAAGCAGATTGTGAAAGCGGCATGGTGTTCACCATTTTGTTACTAATAATGAAGTCAAAGCAGGGGTTGTGGAGCGATTTAACAGAACTTTAAAAACTAGGATGTGGAGATATTTTACAGCCCATAACAACTTTTGCTACATTGATGTGTCACCTGACTTTATAACGAGTTACAACCAGAGCTTTCACAGAACTATACGTACCAGACCTGTTGATGTTAACCCTTCAAATTCTCTGAAGGTATGTAAAATGGTTTACAGAGACGGTTTTAAAAACTGATTGTTGCCCCTTTTAGAAAAGGTGACCACGTGAGACTATCTAAAACCAAAGGAGCTTTTGAAAAAGGTTATGAACAGATGTTTACCGATGTGATATTCATAGTGTATGAAGCCTTAACCAGGGGCCAGAGACCTGTATACCGATTAAAAGATTATGAGGGTGAGACAGTTACTGGATCTTTTTATCCTGAAGAATTACAAAAATTAAACCCCAAACAAGACAGGATTTACAGGATTGAAAAAGTTCTAATGGAGAAAGGAAAGGGAGAAAAAAGCAGCTACTGGTGAAATGGTTGGGGTGGCCTGATAAGTTTAATAGCTGGGTGGAAGCTTCTCAACTCTGTAACATTGAGACGCGAACAAAAACTATTCCTCCTGCAAAGAGAGAGAGAGAGAGAAATAAGCGATGGTGGGTTTTACATCACTTTGCCCAGCAATGCCAGCTCTGGGGCTTTTCCCCAAAACACCAGCTCGAACTTTACAATACAGCTAATTAAACCCTTGGATCTCCCGGGTGCATGGGAGGTGGGGTTAGTGGAAATACAATACCCGCACAGCTGGAACACTATCAACGAAGACACCCCTTTCAAAATCACCTTTGGAGATATGACGTGGAGTTTCATCCTACAACGAGGTTATTACTCGTCCCTACCTGAATTACTGATCATATGAACAATACTGTGCTTGTCACCCAGGACTGCCTGAGGTGGTCATGAACTACGACCTGGTGGGTAGAAAAGTTAGACTTAAATCCACCAATTTTACTTATGTGTTTTCTACCGGCGGATAACATTCTGGGTTTGGGCCCTAAGCACAGCATCCAAAATATCCCCTTCTTGGCAGACATCACAGGGGGTTTCAACTCCTTGTATCTGTACACGGATATCGTAGAACACCAGTCTGTGGGGGACTTTTCTGTTCCCCTGTTACGCTGCTTCCCCGTCCGAGGAAGGAACAACGAGTTTGTCACCATCACCTACGATAAACCTCATTACATCCCTGTCAGTAAACACCACATCGACACCATCACCATTGAAATAAAGACAGATCAGAACAGACACGTTTCATTTCGCTTCAGTAAGGTGATTGTCAAGCTGCACCTGCGTCCCCAGTGAGAGCGAGATTTCTAAAAATCAAAACACTATTATGCCGATCCTAAAAAATTACTGCGACCCCACCATCTATAGGAACTATTACAAAGCCCAGACTGGATACACCCTTCCTGGATATCATGGGTCCCCCGTGATTTACGGGGCTGGCGTGGGCGGAATATTCCATAGCCTCTTTCAAAAAGCCATACCGCTTTTGAGGAGGGGGCTGGAGACTATTAAACCCCGCGTAAAAACCACTGCTCAAAACATAGCTAAAGACATGGTAGGCCACGTCTCCCATGCTGTTCTGGAGAAGGTGAGGAGTTCAGCTTCACAGGAGGTATCGGGGCTGATGTACATTAAAAGGAGAAAGAGAAATGTGTCATACCCACGACGCACAGGTCCCCGAAACCCTTTAAAAGAAGGGCTTTGACGCGCAGGGCCGGCCATAAGCGAAAGTCCAAGAGGAAGCCTGGACGAAAGAGGAGACGCTCTCCGCCTGATAAGAGAGAGATTTTAATCAACATGGCTTTTGTTCACTGCGGGTCTGAGGAGTGCACCAAATCCAAACTAGACTTGTTCCAAATAGCCCCTACGCAAACCAACATCGAGAAAAGCATCTACACCGAGGTGCCGCCTCTATCAGCCATTAAGGAGGCTGCCCCCCATAGACTTTTTCAAAGCAGGGAATGGCATAGTTTACATGGATTTAAACAACACACAGATGTACCTATGTTGCAAGATTGTAAAAGGAGACGGAATTGAACTCGCCAAGGACGCTGAGGTGGCCCTGGTGAATGATCCCGTGGCCTCTATTTTTAGTCAGTTGGTTGTCACACTGGGAGACCGCCTCCTAAGCCAAAGCAACAACTGTTACCCTTACAGGGCCTTTATAGAATCGGAGCTCAATTACAGCGACGACACCCTCACCACACAATTTTCCAGTGGCCTGTTTTACAAAAACACTACCAGACAACACGAAGAAATGGAGTTGGATGGCGGGAATCTAGGTTTTGTGAGGCGTGCAAAGCTGACGGCCCAGAGCAGGATGGTAAAGCCCCTGGGGCATCTACACAGCGACCTGTTTTTTCAAGGAAAACTTTTGTTGAACGGAGTGGATGTGAAATTTAAACTGATGCGCAGTAAAGATGCTTTCTGTTTAATGGGCAGTCCGGCTGAAGGCTTTAAACTGCACATTGTATCAGCGTCCCTTTTTGTGAAGAAAGTACAGGTGGCCCTGAGCGTCTGTCTGGGGCATGCGGAGGCCCTGCTTACTGCTAATGCTAAATACCCCTTGGACTGTGCGGGAATGAAAGTGTTTAGCATCCCTGCAGGCAGCAGGGTCAGTAACCAGGAGAACCTGTTCTTGGGACAGTTACCCAAAATGCTTGTCCTAGGGTTTGTGGATAATGATGCCTTTAGCAGAAGTTAAGCTAAAAACCCCTTTAATTTTAAACATTACAATATTAATTTTGTGGCCTTGTATGTGGATGGTGAAGATACAAATCAAGCCTTTGCAACCAGACTTCGAGGCAGTATACTGCGTGAGAGAATACATGAATCTGGTACCAGACGGCTGGTAAACACATGAAAGATGTCTGTTAATCGACCGTGAGGAGTTTGCACAGGGTTACACCTTGTTTGCCTTTGACCTGTCTCCCGACCAGGAATGCGCCGATCGCTATTCCCTGATTAAAACCGGGAACCTGAGAGCAGAAATACGTTTTGGGAAGGCTTTGACGATCACCGTCGTGTATGGGGTTTTTGACAACTTCATAGAAATAAATCAGAGGAGAAATGTTCTGTTTGACTACAGGTGAAGATGGACACCGTGCAGCTCTCACGTGTCTTATCAACGGACCCTTACACAAAAAAGAATTTCTTAGATGTGTTCACTTGCGATTGGCTCCCTGGCGGCAAGCTGTCTCAGAGACCCCTAGGTTTAGTGGTCAACACGCATCCACACAACCAACCGGGTGAACACTGGCTCGCCTTGTATCTGGCGGAGCATAACCGTGGAGAGTTTTTTGACTCATATGGGCACACCTCGAACAGTGTGGTGTTTCCTAGAAGCATTATGAAATTTTTAAACAAAAATGCCACAGACATTGTGTTTCACAATAGACAATTACAAGATCCCCACTCCGTTTCCTGCGGCTATCACTGAGTGGTTTTCTTACATCATCGTAGCAAGGGTTTATCTTTTGACCGGATTTTAAAATTGTATTCTAACGACTTAGTGCAAAATGACCGGATGGCGATGAATTTTGTAAAAAATAAATTTAAATTCTTGGGCATGCCTAGCCTCGCTCAAAACATGTTTCAACAAACCCAGACGTGTATCTTGCAATGATTTTCATAGTCATGTTATCCAATAAAGCACCCGATGTGAGGGGTTTAAAGACAATTGATGTTTGGGTTTTTGTTCTTTTTTTTTTTTTTTAACAATGGCCAATTCAGAAAAAGTACACAATTATGTTTTTAAAAAGTATAGAAATGTTTTATATAAGCAAAACGTTACCAGTTTTAAAAATTTTAGAACATGGAAAAACATCACACACTGAGCCATTTGGATCTTTTAGCCAATTTTCATTTTTAGATGGCAAAAAAGGGGTTACGGTTTCTTGATCCACCCTGGTGTCGGCGGTCGAGGCCTTCAGGCATTCCAAAAGATCTCTGTTGGCCGCGTTGCCCATGATGGAAGATGGTACACTCAGTTCCGCCATGGCATTCATAAACACATCCCATCCTTTAGGTACATGTGTGCTAGGAACAGAGCGCATCTGGGTGACGGCCCTGACTAAGACGAGCATGTTAGAACCATTAACCACAGAATCTTTGTGCACAAAAGCCCCTTTATCATTCCATGAAGAGATATTTTTATCCTGACCAAGCTTATTTAGCCATACTAATGCATTTTTCTTATAACACTTATTCACGTTATCCAGCACCTCCTGAGCAACAGAGTCTGAGGTCTTTGGTGTTTCTGGGGGTTTGGCAGTCACACTCTGTTCCTGTTCCGGTAGAAACAGACTTATTTTCCCTTTATCCGCATCACTCTGCTTCACGTACGTTAGGTACCTTTGAAGCACACACCTGTAAAGTTTAGCCTTTTCATATTCGGCTAAGTCAGTTCTTTGAAGAACAGACTTCATTTCAGCATCCAGTAAGCAAGTTGCGGTTGTTCTGATATTTTCCTCTGACGGAGGGGGAGCCCTTAATTGCTCCAACTGGTGGCTGGGCACCAAGTACATTTTTTTTCTGCATACTCCATTATCAATAAGTCAAAAGCCCCATTATCAGAGGGATAGCAGAACTTAACAGAGGTCCAATAAACCCCACAGACTGCTTCACCAGATGCTTCTTTCTTTTAAGTGAAACCCTTTTATTACCCCAAGTTTTTATAAGCATGCGTCTCTTTTTCAGCCCGTGCACTTGATTCTGGGTCAAAGGTACGTTTCCTTTTAAGGTATTGAGTGCTATTTCTGAGATGGCCACTACTAAATCGTCAGAGGCCGAACATAGTACAGCCCTCCTTTGCTGCGGAGACAATTTGCTAAGTAATTTTAAAAGGACCAGGTTTCTCTTCATGCAGATAGACATGTTTTTGGTCAGCAACCCCAGCTGTTAAAAAGGGGCCTGCTGATAATTCATCCCTTTTTATACCATTGCTGTTGTTCTTTTAAAAGTATAAACCACTGGCCAGTCTGGAGGGAAAAGACCAGTTCTTAGTCTATAAGCTTCTGGTGTGGAAGCATTTAAATCTACCACCAGGTCACCATAAGGTCTTTCGGTAGCATCCTCAAAAGCTTCTAGAAAGTATTGAGCTTTGCCGGTGTACATTTGCCGAGCGAGCGATTCGTAATTTATCCCTGGAGTTTTTGAACAGAACCATGTGCTTTGTGTTTAGTCAGGGCTTTGGAGCTGTGCTCCAGCTCCGCTCCAGCTCCAGGCAAAAACCTGCAGCTCCACTGCTGCGGAGCTGCTCGGTGCTCCAGCTCCGGGCTCCGCTCCAAAGCCCTGGTTTAGGTTAATCGTGCGACTCTTCCCTGACAAAATACATTCTGAACTTTATACATAATGCTCAGGTTCCTGTGATGCACGTACTTGGTAAGGCTTTCTCGATTTCATCGCTTTCACAAGCAGAGTTCATCAGATCGTCTACGATAATCATATTTTTTACTTTATTGGTAGGAAACAAACGGTCATCGTCAAAAGCATCAGGCAGCCCCTCCACAAAATTGATAAAGGGATATTTACAGAACAGTTATGTTTTGTACATAATTCTATATTTGTAAATTCCACTTCCATGACAAAGAGATTGCACTACAGTACTTGTATTAGGTGAATTGAAAAATACTATTTCTTTTGTTTTTTACAGTGCAAATATTTGTAATAAAAATAAATATAAAGTGAGCATTTTACACTTCGTATTCTGTGTTGTAATTGAAATCAATGCATTTGAAAATGTAGAAAGCATCCAAAAATATTTAGATAAATGGTATTCTGTTATTGTTTAACAGCGTGATTAATCGCGATTAATTTTTTTAATCTCTTGACAGCCCTAATTATCTTCCTTTGTGGCCCAAGAAAAGCCACCAGATATGTGGAAAAGAAGACATTAGTGTAACACCCATGGCACACAAATGTGGGAAATTAACTTATGGATAAAATGATAAATATCTTCATTTGAGCACAATCCTAACCTGTAGATTGAGTGAGCACTTAAAGATACTGGTTTATGTTAAAAATCAAAGTAACATTTATAAATAAATTGCCTTTTTAAATGTAATCAATTCTTCTCTCCAAGAGGAAAACCCTGAGAAGTTAGATGCTGTGTTGCAAAGATGTTAGTGAACATCATGCTGGGAACTTTTTAAATATCCCAGGCCATATTATACTGTCTGCCAATAAGTGGGGGAGGGTGGGGACATGGCCCAGTCCTTTTTGGAATGTCTGGGGCACTAAGGGCCTGTTCCAAAGTCCACTGTATTCCACAGAAAGACTTCCAGTGATTTCAATGAGCTTTAGATCAGGCCCTACCATTCCTCCACCCCTTGTGCTAATGGACTATAAAGACCTGGTTTATGGCTGCTCCTGCACAGGTGCCCAAATGAGAGTGAGACTTTATGCACCTGTGCAAAGGCAAGTATGATTTGGCCAGTTGGGTTTTTTAGGGTATCATACATAATACTTTGGCTTATCCTACATTTTTTACAGACTTTTATGACTGCATCTTTTGAAAATCTGTGTGATTATTTTTGTGTAATAAGTTGGTATAACAATTTAGGAAGTAGGAGGTATTAGTTTTCAGAGTATTTTGAAGCAGGTTTTGTAATAGTTACTATTCTATTTCGCACTCAAGTCATAGCAGCTTTTTGGCTTCTTAGGTGGTTGCTTATCCTCTGTGGAAGATTAAAGTTGGATCCATCTGCACCCTGGTTTGAGAGGGAACATTGAGTGCAACAGATTTTGGATCCACTGAGATTTTGTTACCAGAGAAAAGTGAAGCCAGGGAAGGAGAGGACCAAGGAGCTAAGATGCCTAATGTCACATGTCCCTTTTGCTAGTCATCTCCTCTTGACAAAACTTAGTACGCTACTGTGCTATGCAGTATGGGATATACTATAATGCATATCATTATAACATGTCAAATTCAAACAGCAGAAGGTGAGGGGTAGAAAGGGCAAGCACTTGGCACACGTAAGCCAGTGCTTTCACTGCTGGGGATCACCTAGGGTTCAAATGTAGTAGCAGTGACATTAGACTCTTAGGGCATATCTACACTTACCGAGAATCGATGCTGCGGTGATCGATGCACCTGGGGTCGATTTAGCGGGTCTAGTGAGGACCCGCTAAATCGACCACAGATCGCTGTCCCATCAACTCCGGTACTCCATCGGAAAGAGAAGAGTAAGGGAAGTCAACAGGAGAGTGTCTCCCGTCGATGCAGTACGTGTACACACCGCAATAAGTTGATCTAAGCTATGTCAACTCCAGCTACATTATTCACATAGCTGGAGTTGTGTAAGTTAGGTTGAATTACCCCCATAACGTAGACAAGGCCTAAGATGGAGTGAAAGTTGAGCCATTATTTCTCCAGGGCCAGCAGGATGAATGTAAGTGGGTGAGGCAGTAGTATATGAGTGACTGTGAGTGGGTAGCTGGCAGCACTACTGAAGATTGGTCTGGTGGATCTGGCACAGAAGTGGGATTCAGGAGAGCACAGTTCTATTCCTGGCTGGGCCCCCGAACTTCTATGTAACTTTGGGTTACCTCCATCCTTCATCTTCCCTCTCACTCCCTGTATGTGTACGTATATGTATCATAATATTTACATGTAATAGACTTATTATGAGGATTAATTCATTAGAATTTTGTGAGTTGCTTCGGAGAATTCCCAGGCTGGTTCCACCTGCTTGTCTGAATGTTGGGGGTGGAGGGCAGGAAAGGAAGACTAAAGGAGTAGGAAGGAGAATGTTTAGGGTTTGGACAAGAAGAAAGTGTCTTGGGACAGAGAAGAAGGAAAGGGTATAAGTTTTAGGGTGGATGTGAGTTATGGAAAAATCAGGAAGAAGAGACAAAAAATTGAGTGGATCTGGACCACAGCTCTCTCTAACATAGAAATAGCTTGAAGTTGTAGTAAGTACTGTAGTATGTGTCAGGAGAACTTACACAAATTTAAATTCTCAGTTTGTTTAAGCAAACAGAACTTTGGGTACCTATCCCAAATTTATCAAAATGTACAGATCTCCTTTCTTTCTGTGCTTCCTAGACTTCTTGCAATAGGTTTTCTGTTCATGCACAGCCTTTTTAAACTATGTTATCTTCCCCCAGCACTAACTGTTATCTTGTCCCTGTCCTCCCACAACAGAATAATGTCATTACATCTCTTGGTGCATGGATTACTAAAACTCTACACCTTTCTAGAGGTTTAGGTGCCATTTTAGCATTTTCTTTTACATGGTTTTAAATAGGGGCTACTTTTCATTTTAGCTACACCCTTATGGTGCCCTCAGATGGGAACAGTAGAGTCACAGAAAAGAAGATGCATAGAAGGAATTGAGGTGACATGAGAGTGAATATATTATACAAAGACTATGCAAAAACAGACTGCAAGTCGTAGACACTTAAAGAAAATAACATATGCTAAAATGAACACAAATAGGGCCAAAAGTAGAGACTCTGGGCCAAAATCATCCCGCATGTGTAACTCTATTAATTCAGCAAAGTTGCACCAGGGATGCATTTGACCTGTGGAATCAAGGAGAGAAAAATAACCCAACATAGGAAAAAGAAGAAGAAAAATGATAAAGACGGATAAATAATAAAACTATGGGGCAAATGGTCCTTTCCAGCCCTATATTTGTATGACTCTACCACCCTTCCTCATGATGTAACCACCTCAGTGTGAGTAAGGGTGGAAGAATCTGGTCCTTCGAGTGCACCACACAAAGGTAAGAAGCAAAGGGAAGAATATTTGAAGGAGAAAAGAGGAGAGAGGTGGAAGACTTAGGGCCATTGTAATGAACTCTGTAAAATGTAAATGTTAGTGGGATGACATAGAGCTGTTGCAAACTTGGGCCAAATTCTGTTCTCAGTAATTTCATTGACTTGGAGTTACTCCTCATTTATGCACATTGTAACAGAGCAAAATTTGGCCCTTATTTAGATTGAAATCACATTTTATGAGGAAATTAGACATACTAGCTGAACTGAATATGGCTAAAGTTTTTGAGGGGCTGAGAAATGCCCCCCTGAATATTTCATCCTTCTTTGGTGTTCAGACTAAATTTACCTCACCATTTCTTCAAATCCTGGAAGAAATAGCAGGAAGATGAGAAGGGACTGATTCTCCATTCACTCACATTGATGTGATGTGGATCAGGAGTATCTCCACTGATAACAATGGAGTTATATTGTTGTAAAACCAACCAGTGGAAGTGGAGAATCAGACTCTGGCCTTCTATGAATGAGCTCTACCTTTGCTGAGAGTCAGATTCCTTAGAGCACTGGTTCTCAAACTGGGGTCCATGGACCCCTGGGGGTTCACGAGGATACTCCAGGGGGTCCATGAGTCACATCCGAGGCCACCGACCCTGCTGATCAACTCCTCCTTCCCAGTGCCTCCTGCACACCGGGGAACAGCTGTTCAGCAGCGTGCAGGAGGCGCTGGGAGGAAGAGGGAGGCATGGCGATGGGACACACTCGCGGGAGGGGGTGGAAAGAGGTGGGGAAGAGGAGGGGCAGGGGTGGGAAAAGGTGGGGCGTTGGGGGTTGGGGTGGAGTGGGGGCGGGGCATGGGGCTGAGTGGGGGTTGAGCACCCCCAGAGAAAATTAGAAGCTGGCTTGGGGGTCCGTGAAAATTTTTAAATAAAAATGGGGGTCTTCGGGTTGCTAACATTTGAGAACCGCTGCAGATAAAAAACTGAACCATAAGAGAGACCATTCAAGAAATAAATACTGAACTTTTAATAGATGACAATGATATTATTAACTAGAGCGTGTGATGTCATTTAAAAAAGAAAAAATCAGCCCCCTCACACAAATATAGCTGTTCGGACAACAACCCCCTGGTTTTCATATTTGTTCTGAAAAAAAGCCATACTTGTTCATTCAGGAATTTGTTAAAAGTTAAGCTCCTAGAAGAAAAGACTTTGCTTATTCAGCTGTTCCCCTCCCCTGCCCAAAGATCTTAGATGGAATTACAAACATTAATAAATGTATGTACACATTACATACAAAAACTACATTAAAGGAACATTATGGTTGCAAAATCAAGCACTTGAAGCTAAGAAAAGCCAGAATTAAGGTTGCCTGTGCAACCTAAATTCGGCCCCCTTGTGCGTATTCATTATGGTACCATTTCGGGGGCAGGGTTGTTTGTTTGTAACATCATCAGTATTTTTTCTACAGCACCTCATTCAGTGCACTGGATGGATGGTGCTCATTTTAATGAGTAGCTATTCAGTATATTGTTTTATTGTCATTGTTCCAAGTGTGACCTCCAAGCCTTATTTACTACACATAATACAGTGTTCTGAACACAGAATTGTTAACTTCCTCATGGACTTTTCTATGGTGCTCATCACCATAGTATCTAACCCAGTCTTGCTTCTTCCCCATGCCTGGGTCCCCAATCCCTGTTGCTCTGTCTCAGTCCCCGCCCCCACCATCCTTGTCCAGTCTGTTTCTCTCACTCCCTGGCCTCCGGTTGTTTCCCCATTCCCCACCTGCCCACATTGGCTCCCAGTCTCCCATCGTAGGCTTCTCATCCAATCTCGGTCTTCCACCCTCCTCTATAGCTCCTCTTCCCAGTTTCCGTACTCCCCAGTTCCTTGTCCCTGCCCCTTTGCCCAGCCAGACCCAGTCTTTACACTCCTTTGACTCCTGGTCCAATCTCAGTCTCGCTGCTCCCCCTGGATCTCAGTCCCTGTCTCCCTACCCAATCAGTCTAGTCTCCCCACCACCCCATCTACCAGTCTGTCTCCCTGCCCAGACAACCCAAGTCTTCCCCACCCTGCCCACCTGGTCCCAGGACTCCCAGTCCTAATATGTCTATGCAGCCAGTCCCAATCTTCCCACAGCCTACCTGCTAGTCTTCTTTCCAGCCAATCCCAGTGTCCTGCTCACTCGCTTCCCAATCTCACTTTCTCTCCTCCCAGCTAGCTTCCAGTTCCAGTACCTCCCCCCACCTGCACAGGCTCCTTGTCCCAATCTATTCTCTGCACGTACCTCAGGTCCAGCTTTTGTCCCTTCTGCCTTTGATTCAGATGGCTTCTCCATGCTGCCTAGGCACTAGGAGGGAGGTCATTGAAGAGTCTCCCCACTTTCAGTTCTGGTGCCTGGCCCCATCCTGCCCTGTAACAGTCAGAATTAGCAATTACAGGGGAAGTCTTGCATGAATCCTGCAGCCCTGAGTTGGAGCATGCTCATTGTATACAAAATTTTTGGAGAATTTAGCTCTGAAGCTCCAACAAGTCTCTAGTGAGCATGTGCAAACTGCAATTTTTTTCAGAGGGTTACTTTTATCTACATTAAAGTCAAAAGGTGTTGTCAGTAGTAAGATGATGTAAAAAATACTGATGATTTACATGGTGCCAATGCTTTACTGTTGTCACAGAGGAAAGGCCTTTCTTCCAAAGAAGAAGTTGCAAAGTTATACAGACTTCCCATTTAAAACAAGTGTTGCTTCATACTTGTGTCCACAGGAAATTTTTCAGAAAACTTCTGAATGTGGAATCCTGACCCCACTGAAGTCGATGAGTGCTTTGCTGTTGATTTCAGTGGAGCCCGGATTTCACTCATAGGCCTCCTCATGACAACCCACAGGCCAGCATTTTGACATTTGGTCCTTAAGCTAATTGGCTGTTATATTTTATTTATTCGTATTATGACAGCACCCAAAGGCTCCAGTTGGGAATTGGGCTCTATTTTGCAAGGTACTTTACAAACAGGTCATGGTCCCTGCCCCCAACAGAATTTGTAATCTAATTTGAAACAGGATGAAATAAATAAGCATTCCAAAAATAGGAAAGAAGGGAGGACAAGGGTAATAAGTTCATCTAGTTACATACGCTAGCTATTTGCACAACTTGATGTTCTCATCTTTTAAAAACTTTTTGAAAATTAACATATGTCAGCTATTTGCAACTACCACTCACCCTATTCTTTGTGAGTTGGCTGATTTCTTGTAGGAGTCACAACAGAAGTGGGTCTCGAGGGATTTGAAGAAGGAATGGTTATGACCTTATGGACTATTTTAGGGAAGGCGTTCTGTGTGTAAGGTGATGTGCAACCACTAATTCAGGTTTTGGCATGAGTAACTTAAAAAAATCAGGCTAGGACAAAAAGATGTCTTTGTCCTATTGAATTGGATAGAGCCAGGTACAAGGGAACAATAGGAAAAAGATGTTCTGATCTATTTCCAGGACCTCTGTTAAAAATGAATTCTTTTGATGTGTGTATATAAATATTATTTTTCCATTCATATAATGCACCTATCAAACTCTAGGTATGTTTATAATAAGCAAGAAAAACCACCACCATTATATTTCTGCCAACAAATGGTAACATCAGTGAAAAGCCCACTAGAAAACTACAACAGGCATCTTTACTTAGTTGTTCCTGTGAATAGGTCAGAAGTTTAGTCCACAGACTTATGCAATAGTAAGGTCTGTGTGGCATGTCTGCCTTTATAGAGTTATTAAACACTAACATATAGCACATGCTACATAAAGTAGAAGAAAGAAAACTCACTCTGCCTTCTATTCCAAACCAATAAATGTCTTAGTGGATGAGGATAACAGGTCTATACATTTTGATATCGTGGGAGAGGAGATAAGGTCACTTTAGGAGTTATTACTGTTTTGGAGATGGAAATCTGACACACTAAATTAGAAGGTAGGTATGTATGGAGTCTTGATTTTTGTCAATTTTTTTAAATATATATATATATATATTTGTGGAAATCTGCTGAAATGGTTAAGGATAGGTTGCATTTCGTACAATCCTTAAAGTGGTACATGCTTGGCTTTAATATATGAACATCACACCAAAATAACACATATGGGTTGTCCTTCTAAGTCTCTATTATGTGTTTGGTTTTGGTTTGGTTTGTATTTTTAAGGAAATAAAATTGATTTGTGTCTCCAAACATAAGGTATTTATGGGAAGATGAAAACTACAGTGTGACCTGTTCAATCATGTCAGTACATTTTTAAATTTACAACATTGCCATTTAATATCTGAGAACATTCATTATTTTATTAGATTCTTTCTCTTTGGACTAGCACAATCCGTTTGTTTGAACACAGTTTGTTTCCACGCAAAAAAATGTTGGAGAAGGAACAGAACTTTTACCGCATTGTGTTACACTAATCCAGGACCTTGGGGGATTCAAAGTGGATTTATTAGTTGAAGATTTTGCTTTCCTCTCACCAGGGGTGTGCCAACTAAAGTGTCAAGGAAGGCTGTGCCTTCTCTTTTTTCCTTCTCCCTTGGGGAAATACTGTGCTGCTCTAATTAAGCTATCTTGTTAACCATGTTGGCTCTCTAGGAACTCAAAGTACTGTACGTTTGCAGTATATTCAGACATTTAGCAACATATTGTTTTAATTAATTTTGATCCAGTAGCTGATAGAGGCAGAAGATTCAGCTCATGGTTCCAGAAAAAGTCTTATATCATACAAACCTTTCCTGGCTTATTAAAGAGTGATGTTGATAATCAGTTTCAAATGGTCTCTTCCTCTTCATTTGGAAGGATGAAGGCTGTGACAGATGATTATAGAGTTATAGGTGCTAGAGTAGATAGAAAATAGGGTGTCTCTAGGATCTATGAAGAAAGATAGGGGGCAAAGGGCATGTGAGGATATAGAATGAACAAACATGAATACATATGAATAACTATCCCCAACAATAGTAGAGTAGTTGGTGCAGTTCATTGACACTGCTTTCACAGTCTCAGATGCTGAGTCTTTAAAACACCAAGGCTATGTCTACACTACCACTTATGTTGGTATAACTTATGTCACTCAGGGGTGTGTGAAACTTATTTCACACACCCCTGAGTGACATAAGTTACACCGACACAAGCGTCAGTATGGAGAGCTCCCACCGACGTAGCTACCGCCGCTTGTTAGCGTGGTTTAATTATGCTGACAGCAGAGTTCTCTCCCATCAGCTTAGAGCAGCTACACGAGGCATCTTACAGCAGTATAGCTGCATCAGTACAGCTGTGCTGCTGTAAGCTCTCTAGTGTAGACATAGCCTAATACAGGCCTCCATTTCTTGTCACCATTTTATTTCCTGTTACTCCCCTTACTATTACATGGTAAATGGAAACTGGGAGAATAGTAGGATTTGTTTTGTCAGAAATATTATAGTGGTGTTTTTTCTTGCTTTTTATAAACATACCTAGACTTTGATAGGTGCATTATATGAATATAAAAATAATATTTATATGCACACACCAAAATAAAAGCTAGCTAGATATTCATTAGCAGTCTATGTTGACATTCATAGTCACTATTTTTTCCTCTGTATTAATAACTCCTATCCTCATCTCAGGGAAGAGGGCCTCTATTAAAGTTTTGACTGTCTGAACTTCTAAGTCATCAGTAAATGTAGAGAAAAAAATCTTTCTCACCTTGTCACTGAGAATAATTATAGCCCATGAAACAACAAAACCAGGGCAATGATTTTTTTTTCTTAACTTTATTTACATATTAACTTCCACCCCACCTCATAAAACAAGCTGTGCTCTGTAATGCAACTCTAACTTGTCTGCCTATGGAAAACAGATGCACATTTTTATTTCATCTGTTGTATGAACTCCACCTTTACAATTTCTAATGGAAGCTACGGTATGTCCCCCTCATCACTACCTTTGTGAATTGTAAAAACTTTTATTTCCTCTTATCTGCACATTTTCATTGGGCAATATGATCCACACCCCATCATCAATGGCATTTTTGAGATATGTTTTGTGCAGTTATTTTGTGGAATGACGTGAGCATTAAGAGAACTAAGGAAAAATAATTGGTGATCAGCATGATCAAAGACATGTTTGCTAGGACACTTCAAAAATCACATTTCATTCATTTTAAAATTAGGGGCCTGAGTCTGCAATGTTTATTTACATCACATGAGTAGTCTCTCTAAAATCAGTGTGTCAAGATTACTCTTGTAAATAAGGGGTGGGCTTGATTTTTGGCAGTCCTTAGCTGTAGATTTCCTTGCTTAAAATATCTCCATCACAGGCTGATGATTCCACCTGTTGATTGTTCTACTACAAAGTATACTTTTTCATTCATATTTCAGAGGGCTGCTAAAGATTTTCTATTTTGGGTAAGGACAATGTTGTTTGTCTGAAATTTTTATAAAATATTTCAGGCAGTGGAGGACTGTCTGTTCCCTAACCTTTCCTCTGCCTGCATTTGCCAAGTTACAGTATTTTGTTTTGTTTTCTTGTTCTTGTTTTTTCATGATTATGCCTCATTAGACAAGTATGGTCACTTCTGTACTGTCACATATTTTTGCACTGTCCGCCAGCTAATGCAGTTCTGAGTGCATCTGTAATTGGTGAAAATTTCCTTCCAGAGCAGTTTCCTGAAACTTGTATGTCAGCTGTTAGTGCCTGATCCAGCAGATTCAACGTAATAGATAACATTCCATAGGCGACTGAGCTGTGCAGTGCCCAGAAGGCAACAGTTCCTGGCTCCGCAGGAAGGTGACCTATTCAGTGCACAGGCTGACCTACTGCGGAAGCCATAAAATTGAAAACAAACTTGTTCTTCAGCTGAGAGTTTAGGAGCTTCCTGTAGGAAAAGAGCTCATGCAAATTAGCTCTTCACCTTCTGTGCTGAAGTAGTCTCAATTCTCAGGACCTTCAGTGCCCTTCAGTCTCCTCATCCTCAGCCTTGAAACCATTTCTAGTTTAGAGCAATTCTCCCATGTAACGGTAGAGGTTGGAGATATGGACATTTCCAGATCAATCTTCTGAATCTTGGGGTGCTGAGGAAGGTCATCTACCAGTCATTAGAAATACTTACAAGGCATCTCCCCTTCATCCCCACAGTGTCAAAATGGGCCTTCCACATTGCACTTACACTCTCCCACCTCTCCTCATTTTCACCAAAGTTTATCAGCTTTTAATAAACTTCAGCGTGCATGTCCACTGTGTTGCTCTGCCTCCTGTTATACAGTTATCAAATAGAGAAAGGTCCCTTGTACTTGGACCACAGCCTCTTTATGCTTTTACCCAAGATAATTGACATTCAGTCCGCTGGCTACAGTCTCCTGGCCCCCTAACTACTGTTAAGGCATCAGGGAGCACCTTAAGCATGAGAATTGAGCAGCTCAACACCATTCCCAATGTGTTCTGGGCTGAGTCATAGACAGAGGAGTGGGCAGAATGGAATGCCTACTTCCCTTTCAGAACTGGGAATAGCCTCTGGGGCTTCAGAGCATGGGAAGTCTGCAGATCTCCCTGGGGCCAGCAGCCAAGATAACATCTGCTGGAAATGACCCAAACATTTCTGCCTTAAACTTAGAAATCTTAACTGACATATTTGTTTAAAAATGAGCAGGGAAATGTTAGAGCTTTCCTTAGGAAACTTCAAATCTAGGGCCAGATTATGCTCAGCTGCTCTGCAGGTGCACAGCGGAGTACAGCGGGTGAAAGCAGCCCACATCCTTTGCCCCCTTGTGCACACATGCAGCAGCAGGAACTGTCTCTGTATTCATCAGAACACAAACACTGCTTTATTCATATGTGAAGACTGAGGACTTAGGGCTGCCACTTCCCCAGATGGCCCGCATTGCTGTCCAGGTATACAGTGTTGTGTGCTTCATTCCCTGTTTTTCCCCTGGCACGTTGGGGAGTTTCTGAGGGCTCACTACTGCCCTCGATGCACAGCTGTGCTTAACTGGTACAACTGAGCTCACAGAACATGTTAGATGCATAGCAGTGGATGAAGAAGCAATTCAGACTTCACTTCCTAGTTTCTTTGTATTATTTATGTTTTGCAACAACAAAAAGGGTTTTAATTCATGGAACATGTATGGCTACATCTTGAAGACCGTACTCAGTTCTCTGATGCCAAAAATGTATTCCAGAGCATGCACAAAAATCAGAGCCAATGACTGCAATAGGACTTTACCTAACTAAGAACTGAGGGTTCAGCAAATGAGCCATTTGTGTTAAAATAAGACAAACATATGCAGGACTTACTATTCTTAATATTTTAAGTGTACTTTGCAACAGTAATTATGCATCATTCACCTGAATGGGAAGTTTATCCACAGACAGAAAAATCTCGTGATTATTTCAATACAAGTATGTGGTGTTTAAAACATGATGCAATTGCAGTTTATTACAAGTGGGAAACAAGTTTCATGACAAATGTATGAAGAGACTGTGATGTCTTGATGAAACCCATTTTGTCCAGGTCTATGGAACTTTTGAAAAGTAGGGAGATTAAAAATAACCATGTTTATATAATGGCAGTGTTCAAACGAACTTACAAAAGCAAAGGAATCCAGAGCCTTCACTTCAATAGCCTCTTTTGTCATTCCTAAGAATTAGCAGAGATGAGCCTCTCGGAGAAGGGGAGTGCTGCTGGGGAACTTAGAGGGGACAAATACTCTGGCCAATCTGCCTAGCAGGTCCCTACTCATCAGTGAAGAGCCAAACGATTGTTATTCACTGGCTTCTACTTCACTCTCCATCTGCCCTTTGATCTGCTGCGGCACGGAAAGCAAGTAGGACTATACCTCTGCTCCATCCTGCCCGCTTTCATCACAGGGCATTCACCCACCTAGAGTGGTCAAGAGATGGGGTTGTGCACACACAGATTCTTTTCTCCCTCCTGACTCCAGAACAAAGGGGATAGTGGGGAGATGAGTAGAGACCAGTTGCATCAATTATGTACAATTGCCAGGGCAGCAGGAGAGATCAGTGCGCAGCTGGCCAGCTTTAGTTTCCCACCCATATTCTCTCTTGACTTTCCCCTTTGTGTCCATGGCAACAGCTTTAATTTCTTCGGCAGAGCATAGTGCTTCTGCCCTGCCCACCAAACCTTTAATGTTGCTGTCTTTGAAAACTTTTATGCAAAACACTTTAATGAGATTTTTCTTCAATCACAGGGAGTAGGGAAAGGTAATTCTCAGGACTCTCTGCTTTTCTCTGGTCCCGGGAGCTAATGGAACCATAATGCCTTCCTCAGAATAGTCAAACTGGAAAGGGGAAAGATGTGATGCAATATGCATAGCTGTCTATATTTAAATTATCTATATTACAATTATCTAGATAGGCCTGGGGCTGCTGGACAACTTGTGTTCATTCTGGTGGATTTAGGCTGCTTTTTAACATGAACTTCTTAGTTATCAATCTATACTGGACTCATCAACATGGTATCTGAGCACCTTACAGAACTGTGTATGTCCAACGTGTAGTTTAATCAGTGCTGATCTTTGGTTCTCTTGCTGCTTCCACTATATGGGAGGGAAAAGTTTCCATTAATAACAACAACAACAACAACTATAATGACAATAAATAATGAATGTTGCTGTTGTCCTCCAGGAGATGAGATCTGTGATCATTCTAATATCTTGAGGAAGGGAGTTCCAAAGCCATGGGTCAACCACTAGGAAAATTTTGCCTCCTGTTCTCGTCCTTTTGGTCTAGAGATCCAGTGTCCTTCAGGAGCACAGTACTGTGTAAGATCATGGGTACAGAGAGAGGGGTCACTGAAGTAGCTTGAGCCCAATGCAGTCATTATCTGAAGATAAGGATCAGAGCCTTGAATTTGTTTCCATGAGGAATCAGTGTTGTCTCTACAGTGACATGTTAACATAGGGTGTCCCTTATAGGGACAGTCCCGATTTTTGGGTCTTTTTCTTATATAGGCTCCTATTACTCCCCACCCCCTGTCCCAATTTTTCACATTTGCTGTCTGGTCACCCTATGTTAACATCACCCTATGTTAACATAACCTTATGTTACTTAATAAGTAGGCAGTAACACTGACTGGCCTGTTGTTCTTCCCTGGGAACAATGCCTTGCAATAGCTGAGCTTGAAAGTCACAGCTTCGTGAATCACTATGGTTAAGCCAGCATCCAACAGGATGAGGCATAGCCTTCTGGCCAGTCAGAGATGGAACAAAGCATTTTTGGCAGCTGTTCCTATTTAGGAATCTAATTGCCACTTAGGACACTAAGCTTGCAAACTTGTTTATGTGATAGGAGTTGGACCCTCTTGAATTATGGTGATGCTGTGGTTATTGCTAGTTCTCCTAAATTTTCTCTTTTTTCCAGATAACGTCATTTCCATCTTTCCTGTGTTTCACTTCAATCAGCTGCTTATCAGCTATACATTAATATCACTTAGACACAAAGAGAGATGGGCCACTTCCTGTGATGGACAAAGAATTGGGAAGTCATTTGTGCAGTGTTAGAATTGAGGTCGTCAATCTCCCCCTTAGAGTTTTACGTATTTATTGAGTAGGCTCAGGGTACGGTTACAGCTTTGTGAAACTGCAAAACTGATACAAGTTTCAGACTATCTTAAAGATCTCCTTTCTTAATAGATCAAGAGAGGTGAAAATATCCACTCCAAATCCTTCATTATTTGCCCCACAGACATAGTGCATAGTGATGCAACAATACGTGGTAACTTGTCACAGTGACTCAACATAGCAAAAGTTTAATCCTAACAAGTCCAACATCTACACTGCAAAATATGTATAAGTGCAGAATGTGCACTTATTCCAACAGTGCAAAAATAAATTTTTAGAGGGATTAAAGAACCTCAAAATTGGGGGGATTCTGGTTGGTTCAGATAAACATCCAGAAGTTGGATTGAGGCTCCTAGAAGAACCCCTGAACTCTCATCTAAAAACCCACCAGCAACCCCCACACACGCACACGTGTTGTCTTTTGGAAGAGACCTCTTCCTCGTTCATTGAAATAGCAGGTCAGTTCACACTCCATTGCTCTTGAGGTCTGGGCTGGTTTCTTTCAAGCCCCTTTGACCACCATTCTTTCTTCCCCTTGGGTTCTCTTCAAATCCCCATCTCATCTGTTCAGCTGCCTTTGCTGGTTGCTGCCTGAGATTGCTTAGTATTAAATAAAGGGGAAACTCTTCTTATAAAATATAAAAGGTATTTTAAAATTAAAATGTAGATTTTCATTTTCTTTCACTGGTTCAGCCTGGGCATAAAGATGAGAAACTTCCCTGGGAGCGCTTTCCTTTATATATCAGGGTTAAGTTCAGTCTCAATATTTCATGCATTAGCATTTTCAGAAAATATGGCTAGTGAGGCCAGCTGCCTTTTGATTGTTTTAAATCTATAAAATGAACAAACACTATGTACAGAATGGTTAACATATCAGTCATTCTCTCTCTGATTACAGAAGTAGTTTGTTGCAGCCAGTTTCTCCTTCTTGAAATTGAGTATTCTATTAATAGATTACCTATTTTATCTCGGGATGTGTGTAACAACTGTGTTTTATAAAGAGAAGAAATCTTGGTCACTGCTAATCTAACCTATATCCAAAATTCTTATTTTTTTCTTTAACTAGGTAGAATAAAGTCTTATCGACTCCTAACTCTGGGGGCACTATAAATGGTTTAAAAATTGCAGGTTTGTGAAGAGTGTAATCAAAGTAAGATTCTGGTATCTTATTACATGACTTGTGCCTAATTATTTTTAAAAAGGTAATTGTTTTGGTGCCACAGAACACACACTCTACTTGTTTAACTACACTACATGGTAATTATTAACTGTAATGCCAGGGGCATATCATACCATCAGACTTTAAGCAAATGACACATTGACTTCAACAGGAACATCTGCTTTAAAATTGTTGCAACCATATGGCCTAAAGCTTTAAATTGATTTTTAAAATTTGTTGTTATGGGTCTGATACAAACCTCATTGAAATCAATGGACAGTCTCCCATGGATTTGAATGGCTTTGCATCTGGTCCTAAATTATCATTGTTCTCTGCTACAGTTCTCAGTAACCTTTATAGTGTGGACTGGGTCTAATATACAAGGTAACAGCTAATCAGAACACAGCTTGTGTGTGTGCTGATAAAGTGTTTTTTCGTTAATGGTTACAGTTCTGTTTTCAGGATCGTGAAAATCGTCTACAGCCTCACTAAAATTAACACTGAGTGACAAAGTGCTTGTTTATCAAATGTATACATGAACTCTGCTTTTAGATTGGTATGTAGTCATTCTTCAAATTTGTGTATGTGAGCTGAGAAATGGTTCAGGTTTATTTTTACTATAACTAGATTCAATATTTTTTTCTGGAAGTTAAACACTTAAAAGAAGGCTATTTTGTAGCAATCTGGATGTAATTAGAGATATTTTAAAAACCTTTAGATTCCTTTCACAACATTATTTAGATCCTCAAACTGTGAGAAACTTGAAAAACATAGTTCTGTTACATTTTTCCCATCAGTAATGGAATTTTCCTTTTTATTGTAGAATGCTCTTATATCACTGAGCCATAACATGCTCCCAAATTTTTCTGCATACATTGCTTTTTATTAGTAAATTGATGTCTGAGGTTAGATTTACAATCATAGTCCCTTGAGTTGGATTCCTGTTTAAAATCATCCAGCTCTTTTTAGTATATGTTAGGACTATAATATTGCATTAGATTTAAATTTTTGTGTAACACTTTTAATACCCAAGCACTGGGCCAGGGTTACAGATGGAGAGTAAACAATAATCATCAATAAAAATGATGGATGGGGAAAAACTGACAATTGGTAGCCTCAGTTCATAAGAAATATTGGAATCAGATCAAATTCAGCTCATGGTCAGAATTGTGAAGGGGGGAATGAAAGAATTTGTTAGTCAATGAGTAAAACTTAATTTAGCTGAGTTATTTGTAGCTTCATAGATTTTTTTTTTAAATGCCAGCAGGGACCATTATGATCATCTAGTCTGACTTGCAGCATAACATGGACCATGTATTTAATCTGATGATTCCTGCATAGAGGCCATAACTTCTGGCTGAGCTAGAGCATGTCCAGTTTTGATATAAAACTTCAAAGCAACAGAGAATTTACCATAGCCCTTGGTAAACCGTTACAATAGTTTATTATGCTCATTGTTAAAAATTTCCAGTTTGCTGATTTCAGCTTCCAGCTATTAGAATTTATATAGCTTTGTCTGATAGATTAAAGAGCCCTCTAGTATGCGGTATATTCTCCCTGCTTAGGGATTTGTAGACTGTGATCAAGTTGCCTATTATCTTTCTTTTCGTGAGCTTAAATAGAATAAGTTCCTTTTAGTCTCACAATGAAAGGCTTATTTTCCAGACTTGAAATCATTTTTGCAGATCTTCTCTGAACCTTCTCTAGTTTTTCAATATCCTTTTTGAAGTGTGATTACCAAATCTGAGAATTCCACAAGTGATCTCACCCATGCTGTGTTATGAAACATTGATTAGGTGTAATCTGTGCTATAAGTTGGAACTATATTTGTAACTGGATTCAGAGACAACCAGCAAGCACTGGGACCACTCGCGGTTTTATAAATTATAAAACCAGAAGGGACCATTGTGATCATCTTTTGTGACCTCCTCTATAACACATGCTATGGGACTTCCCTGGATTAATTCCTGTTTAATTTAGGTCATATCAAGACTAGATGTTTTTCTAAAAGATTTGTCTTGATGAAGAATCCATCACAACCCTCTGTAAATTGTTCCAGTGGTTAATTACCTCTGCTGTTAAAAATCACTGCTTTATTTCTAATCTATCTTCAATTTACAGCTTTTGGATCTGGTTTATACCTTTGCCTCCTATGTTGAAGAATCCTCTATCAGATTTCTGTTCCCTATGTAGGTATTTACAGATTCCGATCAAATTACCCCTTAACCTTCTCTTTATTAGCTCATGGAACTCAATCTGTTTAGTTTATCACTGTAAATCATGCCTTCCAATCCTTTAATCTCATGGCTCTTCTCTGAACCCTCTCCAATTTATCAACATCCTTCTTGAATTGTAAGCACCAGAACTGGATGCAATATTCCAGTAGCAGTCACACCGGAGCCAAATACAGCAGTAATATAATCTCCTCAATCCTACTCACTATTCCCCTGTTTGTACATCCAAGGACCATATTAGGACTTTTTGCCAAGCCGCACACTGGGATCTCATGTTTAGCTGATTATCCACTATGACCCCCAAGTCCTTTTCTGAGTCACTCTTTTCCAGTAAGAATGGCCTACATTCTTTGTTCCTAGATGTATCATCTTATATTTGGCCTTATCAGTTGCTTCCACCCAGCTTATCAAGTGATCCAGATCACTCTATATCAGTGACCTGTCCTCTTACCATTCCCCAAATCTTTGAGTCATCCGTAAACTTTATCAGTAGTATGGGGCTAAGAATGGATCTTTCCGGGATCCTCCTAGAAACACATTCTCTTGATGATATGTCTTTGTTTATAATTACTTTTTTCAGACCAATCAGTTAGCCAGTTTTTAATCCATTTAATGTGTGCCATTGTGATTTCTGTATCATTCTTGTTTCGTAATCAAAATGTCATGTAGTGCCAAGTCAAATGACTTACCAAAACCTAAAAATATTACATCAATACTATTATATTTATTACTCACATGAGAATGGTAGCAGGAATCCTTAATGGTCTTTAAAAGCTCCCTGTGTGGTTTATTTAATTTATTTATTTATTTATTTATTTGTGCAGCATTGTAAGCTTATATGGCAAGTTTGAAAAATTTTTAAAGCTAATGCCTGAATCTAATTTGAAAACTAAAGCTGATAGAGCACAACTCACTCACTCCCCCAAAATAAAAACACACTCCACCAAACTGTCATCTACAAACACACTAAACGTATGGACCAAATTCTCCTCTCAGTTATGCTGATAGAACTCTACTGAATGCAATAGGATTGCATAGATGTAGCTGAGAGAATTTGTCCCTGCGTGAGTATCTGTGCAAATTAAGCATCAGAAGCATTCCTGCCTTCCAGATAATTATGAATTGCTTCCTTTTTGTCACCCGCCCATGATGCCATCTGATTTTATGTTCCTTGGCCGTAAGCGTGTTAGCCTCATTAACCTTACTTGATAAACCATTCCAAAATTTATGATTCTCATGTGAAAAAGTGCTTCCTGACGGCTGGCTAGAATTTGTTTGTCTTTAATTTCTACCTTTGCCCTCTTGTCCTATTATGTGTACGAGGCTGAAAATAGAAACTTGAGTTGGTGAGTCTACACTTTAAAATATATTCCAGTTAAAATTCTTTTTAATTTTTTCCTAAAGAGTTATCTCGATATAGAATGGTTTAACCAGCGTTCCTAGTTGTTTTCTTTTAGGCTCTATTCTGTACTATTGTCACTCCCTATGTTTTCATAAGTTCTACATTGGGATGATACTACATGCATGAAATCACATTAATGGAAGGTTCTGGTTTGAGATTTTACAAGCACAAAAGTCAAGATATTCACAGTTTTTGTTCCCACATCAACGATCACTCAGCTGCTTTATACAAATGTACTCTGTTATATTACTCTAATGTTGTTAGCTTTATTGGATTATTTGATATGTGTAATGAGACTAAGAAATAGCTATTGTTGGAACTTTAATATACACTCTGTTGATATTTGTGAGGTTAAAACTTCAACCATAAGTTTACAACAATGTAATTTTATTGCACTAAGTGGCAAATCCTAAACCCCATCCTCACCTTAGTAGCCAGGCTGGTCATTTTCCAGTGCCTAGGGGTTGGGAACAGAGGAATTTTAATGTCCAGGTCACAAAAGTGGAATCTTTTTCTTCTTTTCTATTGGCATGCAGTAACCTCTCCATACAATTCTATAGCAGCCGATCCTTTCGCTTTACCTCTTAGTGGAAATATCCACCGACCCCACCATACTGTTGTGCAAAGAACCCTGTGGAGTGTGTACACTCTGTATGCTGCCCCAAATCCTGCCTACCCTATCCACAGCAGAACCACACTGGCATTACTTCTAGAGCAGGCTGCAGCACTGTGTCTCTAGAGGCACAAATTTGCACCCTTAATCACTATTTTTAAGCTCTCTTTTTTTTTTTTTAAAGAAAGAGAAGCATGTCAGTAGATTGATATATATATATTGTTAATAGTCAAATATTGGACCCACTGAGAAGTACTAACGTAAGGACTGGGATCTAATGCAATATTTGCAAATATGGTTGCACAATTTAATCTGTTCTCTAGGTAGATACGCATTCATACCAAATTTTACGTGCTTTCTGGTTGTGAGCCCCAGAATTCACTGTACTCTGCAAAATTTGAAATATTTGTGAAGACACCAGATCCACCAGAAAAGCTAGTGTGTGTATACTATTTTGAACATCAACTTCTCTACGAGTCTGGATCTATCTTTCTTTCTTTCTTGATAAATAATTCATTTATCTTATGAAAAGAGATACTCATGCTGTAATGCTCCTTATCTAGGAGAAGGTGGTGTCTCATTCAAGAAGAGACTGTAACTAACAGTTCCCCTTAGTAAACTTACTTAAATCATGATGTTTATAGGGGAGGGATTGGGAATCGGGACATAGGGTTATGTTTTAGTTACATTTTGTGTTTTGTCACTATAAATATTAAGCATAGAGACAAATGTAAAACATGAAATACAGTGATTCTTAGCATGAAGATATGAGACTGCTGCTAACATTACATCTTCCTGTGATTACAGTATTGATAGGGTAACATTAATTGTATGCAGAGGCATAGGCACTGAGGTTTTTTTTCTTTTCCCCGGGGGGTACTCTGCCCCCCGCTCTGCCCCGAGGCCTTGCCTCTGTTCCGTGCTCCTCCCCCAAAGCTCCACCCTCACTCCACCTCTTCCTGCCCCTACTCTATCCCCTCCCTGCGGCCCCCGCAAGCTCTCTGCCCTCCTCCAGGCCCCTCCCCCAGCCACCAATCAGCTAATTGGGAGCACCTCCAAACAGCTGAGCACCCACTATTTTTTTTCTGTGGGTGCTCCAGCCCTGGAGCACCCGTGGAGTCTGCACCTATTTGCAGAGGTAAAAAAGAATTTTATTTTATTGGTGGAGTGCCAGCTTGCTATAGTTAACATGATTTTGACTGTTTTAAACCTTAAGACCTGTTTGGTAATGGCCTTATAAAAATATTATTTTCTTTACAAAAATAACCTTCTGCCACAGGATTCCTGGAAAGAAGGTTGGAACACCAAAAATCAAAATTTACTATGACAAATATTCCAATACCAGGTTCCCTAGGGAGGTAACCGCAAGAAACCAAGGGAAGCCCTCTTTCATAAAAAATATACAGCATAATATTTACCATAAAAATAATAGAAACACATGGAAACTCCATTTCAGAGCCTAATTCTGTTCACCTGACTATTAAGAAATGTACCATCCCAGATAAATTGATACCACATCAGGCATGCAGTTATAACACATTGCACTTCTTTTTATGCATACAAAGAATGTATATGCAATACATGCTTTGGACCCCATCATTCTCTCTGCTAGATACTGTTTCAGGAATTTCTCCACATCAGCTGGAAAGGCAAACAAAAAGGTATTCTCCAGATCAAAATCTTGTAGTCTGCTTCAGTGACATAAAGTGTAATCCCATCAGAGACAAGCTTTTTATTACAAGCATTGCTCCTTTATTATATTAAAGACAGTTGCCAAGATTTTTCCAAAGTGACTGATGATTTTGGGTGCCCCAATTTTTGGTGCCTGATTTGAGACACTTTAAAGTAGTCTGGTTTTCAGAAAGTGTTCAACACTTTCCCACTTAAGCCCTTTTAAGGTGTCTCAGGTTGGGCACTCAACAATTAAGGCACCCATAATCACTAGTCACTTTGGAAAATCTTGGCCAATTTGTATTTGATTTATACTTGAATCTTTACCCCCCGCCAAACATGTCAAATCCCCAGTCACTGTTATTACTTAATAATTTTATTCTATAAACTTAATGTGAAGTATAGTTTTAGCATATAACTGATCTCTTTGAGCCAGTCATATTTCTGTACAGGGAAATATCTTCAGCTTCCCGAAATGAACCTCTAGGTTTCAGTTAACCAACAGTAGAAGCTGATGACTTCTGCAGGTGGATAGGATATTCTGACCCACCCTTTCTCAGGACCAAACTGTCCTTGGCTCTTGGTGAATGGACAGTACAGGGAAGGTGCAGGGACTGCCCCTTCTATTGTCTTCAGTGGTGCAAATTTCCCCAGAAGAGGCTGGGTGATGGTCCAACTGCACCTTAGACAGCAGCCCACACCAGTGTACTGCTGCCCCTGCCCTGGGCACCGAGGACAGAATGTGCTGTAGCCTGTAACCAGTTACTGTTTGCATAGCAACCCGACAGTCAGATACATTTAATTTATGAGGTTCACTACAAGATCCAGTTTTGCTGCTGATATTGTAAAAATAGCCTGTTAAAAATGGATTTCTGTAAGCTGTATTAAACTGCTTACATTAATTTGTTTCATAGGAATACACTTTTTGAAAAGTTAAATGTATGTTACAGACTCGTCTCAGAACTGAAGTTAATACATGCAACATTCATGGAAAGGCTCAGACCACCCTCTTCCAAAGGAAAACTGAGTGGAGGAAATCTCTGCAAGGATTCCCCCTCATAGAATTTCACTTCAACTTTTCCATCAGGGTACTGTCCGCCTCCAGTTGATAAGCAGCAGCATCCAAACTCCATGTTTAGCCCAAGATATGCACAGAGGCCAAGTGTCTCACTGTTGGCTTAGTGTCCCCTCTTTCTTTCCTTGGCAAAGCAGCTCCCTTGGAGAATTTTACAGCTTTGGAGGGAGCATTGCAGGAGACTCAATGTAGCTTCAGGCCATAGTAACTTCCATATAGATTATGAACCTTCTCCACATGATCCACAAGTTAATAGTTTTTTTTAAGGTCAGACCATGATTATCACCTAGTCCAATCTAGGCAATAGCGGTTCACCCAGTAATTCCTGCATCTAGCCCAATAACTTGTAGTTGAACTAGAGCAGGGATTGGCAACCTTTTGCACATAGCCCATCAGGGAAATCTGCTGGTGGGCTGGGATGGTTTGCTTACCTGCAGCGTCCGCAGGTTTGGCCGATCGCAGCTCCCACTGGCCGCGGTTCGCCGCTCCAGGCCACTGGGAGCTGCAGGAAGCGGCGGCCAGCACATCCCTCGGCCCGCACTGCTTCCCGCAGCCCCCATTGGCCTGGAGCGGTGAACCGTGGCCAGTGGGAGCTGCCATCAACTGAACCTGCGGACATTGCAGGTAAACAAACCGTTCCGGCCCGCCAGGGGCTTTTCCTGATGGGCCGTGTGCCAAAGGTTGCCCGATCCCTGAACTAGAGCATCTCTTTTTAGAAAGACAAACTATCTTGATTTACAGGCCCCAAGTGGTGGAGAATTTACCACACCCTATGGTAATCTATTCCAATGGTTAATCATCCTCATAGTTGAAAATGTGAATTTTCCTGTTTGAATATTTTTGATGTTGACTTTCCAGCACTGGATCTTGTTATGCCTTTGTCTGCTAGATGAAAGTCTTCTAGACCAAAGGTCCAAAAAGATGGGAGCTGACTCCCAACCTTCCATTCCTACCTTCCAGGGGGATAAGGGAGATTGTATTCTTTTTCAGATGTGGAAAGATGGTCAGTCTCCCAAAAAATAACTAAAATGTTGAGTGTTGCAATGAGTGTGTTGGTGGACACACCAACTGGCCAGAACTAGTTATATGTCAAAGGCATGTTAGGAAATCCTTGTGCTTCATCAACCACTTATTGCAGCCTGTGGGTGTTTTTCCTCCCGTTTTAAATTTTTTTGAGAACATCAGAATGCTGCTGCTTACATCAGACATTTATCTCTCTTCATCACTGAAAAAGACAGCTGGGTTCCTGGTGTCACAACACTGTTATTTATTTTTCCTGCTGGGGCTCAGTTATCCATTTGACCAACTCCAGTTAAAAACATCTGCCAGACAGATTCCTTTGGAAAATTCCACGTACAACAAGCAGAGATAAGAGATAAGTTTAAAGCCAGTATTCATTTTGCATACTTTGTTGCAATACTTTTGCTTAAAAAATAAAGAACAGAAGCATACAAGAAGTTAGTGTATGTGTGGTATTTATTTTAGTGTAATCAGAATATTAATGGTAGGAGTCAAAAACAATTTTCATTTTCCGGAAGTATAACATAGGATTTAGATTTCCTGGTTCTTCTCTTCAAAAGTATTCCCACCATCCCCACAATATGGCCATTGTCACTATCACTACCATTCCTTTATTCCTTAATGGTTGTAGTAAACAAACAAACAAAAAACTCCTGCCATGTAGCCAGCATTTAGATGGGACCCTCCTCCCATCTAACATGTAACACTATTGGAAGGGCATGGTGGTTGCAACTTACTAGTGCCTTCTTGCTGCCCTTAGGTCCCCAGGTTCAGAACCTAGGATGTATCTTTTACTTTTCATATCTTTTTGTCTTTGCTGCTTTAAAAAAATAGAAAAAAAGTTACATTCAAATAAACGTACCAGTTGTGTTTATATTTGCAATGTGAGATTCAATGAACCACAGTCACTGTTTTTGGTCACACTGGTGCAAGTTGTCATGGTGCCATGTTCTAGCATAGCAAAAGTGAGGAGAAACTCTGAGGAGCTAAGCCCATCCTTGTTCTTCAGAGATGAGCAAGTAGGCTGTGTCTTCCGCATCTCGAGAAGGGAGTCTGTTCCCTCCTCCACCAGTGACAGTATCTTCCTCCTCTCCTGTGGTAGATGCTGCTGCCACTAGCAGGGAAGTGAGCAAGTTATTTGCTAACAAGAGGAAAATCCACTCTTTCTCTAGCAGGGAGTCTTCAGTGTTCCATCTCTGCCCTTGTTAGTAACTTCTCTCTATGTGGAAGTGACCTATGGCTGCTTCATCCACCTCTTCTGCCTCTCCACTGCAGCAAGTGGAACTCATGCTTGGCTGTGCTCCTGATTTCCATCTGGGACACTGAACCCAAGAAGAGGTGGTGTGCATTGAGGCTGTGAGATTGTCTCATCTGTAGTAGGTTCCTCTCACCTCTCCAGCTGAACACTATTGAAAATTTGTGACAAGAATAATGGGTAGGATTATACCTCCTCTGACAAGAATCTCCTTTCAAAGGAAAGCATTTGGAGGGTTCAGGGCCGGCTCCAGGCACCAAGCACCCAAGCTGGTGCTTGGGGCGGCCCCTGGAGGGGGGCGGCGCGGCGCTCCGGCCCCCGGGGAGAGCGGGGCCACAGCCGTGCTCGCCGCCCTCCCCCCGGCGCTCTGGCTGCCCTCCCCCCAGCCGCCGGGGGGAGAGCCGAGCCCCAGCCGGGGCTCCCCGCCCTGCCCCCGGCGCTCTGGCCGCCGGGGGGGGAGGGAGAGAGCCGAGCCCCCGCCGGGGCTCGC
>NW_020664372.1:31635165-31712689 GCF_002925995.2 Terrapene triunguis
AAAGCCAGAGCCGGCCCTGGGAGGGTTCTATTAACTTTGCTGAAAGAGGGCCTCAGATCAAGTTTCTGATACACAGTCTGAAATCAAAATTAAATTTACTGCATTAGAGATAAATTTGATCTTAATAGTTCTATAGAGTGTCACAAAAAGACTAGGTAGCAAAGCACTACAGTATACTGTCTCCCAGGAGCGCCAGTGCCTCCAGGGTCCTCTTATACTTTAAAGATAACAGGAACAATCTCACTGGTCTTCATGGCCTGCAGTCTTACCAATTCAACATGCAATCTTATCAGATCTCACAAACTAAGTGGAGCTACGCCTGCCTCCCTGAGGCAGAGAGGTTTAGGCCAACACCTTAAAACTTGGATGTCTAAAGTTGGGCATTTAGGTCAATACTGAGGCATGTAGAGATCCTTCTTTCTTTCTTTAAATAAAGGGAGCAAAATAAGGAAAAATGAAGAAAAGGCCACATTTCAAACTTACACTTTATATATGTCATTGAAAATATGAAAAAGGTTGTATTCTCCCCCCCATCACCTTATTTTTTGTGTTGAGGAAGAGGAAATCAAAACAAGGACCACAAATATATTAAGAAGGACCTAGCGTGTGTTATAGTACACCCTTTGTGCATGTTGCATTTATACAAATAAAATCTACCATATGCAGATAATGGCTTTTATTACTATTGTGTAAAATTAGTGCTGATGTAGTTTGATATTTTTAAATTTTTATTTTTAAAAATAAGCAATTATTCATCCACTAGGAAAAAAGAACCCCAATTTCCCTTTCCTTTCCTAACTTTCACTGCTTTATCTGTGTCAGAGTGATTTGATATTTTTGTGTCCACTTTCTGCATGTTTGACACAACTTAGTTTAGCTATTTTTGAGTTAAACGATTTCATAAACCACAAGAATTATGTATTTCAGACACCATATTGATCTTATTGCATGAAAATAACTATTTCAAACCAAAACTTTAGTATACTATTCAATTCAGTGCACAAAGGTTTCCACAACAGGTTAATCTGTTCCTCAGCTGGTGTAAATTGGCAACTGTTTATATAAGCTAAGGAACGAACCCAGTATGTTCAAGTGAAAGCATCAGATTATTACATTTCAAAACATTATTATTTCAAAATAATACCACTGGTTCCTGATACTTCAGTACAAGACGTGGCAGCATAACCTAAGCTGTGTTTAAACCAACCTACTGTAAAACTTCAGTCAGTAAGTAATTTATTTCATAGTCAAGTCTTTCATACAGAACATCTATCTTGACTTTATATAGAGCTCTGTTTTCCATAACAGCCAGTATTTTGAAATGAACGTGTGACAACAAGATAGATACAACTTTTACCATGTGTCTATGTGTGCATGTATCTATGTGGTTGGCTGGGAAGGCAATTAAGCTAGTTAGTAGTGTACATTCTGTTCTACTTTTTCCCATGTTTCTAGTCATTCGTTTCTTTTGAAATAGTTGAATATTCTGAAGTTCCCCCAAGCACCACAAATACAGTGCACTTGAAATGTTTTTCTTTTTTCAATTGTGGCTTTTATTGTGCAGCTCTGATGCGTGATATTTAGATTTGTACAATTTAGAATGTTGATTGTTAATCATTAAGTACAAAGCAGTTTAATTGGTGGATTTGTGGTTTTACACACACTTGCATAGAAATCACATTTGCAGATAATAATGTCTTACACTTATATAGCCCATTCCATAGTGAAGGATCCCAAAAGTCCACAAATTTAAACTGAATATAGATTGAGTGAAATCGTGATGGTTTTGCCATTGATTTCAATGGGGGCAGGTTTTCACCCTACAAGCCTAAATCACCCTTTCCAGTAGAACTCAGGCTGCAGCCTCTTCAATCAGCTGAAAGTCTATCTAGCATGGGGGAGCAGCTGAGCAATCCTCTCTTATCCCACCACTTCCATCAGTGGCCCCAGAGCCAGACGGCACAACTCAGAAACTGGATGCGGCTAGGGAAATTGGAAAATGCCCGGATTCATCACATCTTGTAGGTAATGGGGCTTCTATGGAACTGAAGTCAGAACTTAAATCTGCCCCCTCCAACAGAGATATAAGCAGTGGCACTGCAAACTGCACCTCCCTGAGTCTTGTGAATGAATCAAACTCAAAATGGTCCCCAAAGAGACTTCATTTATCCCTGATGTATGTGAACACAGCAAGTATTCACATCACACAATAAGATCATTTTAAGACAGGAAGTGCAGAACAGTTAACGCTTTTGAAACTACTGGGGAAATGTACACAAAAAGAATAGGATTATCAAGATTAGGATTTGGCCAGTTGAACACCCTTACTTTTTGAAAAGTGTCCTGGGACAGCACTAGTTCAATGGTTCGATACTGACTCAGACAAGAGTGCATGCCACCAGGTCCTGCAGTAAGCTACTTAGCTTCCTTGCTCAGATTGTGAGATCTGTTGTCCCATCCAGGAACCACCTTTGCTTTTGCTTGTGAGAGCAGATGGAGTCACAGCTTGAGCTGGTACAGAAAATGCTGCCTATGTTTTCCCAGATTAAGTGTTTTAGTGACATGTTTTGAGTTTGGTGAAAATGCATAGCTTAAGGTAAAATGCATATTTCTAGTGTTAGAGATTAGGGAAGTTTTATTATGGTGAATAGAAAATGCCATGCCAAGCCCTCAGCCACTCCCAAAAGATCACAAGTATGTATAAAATAGGAAGAATTAATTTTCCAGCAAGAACAATAAGGAAGAAACGCTTTAATAAATATTTTTTTCTTAAAACAAATATGAACAATGACGTAAAATACTTGAGGTGAATTTGTCAGTGGTATATCAAAACAAAACCATAAATTAATATATGGAGTTGTAACATCGAAATCTAAGTTTGAATAGTATTATAGCAATGGATATTTGGAAATAAATGCATAATTTTTTCTGGTTACCTTGTTGATGACTTTAGTGTTCTCTTTTGGATATTATCGCATAGTAGTGAAGCGCAGTAGGGAAAGTAACTGAAATACTTTCCTCAGGGATTGTATTTTCTAAATGGACGATCTACCCTAGATGCTCAATTACTGAGGGACAATCTGCACTCATTCCTATATTTTCTTTCTACAACCAACTCTCTGTCTAACTTTTCATGAGTGATGTACCCGAGAATTCAGATTCTAATATCTAAACAGTATTGTTAAATTTATTCACCTTAATTTGAGTTATAGCTGATTATGCACTATATGCATCGTATGACTTTTAAAACAAACTTTGTATTGTGGATAATCTAAGCACTGTAGCCAGATGTACAGACGCTCTTTTCTTAATCTGTGCACTATATACTTTTTTTAACATTAGCTTTAATAAAATTTTCAGTTACATCTAATTGGAAGAGTAAAACAATGCAAGATCCCATTTCTGCAAGCCTTAGACATGTTGAGTCACATTCACATGTTCTAATGAAGCAAGGAAAGAAAGCTAACTTTTCAAACTTAAGTGGACAGGCTCTAAGAGAACATGAGCAAGAGCAGAGACCACTTCTGATTACATTCTTATGCCCACTTACATTCCTGAATTCTGTGCCTAGATACTAGAGTTACTGTGTGCTGTAAATTCCTAAGGGTCCAATTCTACCAACATCACCCATGTTGGAGCAGTACCTTACTCCAAGAACAGTCCCAAAATAAAGAAGTGTGGCAGAATTCTTTGTCTCCCTCTGTTGTTACTGTAGTATCTAGTGCTAAATACAGGAGTTTGAGAGCATAAGAATAAAATAAAAAGTGGTCTTTGCTCTTGCACTCAAGATTCAGTCACTTATACTTTGGATTCTGTCTCTTTCACTCTCCTTCTACTTCTCCCTCCACCTCAGTGTTTGTCTGAGCCTATTATTGTACATAGGTGTCTGGGACAGGTTTTACCCCACTCTCAGAAGAGAGTCATACTGGAGCCTGCCTTGTCTCCAACTCCTGATAGTTTCTGCATGCGCATGGCTAGCTTGAATGTCCCTGATTCATTCAGCAGTCTTGGAAAGTTGTGAATGCAGAGGCAGTTCAAAGAGGCCAAGATGTCACCCTACAGCTATTGTGATTCTGCTTTACATCTATAAATTGAAGGCATGACTTCCACTCTTATTATTGTGAAGTGACTTGTGGGATATATGAACAATATTATATAAATATAAAAACTAGTTTAAATGTTAGAAAAGCTTTATCTCTTCCTTCAATTATATTTAATTAATAGCAAAGCTCTGGATGAACAGTACCACAAAGCCACAGCTTTTCATGGTGGATAACAAACATGTAGGATTTCTGTCTAGTGTAGCAGAATGTTTGCAAAACTTCAAAGAACAGATTTAGTTCTATAAGGTACTCTATAGCGGCTTTTAATTCAAGTTTATTGAAATTGTCCACCTCATCATTCTTTGTAGAGTTAGTAATTAAGATAATTAAATCTTCTCTTGACAAGTATCCCAATAACTTTCTTCTTGTTAGTGTGTCTGATCTTACAAGTCACATTATCACATTCAATCCTTTACTGGCATGGAGGAAATTGAAACTGGATTTATTCACCAAAGGAATATATTGAACATAAAAAGAGAATACATATATATCATGTATCACATAATAAAACTGTGTAATATTATACAATTGACTGGAAGAGCAAATTTCCATGCTGCACATGTAATGTATAGGGAAAGGATTAATTAAATATTTCTACCTTTTCTTGTTTTACTTTTCACCAGTTACTGATAGTTGTCAGCATGAAACTTCATCTCCAACTTGGAAAACAAAAGAGAGTGACTCCCCTGGGAGTCTGTGCCAATGCTGTTTACCGCAAGATGGATAGCTCACATTTCCAAATAGTTGTCCAGTTTTTGTATAAGATATTCAAACAGCCAGTCAGTGCTGAGACTAAACTTTGAATTCAACATGTACTAAGGCACTAGAACAGTCAGAGATTGACATAGGTGTTGATTAAATTGAGTTGTACCACTAGAGAAGGAATTCAGAAAAACAACCCAGAAAAATGTAACGCTTCACGAATTGACACTGAAACCCTGATTAAGAAACTAAGAGTCATATTCTTCTCTCACTCACAATGTTGTAAATCTGGCATAATGCCACTGAATTAGCTTTATAGAAGGAGCAATTCTTGTCACAGATTTTTGTTTTAATACCAACTAGTGGGTGTGAGCTTGCCCATCAGGGAGATGCTGGTAAGTTTTAAAAACTATTCGCAGAGTGAAGTGCTACTGAGTGTGAATAAAGATGGTAGAATCTGGCTCTGACTCAGGCAAGTGAAACTTGTCCATTCTCTGAGTAATTCTTAGCTACTGACAAGGCAATGGAAGATTCTGAACTGTTTGGTTAATGTTATGAATGCTTCATAAATTATTAGTTTTCTTTTGCTCATGCCTCTCTGTACCTGAGCGACAGCCAGGCTCAGAAGTGATTAAATTCCCCCAGAAAGGTTGGTCTTGTTTTTCTAGCATAACAGGAAGTTCTGGAACGATCACAAGAAAGCCTGCTTAGGCAAGATTTCTAGCCCAATTTTGCAGACTTAAGAGGGCCAGATAGTTCAGATAAGCATCCAGAGTTTTGGGTGCTTGTCTTAACTCCAGACCTTTTGAAGTTTACCCATCACTAATTTTCAGCCTGTCTTCCTTAAACAGAGATCCTTCTAAAGATATAATTATGGTTTCTTTGTCTCCTCTTTTCAGAGCTTCCATATGTTCATTTATGATCCCTAGAGCGGAGGTCAAGTTAATCCCCAATGTACTTCCATGAAGTATCACCAAATGACACTATTTATACTAGATTTAAATATTTCCTGAGGCAGTAGGTCCCAGGATACTGCAAAGAGGGTTTTTTCCCCTGTCCCTTGCAACTTTGAGGCCTGGATGAGTGGGGGGAGGAAATCACTCAGCTCAGACTAAAGGGCTACTTGGGCCGGGAGCTAAACTCCAATGATAAGGGGACAGGAGGGCACAGTGCACAAGTAAGCCACAAGAGGGACCGAGGGATCTGCCATTGCAGGAATTCTCTCTCCTGCAGGGTCTCCATAAAGGTTGGAATGGGCTCTGCAGGGTGGCTCCACTGCCACCCCATATCTTAGCGGGAAGATTCCTGTCCTCATGCACATCTCCCCAGTACGTTGCCCGGCCACTTCAGTTGTGAGCTGGACTCTGGATTCTAGCCTGCCTGGCTACTGAAGCACATGACTTCCAGGAGGAAAAGGAATTTCTGCAGGGATGCCAAACCAGCAGTTCCGACTGGCAGCTAACAATTAAAACTCCCTGATGCTATCTGTATAAGCAGGGCTTTGGAGCGGAGCCCAGAGCTGGAGCGCAGAGCAGCTCCGGAGCAGTGGAGCTGCAGGTTTTTGCCTGGAGCTGGAGCGGAGCCGGAGCACAGCTCCAAAGCCCTGAATTATGCTGATAGTATCCTACTTTGGGGGGCTTATACTTTCATCACTGACCCTATATATGATACCTGGATAGAGAGAGTATGGAGGGAGGAATCATTAAAAATAGTAGGTGTGGGGAAATAATGTGTCTGGGTCAACAGGAGTAAAGACCGAAGAGAAGACAAATTCTGAGTAAGTGACAAGTAGTGAGTAAATTGACACTGTTAAAGAATTGGGAACTGGAGTGAGATAGACTAACCCTGTCCAAATGATTGTACTGCTGCAACAAAACTCACTGCCTGAGGCGAGAAGGTATCAGCAAATCTGAAATATTCTGCTTTGAGAAGTAATAGCCTGAGAGAAACCCAAGAGATCTCTTCACTGGAAGAAGGAAAAAACACCACTTTGGAAAAGAGGGGAGAAAAAGCCAGAAGAAACCTATCCCTTTTCACAGCTGGAAAACAAATTATGTTCTTTCCTGCATAGTAAGTACTAACAGGATAAAGAGGATGTGGCTTAGAATGAATGCCCAGACTGCTTGTTTTAGCACTTTTTGATCTCCCTCTCCCTTCTGTCCAGCATGTTCCAAAATCCTGGCTACCATACTGTAGATAACAGAACTTCTGAATAGTGAGGAAGGAGGGAGTTTGGGGATCTATGCAAAACAGTAGGGATTTTCTTGGAATTGTTGCACACAGCATTGTGGAAAGGAATTAGGATCATGCAAATTGCAGGCACTTAGCAACTTGCAGGAGGGACTCAGCACTCAAAGAAGGTGGCCCTTAGTGACATTAGATTATAAACAATGGTATTATTGACAGTCTGTGGTATGGATATGCCTAAAATCTTATATAGATAATTGATTTCCAGTTTATATCAATACAGTTATCAATGAAAAACACCTTCCTTAGCAAGCTAAAACTGCAATAATTTATTGGAAGCCTGTTTTAGTGAAAAATTACATGAGGAAATATATAAATTGAGAGGGCATATGTAACTAATTCCTTAGGCTTTCAGCAATTCAAACATTGCATGGGTTTCTTCATCATTATGTAAACATATATTGTCAGAGAGAATTTTTATAGGAATGAAAAGTAGCAAAATTTATCTAGGGAATCAAAAGTTTATCAAAATACGTTGCCTTAAAACCCATTATTCTCATCGTCATGAGACTCAAGTACAGAAATTTGAGACTTCTGCCCCTAATTGACAAGGGGAAAGACATGACAGATTATCCATGAGTAATGCCTATTCTGTTCTCATGGTGTCCCCTACTGATTGTCTCAAGAGGAAGCTTTGACTCTGACTTCAAGAGAGTCAATTCTTTCCTGATGTGGATACGTTTATTTTATTGGCAGTCATAAAGAGGAAGAGGATGCTTGTCTATGGGGGCAGGGAGAAGCATCTAATGAAAAATTGGATTAAAATTTTGAGACTGTGTTTGCATCAGTCTCCACATGCCGTTGTGTCTTGGGATGGTGACAGTTACTGAGGTATATTTGCCTGACCCAGGATCATGGACAAGTAAAAGGAAGCTTTTACAGATTCTTGAAGGATCCTGATTAAACTGAGTTTGTTTATTTGGTGGTGGGGGGGGGGGGGGAAATAGTCTGTATTAATTCTCTCTCTATCTTACAAAGTTATTTATTCAGCAAACAGAATCCTGTGCCTCAGTGTAGACCTCAGTTATTTCAGTGAGAATTTGATTGCACTCTAAATCATAAATCACTATGTAAAATACCGTAAAATAAACTTAAAGGACATTTTAATACTATTTTACTCTTCTCTCACTTTCTAGTCAATGATCTCAAAGGCTTGATTAACTGAGTCTCATTCCGCCTTTGTGAGGTAGGTAGGTATTATTATCCCCATTTGTAAAATGGGGGAACTGAGTCACAGAAAACTTAAGACCAAAGTTAAAGTTACATACATCTGCAACTTATTTCAGATGGTACCTATTTAGATGTGATTTCTATATAAGCTCTTATACTATCATTATCACCACAGAATCTGAATTCCTTCCAGTAAGACACAAAGGGCAGGTCCACACTAGAAGCACTACATCGGCGCAGTTGCACTGATGCAGCTGTGCCACTGTAGCACATCTGGTGAAGACACTCTATGCCAATGGGAGAGTGCTTTCCCATCTGCATATTTACTCCACCTGCGCAAGAGGCAGAAGCTATGTCAGCAGGAAAGTGTCTCCCGCTGACATAGTGCTGGTGTGGACAGTGCTTAGCTCCCTGTAACTTGCATCACTCAGGGAGGTGTCTTTTTCACATATAAGTTAGATCAACTTAAGCGGTAATGTAGACCTGCCCTGTGGCTATGTCTACATCAAGGTGATTAATATCTGTCACATGTGATTCATTTTCTCTTTTATCCTTTCTCCACAGAGAGAGCTGTGCATGCAGTGTAGTGTTCTGTTTTCATAGAGTTGTTTTGGGGTTTTGTTTCTTTGTAAATGTATATTCTGCCCTATGTTTGCATTTAGAGTAGAAGGTCCTTAGCTTCTTTGAGCGTTCATTTTACAGTCTAGGACTGGACCTCAGCATAGCTTTACCTATATGGTAGAAAATTCACTGTCCCTAAGGAGTAGAGTTGTTGACCATGGTCTTCATCCCAGAGGTTAATGTGATCTTATAAATAAGCTAGGCCCAGGCCATTGAGAATATATTGACATAGCCCAGGTAGCAAGCCTCCTAGCCAGTTTGACAGACTTGGGTCAGTGGGGCTTATGCTAGCACTCTAAAGATAACTTTGTAGACACTGATTTGAAGTTGTGACTTAGGCTGGAGCTTGGGCTCTAAAGCATATGCCCTCCATAAGCTTCCAAGCCCAAGCTGCAACTTCAAATTGATGTCTACACAGCTACTTTGAGAGCAACTAGCATGAGCCCCACTGACCAAGTCTATCAGCCTAGGCTGGGAGGCTAGCTGCTGAGGGCTGTATAGACATACCCTGAGTGCTTTGAAGATAAGTACCAAGACCTTGAACATGACTCAATATTCTATGGGAAGTCATGTAGAAAGCAGAGGATAAGTCTGATGTGCTCACGGTAACTTGTGTTCCTGAGGGGAGATACTGCAGTGTTCTTTACTAGTTGGAGCTTCATAAGGATGGATGGCTTCATGCATAAGTAAATCACATTGCTGTCCAGAGATGAGGCGGTAAAGGCATCTGTAACCAAGGTCTGGTCATTCACCAGGATGAATTGGAGTATCCTAGCCAGCCAGAGATAATAGAAAGCTCTTCTCAAAGATGATGCTATGTGAGAGCTTTGGGTCTGCAGGGGATCCAAGAGTACTCTGAAACTACAGACTGAATTGACCAAGTGAGGATGTGAACCTTCAGCCAAAGGAGACTATACCATGGCTGCAAAATCTTTAGACTGTTCCCTCTGCTCCCCAGCATCCCATGTTTTGCTCAGGTTCAGTTTCAGCCAGCTGTTCTTCATCCATGAGCGGATCTCATCCAAGTACTGTCCCATTTTGGCGGTAGTGGTGTGGGTATATGTGGTGAAGGTTAGGTAGAGCTCTGTATCATCTGCATATTGCTGGGACAAAGGGAGGTGATGTACCTGGGATATGCAGAGGGACAGGGTCAGTGGCACCTGTTTGTGGATAAGATCTAGGCCCTGAGAGATTGCCCAACCCCCACGACCAAAAGGCAAGTGAGGCAGTTCTTCGGGCTGACAGGTTACTATAGGTGCTTTGTGCCTGAGTTTGTCACTCTAGCAGTGCCCCTAACGGATCTGACAAAAAGCTCCTAGCCCTGGAAAATACAGTGGTCTAAAGAATGAGAGAATGCCTTCCAGACCCTGAAGGATCACATGAGTCAAGAACTAGTCTTGTTCCACCCAGACTTCTTTAAACAATTTATACTCCAGAGTGACACCTCTGAGGTGGTCCTTAGAGCGGTGTTATCCCAGGAGCTGGATTGGGAGGAATACCCTATACTTTACCTAAGTAGGAAGTTATTCCCCTGTGAAACTAGATATTCCCCAATAGGAAAAAAAAAAAAAGGCCCTGGTAGTAAAGTGGACAGTTGAGGCACTACGTTACTATCTGCTGGGGAACTGCTTCCTATTCATCACAGACCAGGCATGCCTTTGGGGGATTCACTCAAATGAAAGACATTAATGCCCAGATTATGAGGTGGTACCTCTCGCTCCAGCCCTATGAGTTCAAAGTACTTCACCGTCCGGGTAGGGCTCACATGAATGCTGACCCCTTCCCCTGAGTGGGAGGGGAAGAAGAAGGGGGAGGGTCACCACCAGACCCTAACTTGAAGGGGAGGGCATATGACAACACCGCACTGAGCAAGCGGGGGTTAACCAGTCACTTTGGGCCAAAAAGACCATGCCCCCTTGCCTCTGCTGCGCATGCTCCATGTGGAGGGAGCAGATAAAAGGAAGATGACCAGCTCAGTCGGGGTTGTCTGAGGAGGAAGGATGTGTGCTGCTGGATCCCACTGAAGAACATTCAGTCCTCCAGACTGCTGAGGTGGGTATCCCACACTACACTGCGGAGAGCACCCCAGTAGTGGAGACTGATGAGGACACCAATCTACTGCCTGTGGAGGATGGGTCGTCAATGGACTTAAGGGTAGGAAGTGTCCCAGGGAATGTATTGGGAGCCAGTACTTGAGACCTGAACAGAGAGCTTGCTGGCTTCACAGGACCCTAGGTTGGAACACAGTGGAGTAGGGTGAGCCTGGGTTCCCTCCTCCCTGTGCTGAGTGTTGGACATTACTGCCAGAGACCCAGCCATAGACTGTTCATTTCCTCTGCCCCAGCCAGGGAGCCAAAGCCCTGTTTGTGATTGTTTGCCCCAACCAGGAGGCCCAGGGGCTCTAGAGTGTTCATTTGCTCTGCCCTGCCCCAGGAACCCAAATTCCTGTGTGTCATTATATACCCCAGCTATGAGGCTGAAAAGCTATAAACTATTTATTTGCTCTGCCCCGCATCTCTGACTGTGTTTGTTTGGTCCAGCTGAGAGTCACAACAACAGTGTGATGGGTTGTATCAATCCCACATTGGGCAAGCAGGGGCACCTATCCCCACAATGGATGTGCAGAGCTCCCTGTGACACAGGTTTATCTGGGATGGGTTTCTTTCATGTTAGATTCACTATTGGGTGTTTTGTAGGAGGAAAGGAAGATTCCTTCTCCGAATGAGGCATTGGCTGTTTCAGTAATGAATGGCAGTAGTTGCTCATGACTCCTCACACCAGCCAGAAAGGGCATAGGTTGGATCCATAGGCCTTCAGTCAAGACTCCTTTAGGATGTTCATTGCTTCTTGATGAGTGAATGTACTGGACTCTTGGAATGTGAATGGCTGTTGGGTATAGGTGGAGAGAATCCATGCTGTCTGAGAAGCCTTCCTGAATGTGCGTGATCTTGTCAGTGAAGTAGGATAATTCCCCACAGTATGTGTCAGTGCGTTCTGCTGCAGGCTGTAGGCACTCAGGATTGGTGAAGTGGATTACCTCCCTGGATGGCTCTTTGGGGCACAATTTGGTATCTTCAGTGGAGGCTGATAGGAAGGTTCTTTTGGCCTGTAATACAGCCTGACCATAGAATTCCTCAGCCTATCTTCCCCTCCTTGTGCTTAAATTTCCAACCCCCTCTCTTCATCTGGCATAAGGTGTCGGAAAACAGATCTGTGTAGGTGATAGGGATAAAGGGGAACCATTTGGGAGCCAGTGTGCTGATGATTGAGGTTGCTGTACAATAACGATTCACCAAATCCTCAACTTCTTTTCCTGCGTGCGGAGTGCTGCTGTCCTCTAGCAGGCTTTGGAACTCGATGGGAGTCCAAATCTTCATGGTCTTATCAAGATTATGGGTCTTTCTTATGTCCTGGGAGCTAGGAGAGCTCTGATCATTGCTTTAATGAGGAGATGGTCTGTACAAGTCAGTGGCTGTTTGATATTGACCTCTCCAATTCAAAGACTAGGTCCAAAGTGTTACGACTGCCTGAGCTGAACCAGAGATGACCTGTGAAAGTGCAAGAGAGACAAGTGAGATGAGTTTGGGGGTTTTAGCATCTGTCTCCTTGTCAGCATGAATGTTGAAATCTTCCAGTACAACAGTCTGAGGTATTTCACCACCATCACTGTCAAAGTATCAATGAGCTCCTTTTATGAACTTTAGGCTCCCTAGCTTGAGAGTTTTGGCCTATGTAACTTGTAGAAGGTCACGTAGGAAGTTCTATGACAGAGCCAGGAACAGAAATCTAATCAGCTGACTCCCTGTCCTTTTCATTACATGGACATTCTCCCCACTTAAATGATGATATAAAACACATTAGGTATATAGCTCATAGAGAAACATGCACCTCTAAGAGGTATAAGACGAGGTTCACCACCACCTAAATGTTTGCTAAAGATTCTAAACTTGTCAAACAGTGAGTGGCCCACTGCATGACAGTTTTAAATGTATCTATAGTATATGCTGGGAAATATAGGTATATTCATTAATTTATTCTGGTTCATATTGTTTTCTTTACTTCCAAGGCATGAACATTTCCTGATTTTTGTTAGACTAACGAGCAGGCTATGTTTGCAAGGACAGAAGTATAATGAAAAAAGGATGTGAAAGAAGGGCCAAATGACATCACTTAATTCATTTAAAGGAAGTTCAGTATTTGGATGTTTATAATCTCAGCATGTTCATTGTTTGTACTGTGATAAGAGCATTTTTGGTGTGCAGGCTGAACCACAAGCCCTATTACAGAATGCAGACAATGTTTCTGAATTGTTGTCTGTTGGTTAGAGCAAAGGATGGAGAGGCAGGAAGGTCTTGGGTCTGAAACTGAATCACTGGCACTGTGTGTCCCTGGGAAAGTTAGTTGTCCGAAATTCTACAATGTTTTAGAAAGTAACTGAGCTGCAGAACTAAGTAAAAACAGAAGCTGAGTGACAAGTAAATACCCCTCTCCACCCGGTTACCTTCTTTAATGCCTATCTGCTGACAGGTTTTGATGGACAGATCTGGGTTCTTCTGGATCCCGCCACCCACTCAGCAGGGTGTATCGTCTTTTTTTTGCCCTATGAATTTATTTGGCAGTGCCTCCACCCCCCCCCTCACCCCTTCCTGGCAGGGTCACCAGGGCAGCTTGGGAGGAAAATTATAAACACGGGGTAACCCCCACTTACTTGCCAGATAGTTGGAGACTCCCAAGAAATAACACAAATGCATACAATATATTCAACACAGTAATTATTATTAAACAGGAGACAAATAACATAACAGGGTAAAACACTATTCTTAGAGTCACCAGTGCCCACACTGATAATACCCGTGACTTTCCCCAGTCACAGGACCTGATGTAGCCAATGTAAGATCAGTGTCCTGTTAGTACGTGTACTTTGTTGGGGCCCTTGATGACCTATGACCATGATATCTTCTCTGCAGTGGTTTAGCAGTGTGGCTGACTGGGATCAGTACAGCCCAAAGGACTCACAAGCGGGAGGAGGTGGTAAATCCCTCCACAGGTTTAATAGGCAGCAGGTTATAAAATCCCCAAACCCTTACTCCCTGGCTTGAGGACACAGTTCAGGGAGTAGGGGGTCCCCAAAACAATTTCCCTGACTGACTAATAGATGGTGCACTCACAAACTCCATGAATGATCCTCAGGTTCAGAGATGACTCTGGACTCCTCAGTCACTGCTGAGGGGCTGATCTCTGCTTGCAGGGATCCTCTTCAGACAGGAATCAGGCTGCTTCTGGTCCCAGGATTTCCCCTCACCACAAAGGGGTGCAGGACTCAAGGTGCAGATTACACAACTGTACTAAAATCCAAACTGTAGTCTCCTAACCCAGCAGCCAGACACACACACAGCGGGCACCAGCCCTGGACTAGTAGACAGAGCCGAGCCTGACTGGTCTCACCTAGGGAGCTGGAGAACTAACTCAGCCTGGCTGGGGAAGTTTCCCAGCAAAACTCTACAAACTGGGAGTCATCAGTGGAGAAGGAAAAGCCCAGCTGAGGGATCTTGCTTTCAGGTCCCTAGAAGCCAGTTCTCAGGGGGAACCCTGCATGCAGGCCTGGGACTCACCAGCTCCCCATACAGCCACTCCCACCCTTGCCCTGGTTGGCTCCAGACTGACTCAAAAAATGGCTTCTTCCCTTTCCTGAGCTCCCTGGGAAGGGCATCCCTGGGAGCCTGCCTTGGCTCCCCCTCCCTACCAGGGACAGTGTGCCTCTCCCTGAGCTGCCAGCAGAGCCCCAGGAATCTAGGTAATCTCCTTGGGGGTTACAACTGCATGTGGGGTGATGAGCTATTCTTGATAAATTAAATTTATACATTCTTTTGGGAAAATCAAGGCTCCATGTGCTCTGTGGCAATCTGGACCTAAATTTTGTAGCAAGGGCCTGAGGTTTCAATGGTCCTCCAGTGCAGTAAATGAGATAGTCTGAAGTTGCTTCAGACTAATTTAAAAAAAAATTCAGCTGAGTTTAATATTAAAAATGAATACTACAGCCTGTACAGCATTGTAGCAGATTGCTGACTCACCGGTGCGGCGCCTCCTGCTGGTCATCTGGGAATTAGCTCTTTTCTAGCCTCAGAGCACCCTCTGCTGGCCAGTGTCTCACCTGCCTCAGGCCCCCGTGTCCCTCCCAGACCCATGCCCTTTACCTTGCGGTTCTGCCCCAGCAGTACCCCCACACTCTGGGTCTCCCCCCACCCAGGGGAACCCCCACCCCTTTACACCCACCTCGCCTCAGTGGCTACTACCAGTCTTCATATAGCCCCCTCTCACTGGGGCAAACTGCAGTCTGTAATGGCCACTCATCATCAGCAAAGGGGTTGGACCAGCTGCCTCCACCTATCCCTGGGCTATACCTCTGCAACCCCAATACCTCTTTAGGCCTTGCACAAGGCCTCAACCTGGGGAGCTGCCAGGCTGGAGCTCCCCAGCTCTTCTTACCCTTCCCCAGCTCTGCTCTGCTTCAGGTACCCTATTCCTAGGCAGCTAAGTGCTTCTCCCTCCCAGGCTGGAGAGAGACTGACTCAGCTCCTGGCTCACAGGGCCAGCTGTGGCTGCTTCCCCAATCAGCCTAACTTTCCACCGGAGCTGGGTAACTGCCCTGCTACAAGCATTAACTGTTTTATTGATGTTGATATTAAATAGATTCTATTTTACCCTCTCCCAATGTTTTCCAATTTTCACTGTAGCCACAGATTTTAGTATTGACAATACATAACTGTACAGAAGAAACCCAAAAGGAAGAGAGGTTAGAGATTGTCAGCTGAAGAAGAAAAAATTTAAAAAGGAAAACTACATTTTCAGTACGGGCTGGTGTAAAACAATCTGCCTCTCCCAGCCATTCCTTCAGCGATCTTAACTGGCAAACGACGTTGTGTAGTTTTATAATAACCAGGAATGCCAAGGCTCCACCTGCCTCAAAGTACTTCAGATATTTCTTCTGCATTCTGAGACATCTCTTCTGCCAAATGAACAACATGAAGAGCTTTTCCAACTCCCTTCTTTTCCTTTAGTGAAAACAAGTCATAACATCTGGAGGAGATAAAAAATACGGGTGGGGCAGGGGGAGACTACTATTTGTATTAGGCTATCAGTAATTCTACCGATGAGAAAGAGATGTTTCCACCTTGACAGGTCTTCATTTTATGAAACATGGATGGGATGTTACTTGCATGTAAATCAGAAATGCCTATTGGAGGGGAAATGTTGACCCCATTCAAGTAAATGGTAAAACCTCCCTTGACTTCAGTGGGGTCATGATTTCATCCTAGGATCTTAACTCCAAAGTAATTTATGTCCACCTTGGCCAAATTACATGGATTGTGAGTTTATGGAATCCATGTGACATCCTGATACCATGGCTTCTGATTTAGTAAATTAATTTTGAACTCTGATGACATCTTTCAGCTAATGAATCAAAGGTGCATCTGGCCAGTCTGAACAGCATGTAAACATTTATATGCAGTGATCTGTAGACAAGGCTGCTTCACTTAAATCGTTTACTGCCCAGCCAAACAGGAACCCTGTCTCTAGGGAGCACCTTTACCATGTGTCCTTTATCAAAGAAAAAATATGTAAACAACAGTTATTCATGATAACAGCCATTCTACAGGAGTTATAGAGCTCTTGGACCCACTTCAAAATATTTTGCCCTGGGCCATATCATCTCAGTACATTGAAATTACATTCTGTCAACAGCTTTCTCCATGTTCAAACAGACAACCAAATCCAGCTGGCCACCTGGGCTTGGACTATACTCCTAATATGCAATAGCAAATAACAACCTGCTTTTAACACAGTTGAATCTGGTCCAATCAGAGCAGGAATTAAGGGGTTCAATAAGGAAACAAGATTGGGCACCTAAATTGAAAAGTGAGTTGGGTCAGTAGGAGCCACAACTCTCAAGGTCTCTTTCTAGTCTCAACAGAAAGGAAACGGTGGGTGTTACACCTGGATGAACAATTTACAATGTAAGCTTGAGTCATCAAATTTAGACTTCTTTCCTGCTTGTAAATTTCCTGCCCATCCCACTTTCCCCCTGTGATTCCTTATCTTTAAAGAGCAGCTAAACAAGGTATAGAGGGACTTGGATTATATACCCTCCATCAGGCCAATGGCTTACAAGATCCTCACTGGCCCACCCTCCAGTTAGGTGATGCCTCCCCACCCTCCTGGCCACTTCTCTTCTGACTCTTGAGCAGCAGTCACCCTTAAAGGAGCCACTACTCTATTTTCCCCACAAAACTAGGCAAAGCCCCCTTACCTTTCAGGTTGCAGGGGTTGCATTTTTGCATAGTAATTTTTCAGGGTAGAACTAAGTTTAAAGTTCATTATTTTAATGACCAATTGTTCCAATACAGAGAACAGCCAGCAAATGTTACCTCAGAGGAAAGTGGGAAATACACTTACCCCACATACACAAGCACATGTTGAAGGTAGGTGGGGGAAAAGGAGCAGCCAGGAGAAATTCTACCCCGGTTTTCTCCCCTGGAAAAACCTCATGCTACTGCACTAGCACCAGTGCATCTCTGAGCAGGTATAGATAATAGAGTAGTAAAAGCAGCGACAGGCTTACATTTAATGCTTTCATCATCACTAGCACCAGTGTAATTGCACTGCTTCTTGTTCAATAGCAACAGCCTTGTTTGCACAGGCAGGCTTTGGAAATCTAATAGGTTCAGATGAGCTTCAAAAATGTTGGATGTGTATCTGAACCAGAGTTGAATCCCTAAACCTTTCAAGGTTTACCACCACTTATAGTAATAGTTCTGAACTAACATGGTTAACTGAGAGCTCCCTCTATTTGCCAAGTTTTGTAGGTGAGTAAACTAGACAGGTCAAATACAGGATTGGTTTATAAATAGACATGCCTCAAAAACACTTCCCCATACATGGAATAAGATCCAGACTTCCTATGTTTCTATTGTTTGAAGCAAATGATATCATTGCTTGGATGTCTTTCCAGAGTTAATGGAAAAAAGCCTTTGGAAACAGAGTAGTTAAATTTAGGAATTAATACTTTAGTGAGTAGGGTGCTGTACAGCATTTATTCTGTGCTACCAGTATGTAAACAAACTGCTGTCTGTAAGCGGAGGCAGGGGGAATATATGCCTATAATATAAAACATTGAACAAAAGCCAAATTCAGATTAAAGGCTGGGCTGACAGTTTCTAACTCATTCCATTGTGGAAAAAATTTGGCTCCAGATCATAGTGTAGTGTTACTGTACATACCATGGGCTTGCATTCTCCACTGCCTTACACCTTGCATAGTCACTTACACCTGTGCAATGTGAGTGCAAAATGCTACCAAGTCAGAATGGTAGCATTTTACCCACACTTTGCACTCATTAGCATAGGTACACATGGCATAGGCGCTGACTCTGTGCGTGCTCCGGGGCTGGAGCACCCATGGGGAAAAATTAGTGGGTGCTCTGCACCCACTGGCAGCCAAGCTTCCCTCACCCCACCTCCTCCTCCCTGGTGCGCCATGTCCCCACTCCTTCTCCTACTTCCCAGCGTTTCCCGCCCGGCTGCCGCCAAGCAGTGTTAGCACGCTCCAGGATGGGGGAAGAGGAACGGGAACGTGGTGCGCTCAGGGGAGGAGGCGGGGACTTGGGGAAGGAGTTGGAATATTGGCAGGGAGGGGGTGGATTTGGGATGGGGACTTTGGGGAAGGGGTTGGAATGGGGGCAGGGAAGGAGTGGGGCCTCATTGAAGGAGTGGAGTGGACATGGGGCCGGAGGCAGAGGGGGGGGGGTCGGGCACCCACGAGAAAGAGGGGAAGTCAGCACCTATGACACATTTACAAGTTAGTGGAGAACCAGGCTTTATGGGCCAAATCAGGCCTTCTGGTAAACCATGTCCTTTTGCAAGAAGGGTGTAAATCAAAAATGTGTCCTTAAGGCAGCAGAATCAGCTCCAGATTGTTCTGTTGACCAGACCCCTCCCCAAATACAGAAGTTACTGGGGAGGTTATTCTCTTATCTGTGGATACCCCAGCATTCTAAGAAAGTCCTCTTTATCTTATGGTGTCTTCAGAGAGCTGGTACACTTATGCAGAGCCCAAGGACTGCTCCCTAGGTCTCTGTCTCCCATCATATCACATAGCCTTCAGAAATAAGTAGCTTAAATAGCAAAGATAAATGGGAAGTTTGAAACTGTTACTGTGTTAATTGGCTTTTTACATTGGTTTACATCAGGGGTCGGCAACCTTTCAGAAGTGGTGTGCCGAGTCTTCATTTATTCACTTTAATTTAAGGTTTTGCGTGCCAGTAATACATTTTAACGTTTTTTAGAAGGTCTTGCTCTATAAGTCTATATATTATATAACTAAACTATTGTTGTATGTAAAGTAAACAAGGTTTTCAAAATGTTTAAGAAGCTTCATTTAAAATTAAATTAAAATGCTGATCTTACGCCACCGGCCTGCTCAGCCCGCTGCCGGCCTGGGGTTCTGTTCACCTAGGCCGGCAGTGGGCTGAGCGAGGCCTGCGGCCAGGACCCCGGCTGGCAAGGGTCCAGCAGCTGGGACCCTAGGCTGGCAGCGGGCTGAGCGGAGCCGGTGGCTGGGACCCCAGCTGGCAAGGGGCAGGCGGCCGGGACCCCAGACCAGCAGCTGAGCGGGCCCCGCTCAGCCCGCTGCCGGTCTGGGGTCCCGGCCCTGCCCACATAGAGTGGGTACCTACCTTCTCCCTGGTTCTGGCCCATTCTCTTCTTCTCTCTCTGCACTGAGCTGAGGGTGGGGGTTCACTGAGCACAGGGCTGGGGGTGAAGAAGCAGGCTGGGGGTTGGGGTGCAGGGTCTGGCCAGGAGCTAGAATGAGGGAGGGGGCTCAGGGTTGGGGCAGGAGGTTTGGGTGTGGAGCGCTTACCTAGGCAGCTCCCATTTGGTGCGAGGGGTGCAGGTGGGAATGTGGGGGGCGGTGCAGGGGCTCCCATTTGGTGCTCAGGGTGGGGGGGTGGGGATGTGGGGGGTGCAAGAGTCGGCATGGGGTGTGGGGGGGCTGGGTATGTGTGGAGGGTGCAGGAGTCAGGGCATGGGGTGTGGGGGGGCTGGGTATGTGTGGGGGGTGCCAGAGTCAGGTCATGGGGGGTGCAGGGGTCAGGGCAGAGGGCTGGGGGCGTGTGAGGGGGTGCAGGAGTCAGGGCATGGGATGGGGGGCTGGGTATGTGTGGGAGGTGCCAGAGTCAGGGCTGGGGTCGTGGCGGGGTGCAGGGGTCAGGGCAGAGGGCTGGGGGGTGGGCTGGGATCGAGGGATGCTCCCAGCCCCCTGCCCTGAGCGGCTCACGACAGGGGGCTGGAGGGATAGCCCTGATTCCACCCCACTTCCCCAAGGCCCCGCTCCTGCCTCTTCTCCACCTCCTTCCCGGTCTGAGCAGCGAGGGCGCTGGGGCTCCTCTTCTCCCCTCCCTCGCAAGGGCCATCAGTGGCAGGGAGGGAGAGGAGGCAGGGCACGACACAGCACGCTGGGGGAAGAGGCAGGGGAGGGGGAAGCTTGGCTGCCAGCAGAGCCTGCCCTACAGCAACAGCCGACAGGACCAAGCTTGCTTCTGCCTTCTTCCCCCGCCAGAGAGAGCGGTAGGCGGGGGGCAGAGAAGAGCAGGCTGGGCCGGGCAGGATTTTTAATGGCACGCTGCTGCCTGCCAGGGTCCCGGCCGGGGTTCGGCAGCGGGCTCAGTGGGGCCAGCGGCGGCTGTAGCGTGCCATTAAAAATCGGTTCGCGTGCTGTCTTTGGCACGCGTGCCATAGGTTGCCGACCCCTGGTTTACATCATATTTTCACATACATGTATTTTCCTGTTTATGTTCTAGCACCTATTTTAAGTTAATATGTAATCATCTCTCTGTAAGGGACAATTCAGCAGAATACAGCTTCTCATAACTCTGGAGTGTCCACATAGTGGCTTCTTCAGGGATACAGAAGGGGGAAGAATGCTATGGAGTATGCTGCTTGCATACAACCTTTTGTTGTCTATGGGTGAGATCCCCTGTAGAGTTGCTCAAGTATCTATACTGATTAACTAGGCAGCTTTTAAAATTTATTGTGTAGCTGACATTTTTAAAGGTCTTACTAAGCCGAATGTGTCACAACAGCGCCTTCTGGATTCTGTCTGGTATGTTTTATAAATATGTATTTAGGATGAAAGCCATGCAAAGTAAAATCCTTATGAAAATATAAATGGAAATCACACTTCTCTTATAAAAAAGACTGCCATGTACATTTGTTACTAAAGACTGGGACAAGAATGCTTTATACATTGAGGTGGCAAACGAAAATAATTTTCCAAATATTGAGAGATTATTGTGGCATAATTGCCAAATCTAACTTTTAAATGAAAGTAAACCATACAGCCTCCAAACAATGAATATTATGAGCTCTCTTGTGTCTTTCATAGGCTACTAAATGCTCTGTGAAAGCGCCCCTCACTAATAGCAGTTACCAGGCATCTGTCCATCAGACCCTGTTTAGAGAAAGACTCTTATAACTTCTTTTTTGGAGATGCAGCACGCCTAATCTACCTTGCTAGTCTCACAGTGTGTGCTGAAAGCTGGGCGGGCAGGCATTTAGCTGGCTACGCCTCCACCTTGTCAGCCCCTTTTGGGCTTGTTAGAACCACAGGTAGCATTATGGCTCCCCTTTCACCCAAGGAGTACAAACAGTGGGGGTCTATCTGCTCCTTGTACGCTCTCTTCCTCGTTGCACGTCTACACAGTGGGAGCCAGAATCAGCACCTAACCAAACTGCTCACTCATTTAGAGCTACATTCTCAGGCCAGGTCTACACTACAAAGCCTATGTCTGCATAGCTATCCCGGCTTAGCCCCCAGGGCAGATGCAGCATGCCAACAGAAGGAATTTTTCTGCCAACATAGTAACACCATCTCCCTGAATGACCTTAGCTTTACCAACAAAAGCACTCTTCTGTTGGCAGAGTGGTGTCTGCACAGGGCTTTTGCTGGCATAGCTGTGCTGGAGAGGGAGTGTGTTTTTATTTTTTTTCCACACCCTGATGAACATAGCTCTGGATCAAAGAGAATATTTTCACATTGGCCTACATTAGGAAAACTAATAAGCTGATCTACAGGAGATTGAACATATCATTGAATCTTAATATTCAGAAGGGTGCACTGTCATTTTGCATATATTGTAGAGAATACACAGAACAGTTTTTCAAAACCACCTGCTCTATAAATACGGCTGGTGGCCAGGGCTGCGTCTGTTCTTTGTGAAAAGTCCTTCCCCAAATGTGTACAAATGTAGGTTCCAATTTCTTTCCAATGAGAGAGACACTTGTTGCTCCCCTTAGTTTCAATGGGAATTGTAAACATACAGAATTTGGCCCTTGATATGTCGGTCAAGCACTGAAGTTATCGTAGTAATGCGTCAAATAAAAAAAGGCCAGACTTTCTTAGGTAAAAAAGAGGCTGTCTTAGCCAAATAATTCTCAGAATATTTGGAGAGTACATCCACACCCACATGCTGCCAATCTACATCTCCCCATCCTCTGGAAATCCAGGCCAATTAAGGACTTAAGCTTTGACTTCATAGAAGACTTATTGCCCAGTACTCTTAGTAGCTGCTGGATCGAAGGCAGCCAGAGCTTCAGGTGACTGATTCCCATCACACCCTGACAGTCCCTGTGGCATGTCTGCCTGCAAAGGTCAGGGCTCAGCCTTCAACCTGATGACAAGCAGATCAGTGCTGGTTTAATCCATGGCACCCCGCCAGTAACACTCTCCAGGCTGGTTTTGAATGATTTGTTTATAAATTTTGCTAGGAGAATAATTTGGAATGCAGAGGATACAAGGTGTATTCTTTTTTAAATAAAGCCATTTTTGAGTGATTACACTTGTAATACAGAGTAATACATTTGAAACCACTGAAATTCCTATTTGTCTTGTTTCTCTATAACACATGCACAGGCTCATTTTTTTTTCCTTTTATTTTAAAGAAAGCAAAAGAAAGAAACACTTTCAGGTTAGGATTTTATAGCCAATGTTTCAGATCACCATGAGATTTTACAGCTGAGTGTAACCCCTCTGAAACTGTGTGTTTATAAATGAACTAGCAGATCTCACTGATGATGCTATAATGTTCTGCTTTCAAAGGCGTGTTTGGAATCCTAAACTGACTCTCAAGCCAGAATCTCACCTCAGATATCCGAATATGCCACCCATTGCAACACCACACAAGTATGAGGTTTGTCAGCACTACCAGTCAAATCTTAGCTTTACATTAAGTTCCCAGACTTTCTAAATCACTCTGTGAATCTTAGCCTGGCATAGATGCTGTGACTGAGAGAAAGAATAAAGTTACAGTATGTCATGATAGCAGCGAGTACAGTTATTGCAGGGTATAAAATGAAATGCTGCCATAGTATCAAGGACAATGTGGGGCATGCAGAATCTGTTGATACCATGTTGAAATATTTTGATTATAATCTCCTTAATTTTTAAAGCTGCATGTAAGGAAATGACCTATATTTCCTGTTTTTGATATACTAGTAGAATTGTACTGGGAGCCTTGTTTGGCTTTGTTCTCTGTCAGAATACCAAATGTTAGGAGTTTGAATGGGCATCCAGGGATGACAATGACTTAAGTGGATTATTTTGTGTTCAATGCTCGCAATAAAAAAATCTTTAAAACATGCAGAAGTTTGAATGGGTAGTTTTAATGGTTTTTGCTTGAGAAAACTGGATTCAGGTCAAAACTGAAAGTCTCTCTAAATTCTCTGCAGAGAATTGCCTTTTGTTGGCTGGACATGTACTGGCATAAGAAATATTGTCTTGGGACAAAAAGTTTGTGAGAACAGAGAGGACAAAATATTCTTTGTTTTGGGACATATGAGCTTTATACTTGCATTTTTACATAAATTTGATTAATATTAAATATGCTAATATTTTATGCACAAGGTTCACAGGCATTACTGGCAGTTTCACAGTCTCTCTTATTTGTACATAAATAGTAAAGTCTATCTTCATCTGCAGCAAAATGTTACACATTAACTCCATTCTCCTCTCCAAACACATGTGTAACTCCCATTGACATTAGTAGGAATCACCTGCACTTAAGGAGAGCAGAATACACTCCAAAAGAATTTCACTGCTTGCGCTGCATATAGTATAAGGAAAAGATCACTATAACCTTTACTTTAAAACTGTCTTCAGCATACCATGGGAAATTATTTTTGTGTCTAATATCCAGTACATACTAACCCAGTCTATAACTCCAGTCTGTCATTGCTTTTGCGTACTCATTAGGTCTGATATTGCAGTCCTTACTCACACTGAGCCCTTACTCACGTGAGTATCCCAACAGAGCTCAATGTAGAGTTGAAGAATAGTGCTTAAATAAATCAGCCTTCCAATGATATAACTGTGCAAAGCCAAAGTCATTAATGTGTGATGGATATGATAGCTAATGACTACTGATGAAGAAAATGACTTAGAATCAGTTTAAAGATTGAAGAGCTGAAGGATTAGTAGTAATGACTAAACAATACAAAACTTGATCAATAAATGATTTAACTTGATTACAAACTATAATTCTCACTGTACCTTGGTCTGACTGTGTTTAGACACTATAAAAAGAACTCTCTCTTGGCTATTGAGTGAATATATTTGTACGAATAAAAACACCCTGCACTTACGCTGTATACCTTTCACCTGAAGATCTCAAAGCACTTTCTGTAATTAATCTTCACTGTAACAAGCCTTAGGATTTCAAAAGAACATGGTTGCCTTAAGATGATAGTTCGATATTTAATGACAAGAAATTGCAAGAAACTTCCTAGACCAAGGGTTCTCAACCTTTTTCTTTCTGAGCCCCCCCCCCCACCCCTTCCCCATGCTAAAAAACGTCCATGGCCTGGTAGTACCACAACTGTTTTTCTGCATATAAAAGCCAGGACCAGCATTAAGGTGTAGCAAGCAGGGCAATTGCCTGGGGCCCCACACCACAGGGGTCCCCACAAAGCTAAGTTGCTCAGGCTTCAGCCCCAGGTGGCAGGGCTGGGAGCCCTGGGCTTCAGCCCCACACAGTGCGGCTTCAGCTTTCTGCCCTGGGTCCCAGAAAATCTAACACTGGCCCTGCTTGGCAGTCCCCCTGAAACCTGCTCATGGCCCTCCAGTGGGCCTCGGACCCCTGGTTGAGAACCACTGTTCTAGACCATCACCAAGATATGAGAGATTAATGCCGCCTCTGACCTCAGATTCTTCTTCAGCAGACTTCTTGAATTTTAAGCTACAGCTTTGGTTCTTACCTTCAATTTAATTGCACAAGCTCCTGAAATGTCATTTAATTGTTAACACAATTTTCAGATATTCAGCTCAGTTTTCAATAAGTCAGTGTTTATTCACATCTTTTCATGTGCTGTATAATTATACCTGCTTACTGTATTTTTCAGTCCATGCATCTGATGAAGTGGGTTATAGCCCACGAAAGCTTGTGCCCAAATAAATTTGTTAGTCTCTAAGGTGCCACAAGGACTCCTCGTTGTTTTTGCTGATACAGACTAACACGGCTGCCCCTCTGAAACCATTAAAATGAATGGAACTGCTGCTGTACAGTCACTTTGAGTTTCAGGGGAGGGGGGGAATATATCTGGAAATGAAAGCCCATGAGCTAACAGGGAAGTACACATTCCATCTACAGTGGGATAATCACATACAAATACAGATTATTTTAAAAAGTAAGTGCATATCTCAGATAATGTTGTGAGTTTGTATCCGGCTGGTCAGTTAACTAAAATATGAACAGACCTGAGCAAAATGTTAGTGATTACAAAATGGCCATGACTTAGTCACTCTTGTATGGTATAAATGATAAAACATATTCTCCTTCTCAAATGGTGCAGAACTCACTGAATGAAGTCAGGGCATATTATGTCTGGGAGATTATTTTCTGAAACCAATATGAAATCTTTTGGGAAGCTGAAGACACAATTTCAGTTCCTAGAATACATTTTATCATTTTAGCTACCGGGTTTAATCAAACTTTGGGAAAACTTTGAATCCAAATTAATTTAAATCTTGTATGCCCTAAAACTAACAAAAAAGGAACTTAAACATATGAGAACCATGAGCGCCTCACAACAAATGTGAGTATTTGTTTTGGGAATTTAAATTATTGCATGCAATAAAACTTAGAATATTCTGGATAGGTCTTGACAATACAATAACAATGAATACCAGGTATTGAATGGTCCACTGCATTGTGATACATGACTTATACAATACCCCCCTAAAGAATTCAAGCAGCTGTGCTTATGTAATACAGATGTTTGCTGGAGGCATCAAAAAGATGTATGAAACATACTATTCATGATGTGGAGTTATAACAACATTTAGAAATTCTATATCAGTGTAGAAAATCTTGTTTCACAGTAGTTGGTAGTGTTAATCCCCTAATGACAATTTTGAGCATTACTCCTAAAATTTAGACTCAATGCTTTTTTAGGCTGTTATGGTGTTTGCTAAAATGTGTATAACTAGGACCTGGAAATCTACTAATCCTCCTCCTTGGAAAGAATGGATTAAGAAGGCCTAGTCTTTGCTTGGGACAACTCCTAGTGAGCTTACCATTCCAAGTATATGTTTTACTATTTTCTCCTATGTACTGTAGCTGACATTATTTAACATTTTTGTGTGCGTTCTGTTTTCAGGGTGGAAAATCTTACACAGGACCATGTGGAGGAAGAGACTGTAGTAGGGGATGTGAATGTTTCCCTGAAAAAGGAGGCCGTGTAAGTACCAATGTCTTCCTTGTATGTTGCAATGTAGAGGCCAAATCCAAAACCCACTGACATCAGTGCACTTTGGATCAGGCTGTAGGAGTTAAGTATGTTAAATAATATTCTCGCTGAAAAAGAATAATTTATTATTTTACTTCATTATACTTCCTATAGCAGTTTTGGATTGTTTGAATAAAGCAACTAAATGCACATCTGAAACTAAGATTTAATTAAGAAAGAAACATTCTGGAACAAAATGCAGTATCTGGCACTTGCGTGGAGGATTACGGGATTATTATCAAAGGTCTCTCATTATGCAGCATATTAGAACTAAGTTATATGGCAAACCACTTTTCCCTGGCTTTTTATGAGGCAAAGCTGCCCTGAATCATATGGCAATGTTAAGCAATTATAAAACCATTCAGTAACCTTCAGTTTTATTGAAATGTTTCTAAAAATTGGTCACAGGGGGTAAATATATACCCAGTGCTCATTATTTGCATTAAAGCAGAGGAATATAAGGTTTGTGGGATTTAGAACTTCCACAGAAGGGGAGCCATTTGGGACTGTGTGGAATGCATTGGCACGAAGCAGAAGGGGCTGGAGCAATGTTTTGAGGGGAGCAAGAAAGGATTGCAGGATGAGATTGCCATCAGCGGTGTATTATCGCCTAGGCCGACAAGGCCTAGGCCTAGGGCAGCAAATTTGCAGGGGCGGCAAATTTGAGCACCCACGGAGAAGCTCCCCTGCTCCAGCTTGCCTCCTCCACAAGCACGCTGCGGCGTCCTGTTTCTCTCCCCTCCCTCCCAGCACTTGCGCCATGAAACAGCTGTTTCACGGGGCAGGGAGGGAGGGGGAGGAGGGGGAACACAGCAGGCTGGGGGAAGAGGCAGGGCCGGGGTGGGGATTTGGGGAAGGGATTCAAAAGAGGCAGGGAGGGGGCAGAGTTGGGGCAGGACTTTGGGGAAGGGGTTGGAATGGGGGCGGGGAAAGGGTGGAGTCGGGGCGGGGCCTGGGGCGGGCAGGGCGGCAATTATTTCAGGGCCTAGGGGCGGCAAAATCATTAATCCACCACTGGTTGCCATGCAGAGCTCCTGACCTGTGCAAGAGTGCACGTCCAATCCTGCAGGATGTAGGAGCCCTAAATGGCAGACTCTGCTACATCTGATACAGTAATTCAGCCCTTTCTGCCTCCTGCTGCTAAGAGAAGGTTAGGAGAGGCGGGCCACACATCCTTGCTGCTGTCTTGAATCCCATGTGAGCTCCCTTTTTCCACTTTCCACTCAGTTTGTGCCAGTTCAGTTTCCTGTTACAGTCCTTGGGCTTGACCCTGCATGGCAGTAGAAGAGGAAGGGTGGTAGGCCACAAAAGGTCTCCTCTGCATAGGGTGATGCTACTTGCTGTCTTGGGAGGTAGATGATGGAGCGACACATTTACCAGCAGTACTCCTGCTCATAGCAGAAGTACTGATTGTCCATATCAACATCAGGAGAATACCTCATTACCATATTGTGGATTAGGACTGAACAACAGTGTAGTAGTCATGTTCAGTCTCCATGCCCCGAACAGGCCTTTTGGATATTGAGCGTCCATATGGAAGGGGATATGTGCAAGGTCATTAAGTGCTTTTAATTGCAATGGCTAGGTCCTGCTCCAATTGAAGCTGATTTGGGAGCAGGGGCCACTGACTTAATTGGTACACATTACTCTCTCAGCAGCTGCTGCCTCTATACCTATTCAGTCAGCATGCTTCACTCAGCAGGTGTGCATCTTCCCTGCACATCCTTCTTGGTGAACTGTAGGATAAAACTTTTAGTGGTGGTAAAAGGATTCAAGAAGTTGGGTGGGTTGTATTTTTTTTCCTTTGTAATTTTTTCTTATTATCGTCTTTGTCACACAAAGCCAAGTATCAGATTTCTTATACCCATTAGAGATGGTGGAAAGAGTTACTTGCTGAAATACTACCAACTACTGTACCATACTGAAATACTACCAACTACAAAACATTTTGTATTTTTGTATTGGCTGACCAACCCTTATTTCACAGGTTGCTGAATCTATTCAAGAGGAGAAAAGAGCAACCAACCAAACAACTTTGTAGGGCAGTTGAAAATAAACTTGAAAATATTAAAATAGCAAAGTAAAAACTCACTAATGTGCCCTAGTGAGTGAAAGCCCACTATAAATTAATTTATGAAAATTATCAAACTAAGGCAGATTCTGCTGTACTCACTACCCTCAACTCCCTTTGACTTAATTGAGAGTTGAGCATGCTCCTGATACCATTAGGTCATAGGTAAGCAAACACTAAAAGTCAAGGAAGATCTATCACAAAACATATTTTCCTCATTTATTTTGTTATTTGTGGTTCAGTTTTAATTAGACCTGTGTGAATAATGGGGAAAAGGTATTTTATTCAAAGAACGTCACAACATGTTTACAAAATTATTTTTAGTTCCGTAAACTATCACTTTGACAGAGTGTGCATTGGATGCATTTAATATTTGTTGGCCTCTTCGGATGTCACAGGATCAGCTGTACATCTGGTTTAAGCAACAACTTTTTGCCACTAGAGACTCTGGTTAAATTGGCATAGAGTTTGCTCTCATGCTAGTCCCCAGTGGGAGTATTTGTTCATACAAAACCTCAGTATAAACTGGCCCAATGCTCATTTTCTGTTCTTGAGGTGACTCACTCCATGCACAATAGGCACGTTGCCTATTAGTTATCATTCATAACGAGGTCTGGAGAAGTTGCATGGAGTCTGCTTGTCCTGTGACTAACTGTGGCTAACATAATCAACCTCACTTTGAAGGGCATTTGGAATTCAGCGTATTCAACAAACAATTGGATAAAGAAAACATGAAGCTCTGATGCTAATTAGCATTGCTGCCTCTGGGTACAATTTAGAATTTGGTGGAGGACCCTTTCTTAAGAAGTCTTAAGAAGCAGTACCACTCCTTTGGATTGCTGCTAATTACTATACATCAAAAGCTGCTGACTGAAATTAATTCATCAGTACATTAAAAACTTTACAAATAATTGTGAAAACATCTGTGCTGGCTGGCAAGATCTAAAGGGAAACTTGTCATTAATTTTACATACATAAAGTTTCAGCCCTTTCTGCCTTACTTTGCAGCTCTTGCCACAATCAACTCTTCCTTTCCTCCATCCTGAGCCTCTATGCTGTTTTGTTCTGGTACCCGGCCAGGAACGGATGTAAGAGAGCAGGTGCCAGAGAGGCTGCCTGAAGAGTAGGTGCCCCTAGTGACTTAGAGGAGCTAGTACAGCTCCTGCTGACCATCTGGCTTGATGCATGAGGATCCAGCTGGCAGGGCCGGCTCTAACTTTTTTGCCAACCCAGGCAAAAAAGAAGAGCGCAGCCCCGCCGTAACACCCTCCCTCCCCCCCCGCGCCGAAACCCCCGCCCTCCCCCAGCGCTGTGCCAGGCCACCCAAGCCCCCACCCCCCTGAGCGCCGCGCCGGGCCGCCCAAACCTCCGCCCCCCACCCCGAGCGCCGGGCCGGACCGGGCCGGGCCGCCCAAACCCCCGAGCACCGCACCGGGCCGCCCAAACCCCCGCCCCAAGCGCCGCGCTGGGCCCCCCAAACTCCCGCCCCCCCGAAGCGCCGGGCCGGGCCAGCCAAACCCCCGGAGCGCTGCGCCGGGCAGGGCCGGCCAAAGCCCCCGAGCGCCGCGCCACCGAAGCCCCCGCCCTCCCCAGCGCCGCACCACCGAAACACCCCCACGCTGCCCAGCCGAAACAAAAACAAACAACAACAAAAAAACCCTCGAGCGCCCCCCGCCACCCCAACATTGGCCGCCCCTTCTGAGGTGCCGCCCCAAGCATGTGCTTGGTCGGCTGGTGCCTAGAGCCGGCCCTGCCAGCTGGGTTGCAGGAATGAGTGCCAGGGCTGCCAGATGCATGAATATCATGTGACATGGATGACAGTTGGGAGCTCAGTCTCTCCATCCCCCCACCATACCAAACACAGGGAGGAGTTGCTGGAGCATTCTGCCTATTGGTTGTCCACAGCTGGTGTATGGTTCCTAGGAAACTATTGCCAGGTGGCACAAGTTAGAGCAGCTACTGGCAGATCTGGTGCAAAGAACCAAGGAGTCATCACTGATTGCTGGTTTTCAGCTTTTCCTCCTTTTCTTCTCCCATGGCTGCTCCAGGTGGCCATGTGAGGGCAGAAGCCATACTTTAAGGGCTACCCTAGGGTCAAAGAGAGTCAGATGAGCTCCTGCAGACTTGTAGGGAAGCAGATAAAGAACCATCCAGAGCCACTATCCTCATTCCCCTGTAATACCAGTGGACTTCCTGCTGAGCAGCTACAGAGGGAAGAGACACCAGCTGCTCAGAGTCTCTTTGCTCACATCAGAGCGGCTTCTGGGGCTGCACTGGAGGTCATTGTGAAGGTAGTGGGGCCCAGATCCATACAGGGACTTAGGCATTGCAACTCCTCACTTTTAGGCACCTAGCCACCCTGTGGAATCCACACATCCTGATTAGGTGCCTAGGTTCCCTATACAATGCATGGGGGAAGAGAGTCACCTGAGAATGCAATCCACAAAAGCCAGCATGATAGGCTGGGAGCTGCCTAAACTAACCAATAGTAGATGCCAACAAGATAGGTGTGTCTTAAGTTGGACCCCTCTTTGGGAATTAGGCATCCAAATCCAGGCTAGATCAAGTTGCCTATCTCTGCTTGGGATCCACAGTAGTGAAGTCTCTCCTGGAGTCAGATGTCTAAGGCATTTCTTGCAAGAACAGCACAGCACTCACCTAACTCCACATAAAATGGCCAGAGGAGGGAGGAGGTGGTTGAAGAGGCCTTCCTTATAACCTTTAGCCCAGTGATTAGGGCAAACAACTGGAATATGGGAGAATCCAGTTCAATTATCTCCTCTGCTCAATGAGGAGAAGCAGTTTGAACAGGGGTTTCCCTAACCAGTGGACTATGGAATATTCTGAATGGGTCTCTTTCAATCCCTCCTGTTGAAGCCATAAACTTTGTATAAATAATTAAATATGCACTGGGCGAGTGAGAGTGATGCTATAGTCCAGGGGCTACGGCACTCCCCTGGGAGGGGGGCCGGCCTCTGTTCAAATCCTTTCTGCCCCTCAGGCAGATGGGGAAAGGGAACCAGGGTCTCCCAATCCCAACCATTGGATTAAAGGTTGTGAGGACCTCCTCCCCCAGCTTTTTTGTGTGAAGATAGGTGTGCTCTGAGCACACCTATTGGATCGGACCTTGAAGAGGAGAGGTATTGCCCCAGCTCCCTTCTCCTGGTTTGAGGGTTGTGTTGGACTGAGAGAGAGCTTAGGTGAGAGAGAGAGAGGGGTGTCTGGATGCCTCCCAGAGACAGCCGTGTGCATGCCCAAAGGCAGAAATTTAGGTGCCTCAGGGACTTTGCAGGAAAATTGTAGGTGCAGAGGGATTTTAGGCATTTACGTATGAGCAGGGGGTTTCAGGATCTTAGTGGCCCTAAATTTTGGATTTAGGCACCTAACTCCCACTTTAGGCACACAAATTCTTTTGTGGATTTGGGTGTGGGTGCCCTCTACCACCTCCCCATGATGACAGGTCTGATTCGAGCACTTCAGTTTAAAGGTTACAGGGCATGGCTCAGGATTACATTTTCAATTCGTAATCAAATGTACATTTTCTTCTTAAAGGAGTTAAAGCTCAAAATTGTGGCTCTCGAGGGTCAGACTGCTTCCTGTCTGGCCTCATAATTTGGATCTTTGGAGGGGAGGATAAAGGGAACTTTGATTGAGCTAGTTCCTCTGAACTTTTTGGAGTGTTTACTCCTTTATTCTTGTCTCCCTTTTCTCTGTGGGCTGGTCCTTTGGAAGTATGAGTGCAGTCAGACTGTGTGTCAACTAGATACGGATATTCTGTGCATGGGAACTTTCCTAGGGTGTCTGGCTCTTCAAGATAATTGGACTCAGCCCCACTTGACTAATCAGCTGCCTCTCAGCTGTGACTGTGAGGATAGGGATGAGGTGGTAGCCTGAAGATCACCTGGTCCTCATAAAAGCCAGCAAAAGCTCAGTTGAGCTGTAGAAAGCAGGAGTCCTCAGCTTGGGGGAAGACCCCAGTTTATATGAGACTCTTAAGTGGATGACTTGTGGATGTAGTCCTGCAAGGCAAAGGCCGGGAAGGAGAAGGGATCAGAGGGGCTTGTCCTGTTTCCCAGACTGATGGCCTGTGGAGTGTAATCCTGTAGGGATTAGAGGGGGTCCAGAAGAAGGCCCCAGTCTAGATCAGAGGGAAAGGATGTGAGTGATATGTTGAAGAACTAAAACTAACACTTGGAAGAAAAGGGACTGAAGTCCTATGGTGATGTTCTTTGGTACAGGGGGGTTGGTGAGTTAGCCCACTAGTTTAAAGAAATCAACAGTTTAAAGTATGTTTAGGACTATAAATAGGAATGAAGCTACATGTTCTCATAAAGCACTAATACCTACACAATGTAGCAGCAACACACACTGTTGTGAACCCAGGGCTCTGTTCTTTGCAAGGAGTACTGAACCCAGTTCAAGGTCTCCATCCTGATATTCAAAGCTCTATGTACAGTTAGACCTCGCTATCTGAGAAATCACCTCTCTCTCTCTCTCCATTACTATGACCTTCCACCACAGCAATGTTCCTATAGAACAGTGAAACTGGCAGCTAGTAGGGTAAGTGATGGAGTCAGTTCCATTGATTTTTATAGATCTTGAGGTCCTTTAGCACCTATTAGGAGGTGTTCAGTTCCATCTCTGAGTGAGTGGTTGACACCTCTCTGGATTTGGCCCTTAATAAAGGTTACTCAGCTAGGTAAAGGCTGCAGGACTGGTTCCATAGTTTCAATATAAGCAACATTACACAGAATTAGTGTGTGTATATATATATGTATAAATAAACTGTAATTGTTAGTGAATTGCCCTGTGATAATTTGGTATGTGACATTATAGAATAATCAACTCTGAGCATTTTAAAAACCATCAGAATCATCTAACATTAGGTTTATTTTGTGACAGCTGCAAGTAAATGCACAATTGTACAAAAATGCTATACCACCTGCTTATTGTTTTGCTTAGAAAAAATTTGTTAATATCTGTGATAAGGACAAAAAAGAGTACTCGGGGAAGACAAGACCATGGTGGAGAAGCTAAATGAATTCTTTGCATCAGTCTTCACTGCAGGGGAGGTAGGGAGATTCCTACACCGAAGCCATTCTTTTTAGGTGACAAATCTGAAGAACTGTCCCAGATTGAGGTGACAGTAGAGGAGATTTTGGAACAAATTGATAAATTAAACAGTAATAAGTGACCAAGACTAGATGGTATTCACTCAAAAGTTCTGAAGGAACTCAAATATGAAATTGCAGGATGAATATGAAATTGAAGAACGACATACTGTGGTATGTAACCTATCACTTAAATCAGACTCTTTACCAGATGACTGGAAGATAGCTAATGTGAGGCCAATTTCTTAAAACAGCTTCAGAGGCAATCCTTGGCCAGTAAACCTAACTTCAGTACCGGGCAAATTGGTTAAAACTGTAGTAAAGAACAGAATTATCAGACACATAGATAACACGATTTGTTGGGGAATAGTCAACATGGCTTTGTAAAGGGACATTATGTCTCACCAATCTATTAGAATTCTTTGAGGGGGTCAACAAACATGTGAACAAGGATGATCTGGTGGATATAGCGTAGTTGGACTTTCAGAAAGTCTTTGATGAGGTCCCTCACCAAAGGCACTTAAGCAATGTAAGTAGTCATGGGATAAGAGGGAAAGGTTTTTTCATGCATCAGACGGGAAACAAAGGGTAGGAATATGTGGTCAGTTTTCAGAAAGGAGAGAGGTAAATAGTGGTATCCCACTGGGATCTGTCCTGGTACCAGAGCTGTTCAATATATTCATAAATGGTTTGGGAAAAGGGGTAAACCGTGAGTGGGCAAAATTTGCAGATGATCCAAAATTATTTAAGATAGATAAGTCCAAAGCAGCCTGCAAAGAATTACAAAGGGATCTCAGAAAACTAGGTGACTGGGCAACAAAATGGCAGATGAAATTCAATGTTGATAAATGCAAATTGGAAAACATAATCCCAGCTATACATACAAAGAGATGGGGGGTCTAAATTAGCTGTTACTACTCAAGAAAGATCTTGGCGTCATTGTGGATAGTTCTCTGATAACATCCGCCCAATATGCAGCAGCAGTCAAAAAAGCTAATAAAATGTTAGGAACTATTAGGAAAGGGATAGATAATAAGACAGTAAATAACACAATTCAACTATATAAATCCATGATACTCCCACACCTTGAATACTGCATGCTGTTCTGATCACACCATCTCAGAAAAGATATATTGGGATTGGAAAAGGTACAGAAAAGGGCAATAAAAATTATGGGTATGGAACAACTTCCATATGAGGAGCGATTTAAAAACGACTGGAGCTGTTCAGCTTGGAAAAGAGACAACTAAAGGGAGGGGATATGACCGCGATCTATAAAATCATGAATGGTGATGAGAAAGTGAATAAGGAAGTTTTTACCCCTTCACAAAACTCAAAAATTGGGGGCCACACAATGAATTTAATAGGTAGCAGATGTAAAACAAATATAAGAATGTAGTACTTCACACAATGCAGTCAACCTGTGGAACTCATTGCCAGGAGATGTTGTGAAGGCCAGTAATATAACTTGGTTCAAAAAAGAATTAAATAAGTTCATGGAAGCTAGGTCCATCAATGGCTGTTAGCCAAGATGGTCTGGGATGCAACCCCATGCTCTTGGTGTCCTAAGCCTCTGACTGCCAGAAGCTGGGAGTGGATTACAGGGGATGGATCACTCGATAATTGCCCTGTTTTGTTCATTGCTTCTGAAGCACCTGTCACTGGCCACTGTATGAAGACAGGATACTGGGCTAGATGGACCATTGGTCTGACCCAGTATGGCTGTTCTTATGTTCTTCGTTGTAAATCATTTGTATATTTGCTAGTTGTCAGAAACAAGTTTTAGAATCAGGGCCGGCTCTAACTTTTTTGCCGCCCCAGGCAAAAAAGAAGAGCGCCGCCCTGCCATAACATCCCCCCCCCCCCCCCAACAACCTCCCCCTGCACCGCAACGCCGACCTCCCCCCCGGCCCAGCGCCTCGCCGGGCCGGGCCGCCCAAACCCCCATCCCCCCCGTACCATGCCACCAAAACACCTCCCATGCTGCCCGGCCAAAACAAACAAAAAAACCCCTCGAGTGCCGCCCCGCTGAACAAAAAAAAAACACCGCGAGTGCCCCCTGCCACCCCAACATTGGCCGCCCCTTCTAAGGTGCCGCCCCAAGCACGTGCTTGGTCGGCTGGTGCCTGAAGCCGACCCTGTTTAGAATATAAACTACTGCATGAATTGGTGCTTTTTAAAAAACAGAACGGAGGTGTGGATTGCAGTCATGAGAAATTGGGATCTGACAAAAGCAGAGAAATTTATAACAGAAAACAATATTTTTTGGTGTTTGTTTATTATGCCATGAAAACACACTTTCCAGATCTCAAGTATTCTAGGTTTTTTTTGGTAGTAATTCTATAAGTTGTTAAGAAGTTTTTAAAAAATGACTTTAACAAATCAATACCTTGACAAAGTAGTTTGTCATTGAAATTTTTAAATGGTTAATGCAACTGTGTAGGACCTATTGCATCCTTTGCTTGTTTAGAAGTCAACCTAGAAGGCTTTATGGACAATGGAAATGAAGGAAACATTTTGCTCTCTCTGTAGAGAGTGAGAAAGTGCTCCCTATTCAAACCTAACTTTGTACTTTTCATATGAGTCTAACAGTGCTTGAACCCTTTGGTCACTGTTTTTGTAGTGGACCGGAGTAATAGAAACCATGAGCGGTAAAGATAGTTCAGTGTGCCAGCAATGCCTTTTTTGTCGGATCACTCAGACTATTTTTTTTAATGAATCTAGAGGTCTGGAGAGAATAATTCACAAAACATGAGGTGTATCTAAAACTCTTTAAAAGAAATTTATTATATTTCATTAACTGAAGAAAGAGGCCAGTAGGAAGTTATCAGCAATACATATGTCACATCAGCTGCCTTCTTCTGGCTGCTTTGCAGTAGTTACGCTCGTGCTGGCATTTCATTTATAAACGCTTCTTATTTAAAGTGTATAGCTTGGCATATAGGGACTGCATGTAGGAGTGGGTTTTTTCCCCAAATTTGAAATAAAAAATCTTTGTAGATGTTTGCAAATTGTTTGGATTCTCACCACTGCAAGGTTTTCTCCAAAACTATGTTATTGACTTTTTTCAGTTGGGTAATCATTTATTTTGGCATCCAGATCTGAGTATATATAGCATTATATAATTTATTTGATGACTTTCATCTCTTTTTAGGGCTGTTGATTAATCACAGTTAACACACACGATTAACTCAAAAAATTAACAGTGATTAAAAAAATTAATCATGATTAATCGCACTGTTAAAAAATTGAACCAATTGAAATTTATTAAATATTTTGGATATTTTTCTACATTTTCAAATATATTGATTTCAGTTACAACACAGAATACACTGCTCACTTTATATTATTTTTTATTACAAATAATATGCACTGTAAAAATGATAAAAGAAATAGTATTTTTTCATTCACCTCATACAAGTTGCATAATGCAAGCTCTGGCGTGAAAAGTGTAACTTACAAATGTAGATTTTTTTGTTTGTTACATAACTGCACTCAAAAACAAAACGGTGTAAAACTTTAGAGCAGGGGTCGGCAACCTCTGGCACGCAGCTCGCCAGGGTAAGCACCATGGCGGGCCGGGCCAGTTTGTTTACCTGCCGCATCGGCAGGTTCGGCCGATCACAGCTCACACTGGCCATGGTTCGCCGTCCCAGGCCAACGGGGGCTGCGGGAAGCCGAGCAGGCCGAGGGATGAGCTGGCCGCGGCTTCCCGCAGCCCCCGTTGGCCTGGAGCGGCGAACCACGGCCAGTGGGAGCTGCGATCGGCCGAACCTGCCGACGGGGCAGGTAAACAAACTGGCCAGGTGCTTACCCTGGCGAGCCGTGTGCCAGAGGTTGCCGACCCCTGCTTTAGAGCCTACAAGTCCATTCAGTCCTACTTCTTGTTCAGCCAGACAAACAAGTTTGTTTACATTTATGGGAGATACTGCTGCCTGCTTCTTATTTACAATGTCACCTGAAAGTGAAAACAGGCGTTCACATGGCACTTTTGTAGCCAGTGTTGCAAGGTATTTACGTGCCAGATATGCTAAACATTTGTATGCCCCTTCATGCTTCAGCCATTCTGGAGTACATGCTTCCATGCTGATGATGTTCGTTAAAAAAATACTGTGTTAATTAAATTTGTGACTGAACTCCTTGGGGGAGAATTGTATGTCCCCTGCTCTGTTTTACCCGCATTCTGCCATATATTTCATGTTCTAGCAGTGTCAGATGATGACCCAGCACATGTTGTTTGATTTATGAACACTGTCACTGCAGATTTGACAAAATGCAAAGAAGGTACCAATGTGAGATATCTAAAAATAGCTACAGCACTCGACCCAAGGTTTAAGAATCTGAAATGCTGTCCAAAATCTGAGAGGGACGAGGGGTGGGGCATGCTTTCAGAAGTCTTAAAAGAGCAACACTCAGATGTGGAAACTACAGAACCCGAACCACTAAAAAAGAAAATCAATCTTCTGCTGGTGGCATCTGACTCAAATAATGAAAATGAACATGCATCGGTCTGCTCTGATTTGGATCGTTATCGAGCAGAACCCGACATCTGCATGGATGCATATCCTCTGGAATGGTGGTTGAAGCATAAAGGGACATATGAATCTTTAGCGCATCTGGCATGTAAATATTTTGCGACGCCGGTTACAACAGTGCCATGCGAACGCCTGTTCTCACTTTCAGGTGACATTGTTAACAAGAAGTGGGCAGCATTATCTCCTGCAAATGTAACCAAACTTGTTTGTCTGAGCGATTGGCTGAAGTAGAACTGAGTGGACTAGTAGGCTCTAAAGTTTTACAGTGTTTTATTTTTGAATGCAGCTTTTTTTTGTACATAATTCGACATTTGTAAGTTCAACTTTCAAGATAAAGAGATTGCACTACAGTACTTATATTAGGTGAATTGAAAATACTATTTCTTTTGTTTTTTACAGTGCAAATATTTGTAATCAAAAATAAATATGAAGTGAGCACTGTACACTTTGTATTCTGTGTTGTAACTGAAATCAGTATATTTCAAAATGTAGAAAACATCCAAAAATATTTAAATAAATGGTATTCTATTATTGTTTAACAGTGCGATTAATCACGATTAATTTTTTTAATCACTTGACAGCCCTACTCTTTTTATTTTCACAAACATGAATTTCTTAAATATATTCATTTCTTCAGCAAATAATTATTGGCATGCGGATTATGCATGAACTGCAAATATTCAAAATTTGAAAGTAACACTATGTTGAGTGATTACATAAGTCAGGTGGTATTGTTTCTGTTTCCTGGTTGATTTTATATGTACAAAAACAGTGCAAATTTCCTATTGAATTGTAAAATCATATTACTGTTATGCAGTTTGAAATATTTGGTGAATATGCAAGCATAACTGCCTTTTACAAGAATTTTTATATTGTAAAGCACAAGCATTTGCACTATATACACGAGTTGTGAGTATAGATTAATCAAAATTCACATTGGAAGAAATATTCCAGAATCACAATTTTTGTACTATTCACCTAGCTCTAATTGTATGTGATTCTTACATCCTTGAATATACTCTTGGTTAACTATGTGTTCTATTAATGGACTGCCTGTGATAATACATTCAAGTAGGAAACTTATAATGAAGAAAGCCATTAAGAGGAGGAGATATTTCACTGGTATTTTTAGGATTTTATTTTGGGGCTAGATTTTTTTTTAAGATGGTATGTGGCCATCTGTATATCCTTAAGATGAATGCAATGAGACATGGACAATGAAACTACACAAAACGTACTTTGTTGGTAAAAAATCAAGAGCCATTTCATTCCAGATAAGGATAAAGCAAGACTTCTTTAGCTGTAGGAGGAAATAATGTTGAACAAAAAAAAGCCTTTAAAAATGTCAACTATCTTGTTAGAGAAGATGAGTAATGGAAAGCTAAATTGATCACAAAGATGAATAAGATTAGTCAGTTGAAACTGGCATTCAAAATGAATAAGAAGCTCCTCGGATTCTTCCCAGTATCATTTAAAACTGTTACTGTACTTTTCTACTCAATAATAACAGAAAGTAAAGAAGTTTGTCCTACTGTTTTCCATATACACATTTAAAGCATCATTTTTTTACATTCCTAAACAAAAAATATAAAATTAAATTTATGAAATGACTTCACGACTCTACAATCAACTGAAAGTTCTTGATTCATTGTGGTCTGTGATGTCTAGAGAGCTCAGTAAATTCTTGGGTCAGATTGTTTTCCCCTATTTTCAAGTATAAAGTACACTTTGTTATGGCACTGATACAATCCAGAGCAGTATGTTTCAGGGTAATTATTATATTTCTCAAGGGGTTAGGCACTAAGGCTTTGGCTTTAGGCATTTCAATACCACCTAATAGTGCATTTATTGCATAGAAATACTTAGTTCACCCTGGGTCCTGTTTTGCAACCCTTGCTTGCTCTGAGTAGTACTTACTTACAAGAGCAAGTAAATTACAGGGTGAGGGCCTGAGACTGTAATTGGGTAGCCCATGCACGGGTGTAAGAGGGATAGTCCCGGTCATAATTTAGCCCTGAGATTACAATATTACACCCCCAGAGCGTAGATGGTTTCTCATGACATGTATCTAAGGTTTTACAAGAAGTTTCTCAGTACGATGCTTGTTTCTATTTTCTTTGTTTTTGTCACATGGGACCAGGCAACATTGACCCATTTTCCCTTTTTCTCATTTGGTAACTATTAAACCATTAACAGAATCTCTTGAGTCTGTGACCCTGACAAATCAGGAATGTGGGAATGGGGGGATTGTCATAATGAACAGTTATCTCTCCAGGGAAATCATGTATATTTGTTTCTCAATACTGTCGTCTTGCCATCGTATCTGCTTTGGAAAGATTCTTTGACGCCTATATACGTTTGAAGCATTTATAAGTATTCACAGTCAGGGCCGGCTCTAACTTTTTTGCCGCCCCAGGCAAAAAAAAAAAAGAAGAGTGTAGCCCCCCCGTAACCCCCCCCCTCCCCGCGCCCCCGCCCCCCCCCCCCCCCCCAGCGCCACGCCGGGCCGCCCAAACCTCCACCCCCCAGCGCCACGCCGGTCCGCCCAAACCTCCGAGCGCCGCACTGGGTCACCCAATCCCGAGCGCCGGGCCGGGCCACCCAAACCCCCGAGCACCACACTGGGCCGCCCAAACCCCCACCCCCTGAAGTGCCGGGCCGGGCCAGCCAAACCCCCGGAGCACCGTTCCGGGCAGGACCGGCCAAACCCTCCAAGCGCCGCGCCGCCGAAGCCCCCGCGCCTCCCAGCGCCGCGCCGCCAAAACACCCCCGCACTACCCGGCCGAAGCAAAAAACAAAAACAAAAAAAAACCCTCGAGCGCCCCCCGCCACCCCAACATTGGCCACCCCTTCTGAGGTGCCGCCCCAAGCACATGCTTGGTCAGCTGGTGCCTAGAGCCAGCCCTGTTCACAGTAGTTTTCAGTTTGGGGGGAATGCGTATATCTAAGATTCTTTCTTTTTAAAATGTCTCTCTTATAATTGATACTGTTAGTTGGATCTGATTTTAAACACAAATCAAGGGTTTCAATATGAGCATTCTACTGAGATTTTTATTTCAATTTGTACTGAACATGTTGCTGTCTTCTTAAAATATACTAACTTGCAGTTAGCATAGGCATCAAAAATCACTAGAATTAAAGCACTTATTATTGGAATACTTTTCTGTCTTAGGCATTGGAGACATTGCTGGACAATGGGGAATCTGCAAGGCCAAACAAATTAAAAACATAAAGCAATTTTTCTTTGAAATAAAATTATTTGTCTATGAAACAACTTAGTCTTTCAGATTCCCTATTGTCTCGCACTTCCCCAGATATATAACACAAAGAAGTCTTTGTTTACCAGCATTCATATGGCTGTATTTTCCCACTCTTAAAAGTGAAATTCAATATTTAACTGTCTCTATAGATGCACATACTATAGTTCTATTAAATTTATTCTTGAAAATATAACCTTGCTAGTTAAAGATACCTCTTAGGTCTTTACTGATTTTCTAAAAACTGGTAGGTTTGGCTGCAATTTCAGTGGCAGAGCCTAATACTGATTTAAAATCCAAAAGTTCATCCTTCTCCTCCTCAACCTTCTCACTGCTCATATCATCCTCCTGCAGCCCATTCAAAATGCAGCTGCTAAAATCTTCCTTGTCCATGATTTTGACTACATGATTACCACCCTCTTTGAATCCCTCTACTGGTTCTTCCTTGTCTACTGTCACTGGTTGAATTTCTCATCCTTACTAGCATCTCAGATCTTGGTTCTTGTTATATCAGCTCAACACCCGCTCTATCTATGTTAACTTTGATGCCTTATTTGTTAGCTTCTCTCAGGCATTGCCATGTCTTACTCTAAACCACCCCATTATGAATAAAATATCCTCCCCGTTCCAGTCTGCCAGCCTACTAACCTCTTTTCATTTAAATCCAACCCTAAGGCTCACTTCCTCCATGTTGCCCAGAAAATAAGTTAATAAAATAAGCTATATATTTTTTTTAAATGTAGTCATTCCTTCATCTATCTGCCTTTCTCCCTGCATGCTACGTCTGTCTTGCTTAGGGTGTAAGCTCTTTGGGGCGGGCAGGAGCTCTGTGGGGCATTTTGTGTCTTGTACTGTGCCGACAACATTGTTAGCACTTTAATAATAATAACAACAAAAGTTGAATCTGGATGGTTAGGACCTCAGCATCCTTCTACAGGACAAGAACTCAACAGCAAAATGCCCTCTAGCACCATTCTGGGGGTATTGGTTCCATACTGATTCAGTTGGCTTGGTTTGGTATTTAGTGGGAATGTGAATTGGTTTGCTAGTTTGTAGTTACAATATTTTTTCTGTGGAAAACACTTATAGTTCAAATACAACTGTTCTAACACCACATTATTCTCCTGTAACTGTGCAATTAACTCTTCTCACCATTATATATTTTCAGTTCTAGAACCCTTTTTATGCGTTGAACAACAGAAATGTTTTGTATCTCCACTATGCACACAATCCTGTGGTTTTCAGTAATATATTTTTTTGTCAGGGATAGTCTGTGGGGTAGAGGGACAATTCTTATTGGTGGTTCAAGTTTGCTAAACTTGAAATCTCTAAGGCCCAGATCCTTCCTGGTCCTTTTGGCCATATATAATGGAAGAGCTTGTAAAGAACCTTCCCTTATGCCTTGTGTGGCTTGCATAAGGATCAGATGGGGTGCTCCGGGACTGCTCTGTCACTGCTTCTCCAAGACTGCAAAGGCACTCTGAGAGAGAGGCCTGAGAAGGAGCAACCATGATCCCACACTTCTCACGAGCCTGTGGAGTGGAACCAGCACGCAGAGGTGTAGGTTAAAACCCATAAAGGGGTGTAATAGTGAATGTGCTCCCCTTGAATGCACAAGTGTTCCTCTTTGGGTCCCCCGGGGGTGATGTGTCTCTGCAGCACTCCTGCCTCTGGTGTGGGTCTAAATGGCACAACAGATCCCTAGGTAAATCTGCAGTGTTTTGTTTGTTTTGTTTTGTTTTGTTTTGTTTTATTTCTAACCCTTGCAAACCAAACTGCAGGATTTCCATAGCACTAGTTCAAGGCCTGATTCTGCCAGACTAACCCACATTGGGTAGTACTACTTGGTTATATACCAGTTAAGAAATATATGCAGCTACTCATGGACTAAGGTACTACTCAATATGAATAAGGATGAAAGAATATGGCCCACAGCAGCTTTCCCAAGGCCACAGAATGGGGAGTCACAGTGTCAAAACTGGGAATTCTGAAGACTTCCTGACTTACTATCCTCTGCTCAGATCATGTCTCTCTCAGCTGGCTTATTTCTTTCAAAGACTTATTGAGTTGATTTTGTTAAAAGCTGTCAGGTTATAACTAATCAAGTGACAAGATCTGTATGGTGTGATGCTGTGCTTACTACAGTGTGGGGGAGGACCATGCGTTTTAATCACTTCCATTATACTTAGCAAATATATTATCTTATGCAGTGATCTGTTACTGCCAAAATCTTTATAAATTGGTTTGAAAAACTAGACAAAATAAACTTTAGTATTCAGAATATTGCAGATCAGCTAGTAGATATAAAGTAAAATATTTTGTAAAGGAATAGTAAGTTTCTCTAGATCAATGATGGGAGTATGACTAAGAAGCAAATTGGTGCAAAAGAGGAAAAAGCAGGAGGTTTTCTTTGGGGAAGATAGAATGTTAGACTTTGGGGTGAACTGTAGTCTAAGGAGATGGGAAAAGAATGTTAACCCCCCCCCCACTCCCACCCCCAGGAAAACAATAGAATCATAGAAGATTAGGGTTGGAAGAGACCTCAGGAGGTCATCTAGTCCAACCCCCTGCTCAAAGCAGGACCAACACCAACTAAATCATCCCAGCCAGGGCTTTGTCAAGCCTGACCTTAAAAACCTCTAAGGAAGGAGATTCCACCATCTCCCTAGGTAACCCATTCCAGTGCTTCACCACCCTTCTAGTGAAATAGTTTTCCCCAATATCCAATCTAGACCTCCCCCACTGCAACTTGAGACCATTGCTCCTTGTTCTGTCATCTGCCACCACTGAGAACAGCCTAGCTCCATCCTCTTTGGAACTCCCCTTCAGGTAGTTGAAGGCTGCTATCAAATCTCCCCTCACTCTTCTCTTCTGCAGACCAAATAACCCCAATTCCCTCAGCCTGTCCTCATAAGTCATGTTCCCCAGCCCCCTAATCATTTTCGTTGTCCTCCGCTGGACTCTCTCCAATTTGTCCACATCCTTTCTGTAGTGGGGGGCCCAAAACTGGATGCAGTACTCCAGATGTGGCCTCACCGGTGCCGAATAGAGGGGAATAATCACTTCCCTCGATCTACTGGCAATGCTCCTACTAATGCAGCCCAATATGCCATTAGCCTTCTTGGCAACAAGGGCACATTGTTGACTCATATTCAGCTTCTCGTCCACTGTAATTCCCAGGTCCTTTTCTGCAGAACTGCCGCTTAGCCAGTCAGTCCCCAGCCTGTAACTGTGCATGGGATTCTTCCATCCTAAGTGCAGGACTCTGCACTTGTCCTTGTTGAACCTCATCAGATTTCTTTTAGCCCAATCCTCCAATTTGTCTAGGTCACTCTGAACCCTATCCCTACCCTCCAACATATCTACCTCTTCCCCCAGCTTAGCGTCATCTGCAAACTTGCTGAGGGTGCAATCCATCCCATCATCCAGATCATTAATGAAGATGTTGAACAAAACTGACCCCTGGGGCACTCCGCTTGATACCAGCTGCCAACTAGACATCGAGCCATTGATTACTACCCGTTAAGTCTGAGGATCCAGCCCGCTTTCTATTAGGGTTACCATATTTCAGCAAGCAAAAAAGAGGATAGGAGGAGCCCCGCCCCCGTCCTGCCCTAGCCCCGCCCTTGCCCCTCCCACTTCCCGCCCCCCCTCAGAACTCCCAACCCTCCCCCCGCTCCTTGTCCCCTGACTGCCCCCTCCTGGGACCCCTGCTCCTAACTGCCCTCCAGAACCCCACCCCCCTACCTAAGCCTCCCTGTTCCTTGTCCCCTAACTGCCCCCTCCTAAGACCCCCCCCCACCCTAACTGCCCCCAGGACCCTACCCCCTACCTGTACCCTGACTGCCCAAAACCTTATCCACACGCCTCCCCCAAACTCCCGACCCCCCCGTCTCTTGACTGCCCCCTCCAGAACCTCCCTGCCCCTTCTCCGACCTCCTGGCCCCCTTACCCTGCCGCTTGTCCCGGCACGCTGAGCAGCAGTGGAGGAGGAGCGGGGGAGGAGCTCCAGACTGCCGGAGGTGATCTGTGAATGCAGGGAGGGAGGGAGGGAAGGAGAGAGTGATCTCAGCTGCAGGGGAGAGGAGGAGGGGCTCTCTCTGGCTGTCGGAGCCCCATGTAAGTGGCACCATCCGGCCAGCTGCCCTGTTAGCCGCGCGTGCTCTGCATGGGGGGGGGGAAGTCCGGACATTTACAAATTCCCCCCGGACGCTATTTTTAGCTCAAAAAGCTGGACATGTTCCGGGGGAATCCGGACGAATGGTAACCCTATTTCTATCCACCTTATAGTCCAGTCATCCAATCCATACTTTTTTAACTTGCTGGCAAGAATACTGTGAGAGACCGTATCAAAAGCTTTGCTAAGGTCAAGATATATCACGTCCACCACTTTCCCCATATCCACAGAGCCAGTTATCTCATCATAGAAGGCAATTAGGTTGGTCAGGCATGACTTGTCCTTGGTGAATCCATGTTAACTGTTCTTGATCACCTTCCTCTCCTCCAAGTGCTTCAAAATGGATTCCTTGAGGACCTGCTTCATGATTTTTCCAGGAACTGACATGAGGCTGACTGGTCTGTAGTTCTTCGGATTCTCCTTCTTCCCTTTTTTAAAGATGGGCACTATATTTGCCTTTTTCCAATTGTCCAGGACCTCCCCCAATCATCACAAGTTTTCAAAGATAATGGCCAATGGCTCTGAGTAGAGTAGGCTAAGGACAAAAAAACATGTCTAGTAAAAGAGTTGGGTGAATTATAAAGCTCTTGAAAAAACAGCACTGAAATATATAACTACTAATTTTCTGTATAGCAGACTCATGAACACCATGGAAGTATGCTGTCTAAGGTCTAAATTGCCCCTTGAACTATGCTTACATGCAGAATTGTAAAAGAGAATAAGAATCCTCCTTCTTCCCATGTATGGGTTTACCTGGATTTTGAGTCTGGGCACATAGGGGTAAATGGGTATGGTGTGCCTGTTATTTTCCCCATCGCTCAAGCGAGTGGGTGGAGCATAGCCTTGACTCTAGGCTACCTTTTCCTCCCTTCTCATGGCCCACATGCTGCCCAGTAGAGTTAACCCAGGATACAAAGTGTGACACAGGACCAGAAAGGGTTAAGCAACTTGCAGGCTAATTGACCCAGATTCAACCTTTAGAGACATATTAGTAGATAATGGTTGTGTTTTTTGTGTGTTTACATATATATTGTTAGAGGTTGACAATATAGCCAAACAGTTCCTGTCTATCGCTGTATTCTATTAATTCAGAGATCAAAAGGAGATGTTAACATTTAGATGAGCTGTGAATGTAGTGATGTCACTGTCTTCATTTCTCTTTGAAGTATGTAAATGGCAGGAGATAGGCAATTGCCTTATGTTAATTCATATAGCTAATTACCGGTGATGCTTAAGAAATAGGAGGTTATTTCAAAGACACTATTCTTCACCCAAGAAACACCTGCTGTCAGGGATCTATAAAGACTCCTGGGCCCTCAGATCTGCTTAAGTTTCATCAGGGCAAGTTTGAGTCACAAGACTGAGATCTCCAGTCCCATCTGGATCACCCTGATATTGGACATGGGACTGTAACCTCTGGACTAATTCTGAAAGGACGTTTTGCAACTCTAAAGCTCACCATCTCTACTGTGAAACTGACCAAAAAACTCTATTCATATCTGTATGTATGATGATCTTTTAACCAATACGCTCTCTCTCTCTTTTCTTTTTTAATAAATTTTAGTTTAGTTAATAAAAATTGGCTATCAGCGTGTATTTGGATAAGATCTAAGATATTAATTAACCTAGTGGGTAATGTGTCGGATCCTTTGGGATTGATAGAACGTTTTATATGATGAACAAGATTTTTGGCAATCCTCATCATATTTGACTTGGTTGTCTGGGTGGGAGCTCAAGGCTGAGTTGCTTTAAGAGAACTGCATTTGGCGAAGTGAGTATTCACCCATGAAAGCTTATGCTCCAATACGTCTGTTAGTCTGTAAGGTGCCACAAGACTCTTTGTCGCTTTTTAATAGAACTGTATTTCTGATAACCAGTAAGGTATTATAGAAGCTGTTTTGTTGCTGGATTGGTGAATCTAAGTATTAGAATAACCATCAGTTCTGGGGATTGTCTGCCCCATTCTTTGGAGTTTGCCCTAATGAGCAATCTCAGTGTGGCCCCCCTGGGACTCTGATCACACAAAGTGTCATCATTTTCTGCTGGCAGAAGAAGCAAGGGGAAAAAAGAAACTAAATTGTGCTTCTCAAAGACACGTTTCCTTCTCTGTGCTGTTCTTGGAGTGACACAGCTATACATCACTCCACACAGAAGCTTTGCCATTGTCACAGTCTAACCCCAAACTGGTAACCATTAAGTCCCTGCTCTGTAGGGAAGGCAATGGTATTTCCCCAGACCCAGGCAGAAAATTATTGGAGGAGTGCTTTATATGTAATCTGCCCACTAGAAAATGTATTCAAAACTGGAACACTTTGTAAATGTCCTCCATTTCTTCATCAGATTTTCTGGAATAGTGTTAAATTATGTGTAAGAGTAACATATTTAAAGATGTAGGACACATTGTTAAATGTTTAGGTTTAACCACTGTGGCATAATTCAAGGGCATTAACCTAATGGGCCTGATTCTCCTATCACTTAAACCAGTTTTACCCATTGTAACCCCATTGTAGCCAGTGGAGTTACTCCAATCTCACTGGTGCAATCCAATAGGAGAAGGCCTCATTGCGTATGTCTGCACTGCAATAAAAGACCCACGGCATGGCCATGGCTGGGCCTGGTCAGCTGATGGGGGCTCACGAGGCTCAGGCTGCAGGGCTACAAAATTGAATGTAGATATTTGGGCTCGGCTGGAGCCTGGGTTCTGAAACCTGTGATGGGGGAGGGTCTCAGAGCTTGGGCTGCTGTCCAAGCCCGAACATCTACACTCTTATTTCTAGCCCCATAATCTGAACATTGTGAGCACAAGTCAGCTGACCTGGGTGCTGAGACTTGGTGCTGTGGGCTTTTTATCACAGTGTAGACATACCCAGTGAGGTCTTCTCCTCTGCCATTTTGGGAGTATGGCTAGGCCCCCTTACACAGTCAGCACAACATGCGGGGGGGTTGCATCCTCTGCCATTTTGAAGCAGCAGTAAGCAGCACTTCCCCCTCCCCCCCTTCCATTGCATGCTCTTCTGTTCTGAACCGTCCTGCACCAGTCTTAATGGTTCTAATGCCTATTGCAAAAGCATACTTCTCAGCTCCCCCTACAATCCTCTACAATAAAGGCAGTATTTTGCCCATAAAAATACGTTTACCCATGAAAATAATTGTTGCATTGAATACGGTAATAGCATCGTCTAAGCTACTTTCACCATACCAGTTTTAAAAGGATTTTCGTATTTAGTCAGTAAATATTCTCTGAACGTTTGCTTTGCATCCTTTCTAAATTTGCCTGTTTTCCTTGTGTTTACAAAAATAAACTTTCAAAAACTACATAATTTACAAAGAAGGCACCATGCTCAAGAAGTGCCCCTCTTTGAAGAAATATTAGGGTTTATCTGTATTCATATTTGAAGCCAAAAATATTTCTAAGACTCTGAAAGATATATGAATATTAGATTTGGTGAAGAGGTCTACAATCTTTTTGCATTTACATGGACTCTACAATTGTTGATATTTCCTCTCCCTTGTAAGGATTTTCCTTGGTGGCCTTTGCTATCTATCGCTAGGTTTTGCAGGCAATATTTTGTACTGATTTATACCTTGTGCATTCTCACTGACTTTACTAGCATTTTACACAGTATGAATCAGCACAGAAATTGGCTAACTGAGCTACCTTAAGCCCTGATGTAACAGGGGATCATTCCAGGGAAGTCAGAGGACGTACCATGGGGCTGATTTCGTGCATGCATCTGTGTATTGAACTGACAAAATTCTGTTTCATTTTCATGGAATAACAACCGTGAACCACATTGCGAGGTTGCATACATCACATCTTTCACCTCATAGAAAAGCCTTTAGCTTAGCCTGTGTCTCCTTTTTAGATTGGTCCCATCTGTCTCCATCTGAACTCTGCAGCTATCAAAATAGATGTGTTGCTTTATTTGTGCTTAGTGAGCCACATTTTTCTGTCTCTGGAACATTATTTTCATTGTAGTCAGGCTCACTTTAGATTCTAGGATCTGAATTTTCTATCAACACTTGCTTTTTATAATATAATACTGTCCATGAATACAACAAGGAGTCCGGTGGCACCTTAAAGACTAACAGATTTATTTGGGCATAAGCTTTCATGGGTAAAAAACCCACTTCTTCAGATGCAATTACATATAACAGGGGTCAGCAGCCTTTCAGAAATGGTGTGCCAAGTCTTCATTTATTCACTCTGATTTAAGGTTTCGCGTGCCAGTAATATATTTTAACGTTTTTAGAAGGTCTCTTTCTATAAGTCTATAATATATAACTAAACTATTGATGTATGTAAAGTAAATAAGATTTTAAAAATGTTTAAGAAGCTTCATTTAAAATTAAATTAAAATGCAGAGCCCCCCAGACTGGTGGCCAGGACCCGGGCAGTGTGCGTGCCACTGAAAATCAGCTCGCGTGCCGCCTTTGGCACACGTGCCATAAGTTGCCTACCCCTGACATATAAGATAATACTGTCCATGAATTACACCCACAATCTTTCTTTCTCATCTAAATCAGAGGGAAAAAATAGGGATGATTGTGAAGTGCTTGGAAGACATGGTCTCTCTGTTTTAATATTTCAGAATTCTTTATGCACACATCCAGTCTGGTGAAGATCTATTTAAATAGGTTTACAGTAAGGTATAGTTTGTTAGAAGCTGCATAACTTTAATCTATGGCTCATGGAACACAGTTCCTAATATTGACGCTATTCCACTGATTTAAAAGCTCATAATCAAATCCAGCACACAATACTAGATTATATTTGTACATCTATGGCAGCAGTTAATTAGTTACTTGAAACCCCACTGTAGACTGCAGGCAGAGAGTTGATAAGTTTGTGTTTTCTCAACTTTCTGTTACCTTTCTTGTATTTAAGAATTACAGTAGACGGCTGAGTTGTTGCTGTCCCTTATGCTGCCATGCAACTGAGGAGGAAAGAAATAAAGACTTCTCATTGGGATCAACTCTCCAGAAAGCGGACCAGGATAAAATGTAGCTAGGACTCCACTACCTCTGTGCATTGGCTAGCTCTTCTGGCTGGGTTGCGGGGACAGGGAGTGTACAGCACCCCTTACAAGGATGTTGCAAACTACTCCTCACTCCCCTTCCCCCCGCCCCCCAATACAACTAAAAAGTTCTAGCCAGGAGACTTTGTACTTCCTACACCCACCTGTGCCTCTGCTTAAATTATTGTATCAAGGATCATCTTTTTTTATAAACAGTTCTGTGTGATGCATATTGTTTAAAATATTATTAGGCAGACTTTTCTAGTTCAGAAGTTGTCTCTGTTACCATGGCTGCTGATCTGATTAGGTCTCAAAATTTGGCAAGAAACGTACTTTGTTTATTAAGAGCAAACTAAACATCTAAGAATTCAGCTGGGGTGTACAGTACATTTCGTAACAAGGCAAAAAACATCCCATAGAGATTTTACTTGTTTGGCAAGGGAAAGATCCAGGTGTTTTAAGTCAAATCTACAGCATTAACTAAGAAATTCCAAAGGGTCTGATAAGGAAATGCTTAAGCTTCCGTCTTACTCTTCTGTGATAGCATTTTTGGGGTAGGGGGAAGGGAGGGGTTGGTGGAAATAGCCATCTTTGCTTAAATTTTATTTTCACTAGAAAGTTATTTATGGGGTCATTCCCCTCCTAAAATGTTAACCTATTACTTTCCAGAACAAAGTAGTAAAGTCAAGGCTCAGTTATTAGAGAGACTAGTTTCCACAAGCATAGAAAACATTTAGCTTAATAATGAGACAGTGCTCTTGAGGGGTACGTCTACACTGGGATAAAAGACCTGGAGATGACTGTGGCTGGCCCAGGTCAGTTGACTCGAGCTTGTGGGCTTGGGCTGTGGGGCTAAAAATTGCTCTGTAGATGTTCAGGCTCAGGCTCCAGCTTGAGCGCTGGGACCCTCCACCCTCACAGAGTCCCAGGGCTTGGTTTCCAGCTCATGGGTGGCGGCTATCAAAGACCAGGGTAGGCTAAGCCTCCCTAACCCAGGCCATGGCCCCGCTCAGGTTATGCCCACTCACTGTTTACCCCTTTTTCCAGATCATTTATGAATATGTTGAACAGTACAGGTCCCAGGACAGACCCCAGGGGACTCTACTGTTTACCCCTCTCCATTCTGAAAACTGATCATTTATTCCTACTCTTTTTCTTGTAACCAGTTACTGATTCATTAGAGAACCTTACTTCTTATCCCATGACAGTTTACTTTGCTTAAGTGTCTTTGGTGAGGGACCTTGTAAAAGGCTTTTTGAAAGTCCTAGTACACTATATTTACTGGATTACTCTTGTCCACATGTTTCTTGAACTGCTCAAAGAATTCTAATAGATTGGTGAGGCATGATTTCCTTTTACAAAAGCCGTGTTGACTCTTCCCCAACATAGTGTGTTCATCTATGTGTCTGATCATTCTGACCAAGATCAGAAAGACAGGATGGGTCAGGTGTATGAAATTATTTGAAAATCAACAAATAGGCAGATCTTGAATAGTCTAAGAAGTTTTTAGAGACTAGGGAATTGGTCGATATCAGCAAGCACTGCGTTATGTGGTCATGGAGAAATGAAAATCAGAAAAAAAGTCAATTCTGAATTAATACTAGGGATCAGCAAATCAAATAATAATCTTATCTAACAACACTGATATCAGCCATATCTAGCCAGCTGAGGATTGCTAATTTTCTGTTGACTAACTGACTTCTGAAAATTCAGGAGGACCAAAATGGTTAAAACAAATACTTATAAGAGCTTTAGTAGCATCCACTGCTTTGCCCATTCCCTCAACTACATGGTCACTCTGGTTTGTCCTTGATGCATATGCCTACAAATTGAACACCTTGTTGCTGGTGCCACGTTGTTCTCTTACTAGCTTCTAGCCAAGTATATATGCTTCTCAGGTTTCTCACAACGGTTGCTGCCATGTGTGCCTCTGGTGTGACATAATCTCCCCTGGTACCTTTAATGTGCTCTGTGGAGGAAGTAAAATTCAATATTGTGTAGTTGGTGAACACTGTTGGTCACTGATGCCTGGGGAATATGAATTATAATTTGCTCTTTGCTAGGTGCTGACTGCTATGATTAAGGATAAGATTATGTCATGGGGTTATGGATTCCGTGACTTCCAGAGACCTCTGTGACATTTTCCGCCTCAGCCCTGGAGTGGCAGGGGCCCCGGGGCTGTCAGCTCCTGCGAGCAGTGGGGGAACCTGGAGCTCTGAGCAGCTGTGGGCAGTGGGGGGACCTGAAGCTCCAAGACACCATGGGCAGCAGGGAGACCCTGGAGCTCTGAGCCCCTGTGGGTGGTGGCCTCCCCTCCCTGCAGCAGGGCTCAGGCTCTCATCCCCCCTCCTCAGGTTTCAGTCAGCCTCCGTAAGCCCCCTTTCCCCCCCCCCCATTATTTTTAGTAAAAGTCCCAGACAGGTCACTGGCTTCCGTGAATTTTTGTTTATTGTCCGCAGTCTGTCTGTGACTTTTACTAAATATAACCGTGACAAAATCTTAACTTTAGCTATGATGGATGCTGGTGATCACCCTACGATGCTGCTTTACAGTGCTAGGAACATTTGAATTGGGTTAATAGTCTATAAGCCCAGTTTCTGCTTCTTTGCCCCTCTCAGTCGTCATATTTTATGTTTGAATCTTGTTATTTTGATTATAAGTTTTTATTAATACACTCAAATATTTCCTGAACAGCTTGCCAAATACAAATGATATCTACCTATCACTAATTAGTAACTTTTGTTCTTAGTTTGTGCCCAGTGCTATTATATAACTCAACTAAATCATCTATAGTAATTCTTTTGCTGGCCTTTTTTCTCTAAATCTTCAGAATTATAAGATTAAGCCCTATTATTATGAACCAGTCAAAGGATCAAGACAGCTATTTTATAGTGTGTTAACATTTCAAAGTTATGCAGATTGTGGTTTACATGGGTCCTGGACTAATGTAAAGCCCCTTACAATGTGGAACTCTCAACAGAAGTCCTTACTTGGGTAAGAATTATCCAAACATGTGAATTTGAAACCTAAAGAGAGCATTATAATAGCATCTCAGAGGAAAATTAAATTATGTGACTTCTCTGATCTGAATTACTGAATATCTTTCTACTTGGATGAAGCATGTGAACTAATTCTTGATAATATCACTGTAACCTCCACAGCTTACAAACATAAGATTAGATGAGTGGTTCCCAAACTTGGTTTGCGGCTTGTTCAGGATAAGCCCCTGGCGGGTCACGAGACACTTTGTTTACCTGAGCGTCTGCAGGTACGGCTGCTCACAGCTCCCAGTGTCCGCGGTTTGCCGTTCTCGGACAATGGCAGCTGCGGGAAGCGGTGCGGGCGCTCAGATAAACAAAGCATCTCGCAGCCCGCCAGGGGCTTACCCTGAACAAGCCACGAACCAAGTTTGGGAACCACTCAGTTAGATCATGGTATTTTCACACAGCCAATAGCAATTGGAAGTGCATAGCTGCACTGTTCCAGGAGAGCACAAGAAGGCCTTGTGCCTCAGAGAGATTCAATTATTCCTGAGAGCGCCTCTCTTTCATTAGAGGGAATAGAGTGGAATCATTTTCAACATTATTTATGGCACACAGAATTCTCTGACTTTGCATCCAGCCAGTTCTCCTGGGTGGCACATCACAGAGGGGCAGAGCCATGGCTCCACCTACTCACCATACGGTCCTGACTCATTTCTGTTTCCTGGGGGGAGTATGTGATATGCAGCCCCTGCCACACCCCAGAACAGTCCTTATATGGCAGAACAGGTGCAGAGATGAAATTCTTACTCCCTCTTGCTTTCCTATACAGTTGTGTCAGGGGTAGGAACAATCCAGGCTGTGTATGGATATTACATCTAAAAAATTACATGAAAGGAACATTATTATAGTTTGCTAAACTGAGCACAGGAAAGTAAGGAAATAGCAGAATTAAGGTTGCCAGTGTCTCCCTGTCAAATTTTAAGACCTTTCCTCAAAGCCTGGAGGTGCTAGAACTTCTCAAAGAACAAGTTGCCAGAATGGGGTCTGCACGCCACACAAACCAAGATCCACTATGATGTTCTCGGCAAAGGGAGGGCAAGTTTGCTCCTCTGCTTAACTAATTAAGACAAGAGCACAGTACAGCCACGAGTGCATGAAAAGGTTTTGAAAGGGCATGGTCATTGTTCTTGTTAGACTCTCTTTCCACTAACACCCTCCAACAGACATTAAGTAGACTTGTACATTCACAAATAGGGAATAGACTCTTATATTATTTAAACACCATTTAATGCAGATTTTGTCATTGTGCTTCTCACTTCAACAGTGAGATGGCCTGGTAAAACAGCTTGAAAGAGTATTCATTTTACCAGATTTTCATTTACAGCTGTACACAGAAGGTTTCTGTTGCACCTGTTTCAGAGAACAAGTTAAAACAACCAGTTTAATTGATTCTGAGAGCAATTTAAAATTTTCAAAGCTAAAGATTTCATCATACTTTTAATTCTATTGTTTTCATAAACAGCTGGAAGATTATACCACCCTGCTTTCTGATACCCCTGATACAAGAAATTCTTTCCACATTGCATTTGAAAGACTTAAGTGAAAAAATAGAAGGATCCCTGTTTTGGATAGTACATACCAGTCTTTCACATTTGTTCTCTGGAGAGAAAAAATATGAATCATATGCATTGCAAATGGATGAGCTCTCAAAACAGGTGCTGCAGTCTAAAAAAAGTGATGAATGTTAACAACGTCTCAATTCTCTGAATATTGTGCTGTTATGTTTTTTTAGCCAGAATATCATGTTAGTACTTCATTACCACTGCCATATGGCACTCTTTCTTGAGTGGTAACAGCTAATCTAGACCCCCTCATTTTGTATGTATAGTTGGGCTTATGTTTTCCAATGTGCATTAATTTGCATTTATCAACATTGAATTTCATCTGCCATTTTGTCAGCCAGTCATCCAGTTTTGTGAGACCCCTTTGTAACTCTAAGTCCAAACTGACTTTCATCTTGAGTAATTTTGTATCATTTGCAAACTTTGCCACTTCACTGTTTACCCCTTTTTCCAGGTAATTTATGAATATGTTGAACAGCACTGGTCCCAGTATAGATCCTTAGGAGACACTGCTATTTACCTCTCTCCATTCTGAAAACTAACCATTTATTCCTACTCTTTGTTTCCTGTCTTTTAATTAGTTACTGATCCATGAGATCACCTTCGCTCTTATCCCATGACTGCTTATTTTGCTAAAGAGCCTTTGGTGAGGGACCTTGTCAAAGACTTTCTGAAAGTCCAAGTATACTATATCCACTGGATCACTGTTGTCCAGACGTTTGTTACCCCCTCAAAGAATTCTGATAGATTGGTGAGGCATGATTTCCCTTTACAAAGCCATGTTGACAGTTCCCTAACAAATTGTGTTCATATACATGTCTGATAATTAGTTTCAACTAGGGCTGTCAAGTGGTTAAAAAATTAATTCCAAATAAAAAAATTAATCGTGATTAATTGCGCTGTTAAACAATAACAGAATACCATTTATTTAAATATTTTTGGATGTTTTCTACATTTTGAAATATATTAATTTCAATTACAACACAGAATAGAAAGTGTACAGTGCTTACTTTATATTTATTTTTATTACAAATATTTGCACTATAAAAAACAAAAGAAATAGTGTTTTTCAATTCACCTAATACAAATACCGTAGTGCAATCTCTATCATGAAAGTTGAACTTACAAATATAGAATTATGTACAAAAAATAACTGCATTCAAAAATAAAACAATATAAAACTTTAGAGCCTATAAGTCCACTCAGTCCTACTTCAGCCAATCGCTCAGACAAACAAGCGTGGTTACATTTTGCAGGAGATAATGCTGCCCAGTTTCTTGTTTACAATGTCACTTGAAAGTGAAAACAGGAATTCACATGACCCTGTTGTAGATGGCATTGCAAGATATTTACGTGCCAGATGCGCTAAAGAGTCATGTGTCCCTTCATGCTTCGACCACCATTCCAGAAGACATGTGTCCATGATGATGACAGGTTCTGCTCGATAACGATCCAAAGCAGAGCAGTCTGACACATGTTCATTTTCATCATCTGAGTCAGATGCCACCAGCAGAAGGTTGATTTTCTTTTTTGGTGGTTCAGTTTCCGCATCTGAGTGTTGCTCTTTTAAGATTTCTGAAAGCATGCTCTACACCTCCTCCCTCTAAGATTTTGGACAGCATTTCAGATTCTTAAACCTTGGGTGCTTTTATAGAGTGCTGTAGCTATTTTTAGAAATCTCACATTGGTACCTTCTTTGCATTTTCTCAAATCTGCTGTGAACGAACATGTGCTGGGTCATCATCCGAGACTGCTATAACATGAAATATATGGCAGAATGTGGGTAAAACAGAGCAGGAGACATACTATTCTCCCCAAGGAGTTCAGTCACAAATTTAATTAGAACATTATTTTTTTAACGAGCATCATCAGCATGGAAGCATGTCCACTGGAATGGTGGTCAAAGCATGAAGGGGCATACGAATGTTTAGCATATCTGGCACATAAATACCTTGCAACGCCAGCTACAAAAGTTGCCTGTTCTCACTTTCAGGCGACATTGTAAATGAGAAGTAGGCAGCAGTATCTCCTGTAAATGTAAACAAACTTATTTGTCTTAGCGATTTGCTGAACAAGAAGTAGGACTAGTGTGACCAGATGAGAGGAAGAAAATATCGGGACACATGGGGAGGGCGGTGAAAAAAAAAAAAAAAAGGCCCAGTGCTGCCGGTGGAGCGAAATATCGGGATGCGGGACAAACACCTAAATATCGGGACGGTCCCGATTTTATCAGGACCTCTGTAGGCTCTAAAGTTTTACATTGCTTTGGTTTTGGGTGATGTTATGTAACAAAAAAATCTACATTTGTAAGTTACACTTTCATAATAAAGAGATTGCACTACATTCTATGTCTATTGTTTATCATTTTTACAGTGAAAATATTTGTAATCAAAAATATTAATATAAAGTGAGCATTGTACACTTTGTATTCTGTGTTGTAATAGAAATCAATATATTTGAAAAATGTAGAAAAACATCCAAAAATATTTAATAAATTTCAATTGGTATTCTATTGTTTAACAGTGTGATTAATCACAATTAATTTTTTTAATCGCGATTAATTTTTTTTTAGTTAATCGCATGAGTTAACTGCGATTAATCAACAGCCCTCGTTTCAACCAATTTGCCTGGTACTGAAGTTAGGCTTACTTGCCTGTAATTGCCAGGATTGCCTCTGGAGCATTTTTTTAAAAATTGTTGTCATGTTTGCTATCCTCTAATCATCTGTTACAGAAGATAATGTAAGTGATATGTTACACATAGGGTGCCCAGATAGCAAGTATGAAAAATCGGGACAGAGTGTGGGGGGGTAATAGGTGCCTATATAAGAAAAAATGCCCCGAATATCAGGACTGTTCCTATAAAATCGGGACATCTGGTCACCCTAGTTACATACCACTATTAGTAGTTCTGCAATTTCGTATTTAAGTTCTTTCAGAACTCTTGGGTGAATACCATCTCATCCTGGTAACTTATTACTGTTTAATATATTAATTTGTTCCAAAACCTCCTCTACTGAAACCTCAGTCTGGGACAGAGCCTCAGATTTGTCCCTTAAAAAGCATGGCTCAGGTGTGGGTATCTCCCTCACATCCTCTACAGTGAAGATCAATGCAAAAAAATCATTTAGCTTCTATGCAATGGCCTGCACTTTCTTGGGTGCTCCTTTAGCACCTCGATCATCCAGTAGTCCCACTGATTGTGTGGCAAGCTTCCTGCTTCTGATGTGCTTTAAAACAAAATTTGCTATTTAGTTTTTGAGTCTTTTACTAGTTGTTCTTCAAATTCCCTTTTGGCCTTCCTAATTATACTTTTACACTTGAGCAGAACATGCAAAGTAAGATCATTAGCCTTTCCACAGTATGGTCATTCACTTTTTAGAAACAAAGACTATAATTTTTAAAATAAAAAGTAACTCTTTTCAGACTAGATTTAGTTGCTTTGTTCACTTGATACAAAAAGTGAATCATAACTTCTAATAATTAAAAGTAAACTGAAGCACCTGTCCAACAGTTTAATCATTCTGATGCTTAGATATCAGGATGACTGAGACACAAGAGATGCATGTATACATAATGTGTGCATAGAGAGAGATCCATAGTACTATTTTTTGCATAACATGAGAGGACCTGAGCAAGTTATTAACAAAATCTTGTAGTTAAAGTAATCTCAATCTAATATGCTCTGTATGAAGCTGATTAGGAAAGGAAGGAAGGATGGTTTTGTAATGAAGGCACTGGATAGGACTCAGGAAATCTGGATTCAATTCCTGGCCCTGCTACAGACTTCCTGTGTGACTGTGGGCAAGACATGTGGGACCAGATTTTCAAAAGTGCTGAACATTCAGTCGTGTCAGTGGCGCCACTGGGTGCTGATTTTTCACAATCTGGCTACATCATTTAGGTGACTAAATGGGACCTGACCTCTCTTGAAAACATGGCCCCAATTGCAGCACTTCTGAAAACCTGCTTCTTAGTCTCTCTCTGTGTCTCAATTCCTCATCTGTAATATGGGACATATTAATACTTCCTTTCTCCCACCTTCATGTCTCTTGTCTGTTTGGATCATAAGCTCTTCAGGGCAGGGACAGCCATTCAATATGTAGGTACAGCACCTAGTACAACAAAGCTCTGGTCTAGCTGGGGCCAATAGATACTACTGTCATACAAATCACAATATTTGGCATGGTTTTCACTTCCTAATGTCCTCGTACCAATGCTGCAGTAAACAGTCAAATAGGATATCTGTAACTCTGTAAAAACCCAATAATCCAGAACAGGCAGAAAGTTTGACAAGATGACCTAATAGGTATTTCCATCTCTAGAGCAGTGGTCTCCAAACTTTTTTGATCGCGCGCCCCATCAGTAAAAAATTTTTGAGCACGCACCCCCTGCTGCGCCGCAGCAAAAAAAAAAAAAAAAAAAGAGCCACTCGGACTCCCGCCTGACGAAGCAAAAAATAAAAAATAAAATTAAAAAAGCGCTCCTCCTGCCGCGCACCCCCAAGGATCCTCTTGCGCACCCCATGGGGTGCGCGCACCCCACTTTGGAGACCACTGCTCTAGAGGCCACAGTTTTGCCCTGTCCTTTATTCAGATTTTAATTTGCTTTTGTATAAATCCTATTTAGCTGAATATTATAGTTACATATTAGGTATAACCCTAGTCCCATGAAACTCCAGTTAATGAAGGGAGCTGCACATGCCTATGGAGGAGAGAATAGAACTCGAAGGTAGTTAATTTTTCACTAGAGCCTGGGTTTATGGAACTGTTTATGCGGCAAATGTTTAAGAATTGACAAAGGGGGGGGACATTTCCCTTCTGCTCCCCCAAGGAGATTTCCTTTACCCCCAGTCAATTCTCCAGAGCGCCAATGAGGCTCTGAGTCCTTCCAGGAAGGTACTGGGAATTCCAACCTCTAGTTTCAGAAAAAGCTTAGCAGCACACACAAAAGTCAGACATACTCACATGTTTTAGAAGTTCATTTTCCCCACTTGGTGTTAATATCATTCCATTATTACAGTACAGAAAGGACTCTGACCCAACCACTCTACCCATTTTGATGACTGGTTATTAAATCACAATAAATAAGGCACAATTAACATATTAGTATGAAAATGGACATGTCAGTGTGGAATTGTATAGCTTTGTAGGGCACCTGGAAGGCTGTCAGATAAATCCCATACACATATAAGACAATACCATAACTCCATAATATTTCAAAATATAAGACAAGGCTAGCTCAAAATAAGAAAGCAAACCACTTTGCTCAATCAGAGCAAATCAATCAAAATGATTGAACACATCTCCCTTAGGTCAAAACATCCCTAGAATGTTGCAATGACAGAGGAAAAGTTCACTAACAATGGAATTACTCCACTAACAATGTAGCAAAAACACAACAGTTAAAAAACGTTTGGGGTGAATTACTGTCTCACTTAGCAGCCATTGTTTCAATAAATTCAGAACTTTATTGTGTTTTGTCTCTTTACTGTAGTAGTTTAAATTTGATGGAGAAAAGGCAGTCTACAATCAATTATGTGGCTGGAATTTTATCTCTCCTGGTAGGTGAGCTCATTCATTTATATTGACCTACAATTAGTGTTAAAAAATAAAAGAGGAACACATTCCTTCTCCAGCCACCTCACTCCTACAACACACAAATAATTATATTAATATTAATTATTACTTTTCAGAAGAGGAATCTCACAGTGCCTTCCAAACATTAACTATGCTTCAGGCCACCCCATTCTATACTTTCCCCCTTCTAGCAAAAACCTCCAGCACCTACATTAATAATTTTGCACTTCTACATTGTCTTTAATTGAAGGATCTCAAAGTGCCTTATGGGCATTAAATAAGTTGTGCCATGTTGCTCGAGCCAACTCCCTCACATACATGCACTTCCCACACAAAAACGTGAGTATGAAAGAGCTTTCCCTTCCAGAGTCCAGCGCACAGAGTATGGGAAGGGCAATTTTTCTTGATTCACAATACACTTTACAAAATCCCAGCTGGTCATCCATGTGGTCCTGCTACAGAGTAAAGAATTTGTTCCAGTTGCATTGTACACTCTCTAGCATTGTTTTGCTGGGAATCTCTTCAAAATGTATCTCCTTCATCTCTATAGCTTTTCCCTACTCCCCAGGATTCACTCCCTGTTTCTCTCCGTTTTCCTCTCTATTTCTCTTTCCCTCTCCCTTTCTCCTTCCAGGCTCCACTCTCATCTGTTGGCTGCTGCTTCTTTCCCCAGGAACATGAACCTGAGGAGCAGTATCTTCTTGCCAACTGATTGTTTTGAGGAAAGAGCTAACTAAGGTTTGGAGGTGGAGAGGAGGCTGTATGAGGGAGGACTGTGGATGGGGTTTACTGAAGAAGCAGCAGCAGGTGATAGGGAGAAAGGAGTGAAGCACCATTGGGGAACAGGACACACCAGAGACGTGGACAGGAGTGGTAATGGAATGGGAAGGAGCATGGCTGAGCAACAGGAAAGTTGGAGGCAACACAAATCGCTTTCTCATGTAAACAGTCCCATGACAAATAAACTCCTAGAGAATGCACTGCCTTGCAATGAAGATAAAAGTATGCGCACTCTACTATGAGTCAGAACAAAGCTGTTGGAAGCTAGGGTTTTCCTATTTCTAGACCTTTAAAGCTGAGGTTGTTCTCTGTATAACGTGTAGTGTCCTATTACCAGTTCTAGGAGTGTTGTGTGTCACCATGTGGTTTTCTCACCACGTGCACCCAGCACTTTATTTAAGTAAGAGGTTCAATAGAAATTCATATTCTGTTACTGCATGGGTACTCATGCCTCTCCATTTGATTATATTGATGAAGGAACATAGGAGGCCTTTTCTGCCGCATTAATTCAGAAAAGGGAATGAGGATGAACTAGAAGTCAGAAGGAAATGATTCTTTGGTACCTGTAGGGCTTTGCAGGAGGGCAGAACAGAATGAGGTGCACTTTCTTACTATATGCTTTCAGTCAATAGTGCTCATCTAAAATTAGTTTGTCCCCAAACCAACCTTTGGAAGATTTTCAACTAACCACTTAAAATCCGAGGTTAGAAATATAAATCTCATTTTAGTAAATAAAGTGAGTTGGAATTTTCTTAAGCCCCTTTTAATTAGCTATGGATTTTGTAATGATTACTGGTTGCACTGAGCTACATATTGTGTGTGCTCCATTTCTGATGTGCAAGGAGTGAGGGATCAACTGCCACTGTGTCACCATACCTCCATTTTCCCAGACCTCAGGGAAGGCTCCCTACAATGGGTGGGCTGAGGACGGGGAATGGATGTTTCTCTGTTGGATGGGGGAAGGGAAGATGCACGCCCACCATCCTCAAAGATTCCCTTTGAGAGGTAATCCCTCCTGGACTGCTTTATCTGTCCTCTGCTATGGAGGTCTCCCTTTAACGGGGGCAGCTCCATTGCAGTCACTCTCCCAGGAAATGTGGGGGTGGAGAGGATCTGAGGGGACCATTGGGGGGCACAGAGCCTCCATACAGCTTATTCCACAGACCCTGGCAACCCCCATCCTCTTAGTAGAACTTAGAGAAACTCCACAGGGAAGCCTCTCAGGCATGTCCTCCCTACCGAGACATCTCCTGCAGGTTTTCCCCCCAGAGGGAGCAATCCAGCCCCATGATTGCATTATCAGCTGTGGTATTTAAAGATCAGAGTTTAAAATTTAGAGAGAGAGGAAGAGGATATTGTTGGGAAGATAACTGAATGGGGAGAGGTTCACTAATGAATGAGTAGTTTACATTCTGAGGGTGGAGTTGCAAAAGAGGATCAACTGCATAGTTTCAGGATAGAGAGAATACAGCAGCAGCTGGAAAGACATTACCAATGGGAAATCCTGGAAGTTGGTTTTGATATCTCACTTTGCTTAGTACATTCTCATGGGTTAGATATGCATATCAAATATGAAATACCATACTTTAATGTTGATACCAATACTGTGAATATGTTCTATTGCTGTGCTAAACAAAAGGCAACCAACATGTACTGGTTGTTTCTCTCAACCAAGTGAGAGAAATACAAAACAAGTGATAATATTAGTGTACAAGGCATTGGTTATATTTTATCTCAGAAATTTGTGTTCAATTTTGGTTACTTTATCATCAGAACAATTATCAATGAGAGGATAAATATAAAAATCAAATAATTTGAGATTCTAGAAGCATTTTTTGTGAAGTAATGCTAAAGCCTTCGAGATTATACACTATTAAGAAGAGAAAACCCCAGAGTACCCTAAAGGAAACATTCTGGAGGGATTTGATAAATGGGAACGACATAAACTATTGACATTGGTGTGGCAGGACGTGATCAGAGTAAACAGGAAATTCCAGCAGAACAATTTCACTTTGAGTTGTTAACATAGGAAAAAAGCTGCACAGCAAAATCACTATCAGAAGGCCTGAATAGTACTTGAATAGTAGTACTTCACTCTGCTTGTAGTCTTATTGGCTCTGTCTTGACGGCAAAAAGATTCAATTATATTAGCTTAACATGATTGAAAAACCCTCACCACTCTCATTAAGATGCAGACTAACACAACTGAAGGTGTGTTCACTTGCTCCCTCCAGGCCAGAGGTTCTCAACCTTTTTCTTTCTGTGGCCCCTCCCAACATCCTATACAAACTCCACAGCCCACTTGTGCTACAACAATTGTTTTTCTGCATATTAAAGCCAGGACCAGAGTTAGGGGGTAGCAAGCAGGGCAACTGCTCGGGGCCCACGCCATAAGGGACCTCGTGAAGCTAAGTTGCTCAGGCTGCAGCTTCAGCCCCAGTTGGCAGGACTTGGGGCTCCAGGCTTCAGCCCCATGTGGTGGGGCTTCAGCTTTCTGCCCTGGGCCTTGGCAAATCTAATGCTGGCCCTGCTTGGTGGACCCCCTCAAGCCTGCTTGCAGCCCCCCAGGGGGCCCCGGATGCCTGGTTGAGAACCATTGCTCCAGGCCACAGCAAGGCCAGCTAGGTAGAAACTATATTTTGTAATTCAAGATGACTGGAAGCTTGAGGTACAGTATATACCGTATAATGGTCTGACCCAATTTGTATTGAAATTGATGCCACTAACTTTAATGGCAGACCTTCAATCCTTAAAGCGACAGAGCACAGGTAAATCTAACCCTGACATTCGCTTATGGGTGTCACAATAGCAGCTATTCACAATTCTTTCTCCTTCACCATCAACCCCAAACAATCTCACACCAAAATTCTGAATCCTACTGACAGAAACTCCCAGAAATACATTCTGTCCCATTCAACAGGATGAAAACATGCTGTGAAAGAATAATAGGGCCTTTTAATGGGCGTAAGCAGACTGACAATTCATGTCCACAAGTCTCTGTTAAATTATTTCTATAACACAGCTATCTTATAAAACTACAAAACTAGATACAAACAAACAATTTAGTACACAAAAGTTGATTTGGCTTGAGTTAAGGAATCAAAATGGCTAATTGAAGCTAATACAGAAGAAGCAACATAACACTTGAAATAATTTCCCAATCAGATGCATAATACGCATGTATTTCCTTTCAGCATACATTGATATGGACAGAAACACACAAAGAGCTGGGCCATGCACAAGGAGGGGGCCAGCAGGAGCATGGGCCCCTGCAGAAATCAGCGGGGGGCACAGAACTCAACACAGAACCTTGTACACAGGGCCGTGTTGGGGAGAGTGAGCTCCTCGGGTCGCAGGGCCTAGGGTTACCGATTTTGGATGGACATATTCCTGGAGGTTTTATCATATGACATAATCTTTAATTAAAGATTAATCTTTAAATTCCTGGAGACTCCAGGACAATCCTAGAGAGTTGGCAACCCTAGTGGGGCCACGGCAGGGTCACAGAGCTCCTCTGGCCCCGGGGCTGCAGTGGGGTCACAGAACGCACCCCTCCAAAAGTGGTCCAATTTAAATTGCATGCCCCTGCAAAGAGCAGAAGAAATTTTTGAGTTTCCTGTGGCAAAAATACCACAGAATTTATAAAACTCCACTATGGAAATCAGCCACCCTTGCTACAAACAGTTGGCCCAGCTTATGTGAAGTGTGTTCTGTACAAATTGAGTGGTGTTCAACTCTGATAAAGAAAGACACTTTTGTGAGAGTGGAACAGATTCAGATTTTCAGTGATAGTCTTCTCGTCTCAGTCATACTGCTCTGCTCTACAAATGCAGGTGGAGTTTGTGTAAGTAGACCAACTCTTGGTTGATGAGAAATGTCTCCCTGTCTTATATGGAAAATGAATTGTCAGTGTTGTTCAGGGCAGTGTTGTAGAAGGAATGGCTACTCAGCGCAGCCCGTGTTGAGATCCTCACTTGTTTCTAAATATAGAAAATTTCCCAGAACATATTTCTCTCCCTCTAGAGGCACCTCAGGAGAATGTGACTCAGCAAACAGTGAGGATGATTAGCAACCATGAAGGAATGCTTTTTTCCTGTGAAAGAACTCTGATCCCCCTCTCCCACAGAAATGCACCCCTGTGTTTGTATGTGTCTCACTGCTAATACAGCTGTAGAACAGGTCACCTGCCAGTTACTTGATTTAGAGTGAGGACTGCGTTGTGAGTGGGCACCATTGCTTAATAAGGTTCTGGGGGGGGGGGGGGGTTTGTATCATTTGTTGGTGAGAAAATTAATCCAAATTCTTTTTAAAAGAAACTTTTTTTTGTTCATTGTGGTACTAGTTGTGCTATGAAAAAAGGCAATTAGACAAACATTGGTTTTCTTTATTAAAGAGTTCCAAAAGCCATTTGACATAGTTAACCATACCTATATTAATATTTTGTTATTTATGTTACAGTAGCACCTAGAGATTCCCAACTGAGGTTGGTTCTACATTGCTGTATACAAATTCCTAATAAGAGATAACCCTGTCCTGAAAAGTTTGCAGACTATTTAGGCAAGACAGACAAAGGGTAGAAGAAAGGAAATGATGTCATCCTTATTTAATAGATGGGAAAGTGAGGCATTAAGAGAGTAAGGGCTTGTCTACACTGTCCCAGTTTGGACTAGGGGGATGTGAATATCAATGCACACCAAAGTGCTGCTCTGTAACTCCCCTGTATGGACACTGTGGATGCGAAGTAAATGACTCCTAGTTTGTATTAATGTAGTCCTCTTCAAATAAGATTACATTAATGAGAACTAGGAACCTTTTACTTCACACCAACAGCGTCCACACAGGGAAGTTATAGTGCAGCACTGTCGTGCACACAACTATGCACACCCTCATAGTCCAAACCGCAGGGCAGTGTAGACTTAGCATAAGAGCTTTGCCCAAGGTCACACAAGAAGTCTGTGACAGAGCTGTGAATTGAACTACTCAGATCTCCAGAGTCCCACTCCAATGCCTTAACCACAAAACTATTCTTCTGCTCTGAACCTATGTTTGTTGTCCTTTTATAACTCCCTTATACCAATCTCTTCATTAAGTCCATTGCCAAAACTAGACATTATGAGCCAAATTCTGCACAGGGGTTGTTCCCACTGATGACCTAAAAAAGTCAATTGGAACCCACACACCCCTCCTTACCTGCTTCTGTGAATCCAAAGGTAGAATTTGGACCTTAATTAAGAAAAACTGACTCTTTCTCACTCGATTAAGAAATATTTTAAATAGCCAAATTGGGAGTGGGTTTCAAATTTAATGTAATTTAAAGACTTTTCCTGAGCTTTTAAACCAAGTTTAATCCTGGAATGAATTTTTACAGATGTTACAAATTCTCTGTTTCAAGGGAGGTCTTAACAGAGACAGTGACGCAACCTCAAGTAAAACTACGCAAGCAACACAGCTATTATGCCACATTAATCTCAACAAATATATTCTCTAAATGCAACTGAGTATTAAACCTATTGAAAGAGTTTGTGCAGGAGAAGGTGGTTATGCAGTAGCAGTTTTGTTTAACATTTCTTCCAGTCTCTGGCTAGTGCTCTAGACACTACTAGAAAAGGGAAGGATTTTGCAGCTCCTGGCACTGCGTGTTATCTACCAGCACAAAAAACAAAGATTTATTTTTGGTTGCCGAATGAGCGAGAATGAAATGCTGAGAGCTCTGTAACGTTTCACACTGTTGCCATATTTTTTAGACCCTAGGAGCCAGAAGAATGTTCTTGGAAAGAATGTGTTTACAGAATAATCATATTTATCCATCAGAGAATCTGGTTTTGTAACGTTAAACATGGTATACAGTGAAAAAGCTGAGTGTGTGATACCTCAGCAAAATTCCCCCTTTTGTTCTGTATTTTAATAAGTTTCAGTTATTTGTATTTAGCAGTTCTGTTTTCTAAACAATTAGAACATTTGTAAAACAGATAAACTTTCATGTGTGGAATAAGAAAAAATACATGTTTGCTAAGGCGCTATTTAAGTGTTTAGAATGTTTGTTTTTCCCACAATGCTAGTCAGATTTCACAAGTAGGGGTGTTTGAATGTATGCATTGAAGGCTTTACATGAAATCAGTTCCTACTTTCAGACCTTTCAAAATGTCATACTTAATTTTAACCTCATTCTACATTGCAAGTTTTCTATAGTGCAATCTGGATTGATTCTTTTGGGATCTAGCTGTACATTCTCAAGCTCTTTGACTTCATTGATTTAATAGTGAATGGCACATTCCTGGAATGGTTTCAACAGAAGGCTTCTATGTAATATGGATATGGATAAATGTGACAGAGTGGACCAGTTTGTATTTTAAGTAGCAATGTTATCCCTGGTTGTTCTAGTAGTGCAGTTTCTTTCATTCCAATTCCTCTGTTTCTGTAAAGCTGGTTATCATGAGAGATTCAGAGTTATGAGAAATTGCAGTTAAACTACCACTTTATAATGAATTGCTTTCTAAGAAAAGCATAGCAACTGGAAGTGATCCCATTGCACATCTGCAAACATTAGACCAAAATTTGCTCCCAGTTCAGTTACACTGGCGTAACCACATTGAATTCAGTGGAGTTAATCCAGAATTACGCCAGAGTAATTAAGAGAAGAATTTGTCCCAGAGATTGTATTCCTAATCAGACAGTTATGCCAATGCATTAAGAGACAAAATATTCCCAAACCAAGAAAATTCTACAGCAGATTTCCTAGCTGTCATCCTATTGGGACAGTAGGGTGTGCTTCCTTTCACAGTGCCAAGGGATCATAGAATATCAGGGTTGGAAGGGACCTCATCTAGTCCAACCCCCTGCTCAAAGCAGGACCAATCCCCAGACAGATTTTTGCCCCAAATCCCTAAATGGCCCCCTCAAAGATTGAACTCACAACCCTGGGTTTAGCAGGCCGATGCTCAAACCACTGAGCTATCCCTCCCCCTATGAACCTCCCAGCAGCAGATTTTCACCACCAAGTTCTGCATGCCAATACATAACTGAAGTTGACATAATTTAGGTTGATTTACAGCGATGTTTACACCATGTTGTGTCGATGGTAGGGTTGCCACGCATCCGGTTTTCGACTGGAATACCTGGTCGAAAGGAGACCTTAGCAGCTTTGGTCTGCATCGCTGACCAGGCCGCTAAAAGTCCGGTCGTTGGCGCAGTGGGGCTAAGGCAGGCTCCCTGCCTGCCCTTGCTCCACACAGCTCTCAGAAGCAGCCAGCATGTCTCGCTCCTAAGCACAGGGGCAGCTGTGGAGCTCCATGCGCTGCCCCCACACCAAGCATCGGCTCTGCAGTTCCCATTGGCCAGGAACCACGACCAGTGGGAGCTGTGGAGATGGCACCTGAAGGGGAGGGCAGTGCACAGAGCCCCCTGGCCACCTCTGCGCCGAGGAGCCAGACATGCCAGCCGATTCTGGGAGCCACCTGATGTAAGCGCTGCCCAGCGCCCGTGCCCAGAGCCTGTACCCCGAACCCCCTCCCGCACCCCAACCTCCTTCCCCAGCTCTGAGCCCCCTCCCACACCCAAACTCCCTCCAGGAGCCTGCACCCCTGCCCCAGCCCTGAGCCCCTTCTGCACCCAAACTCCCTGCCAGAGCCCACACCCCGCACTCCCTCCCACATTCCAAACCCCTCAGCCCCAGCCCGGAGCCCCCTCCTGCACCCCAAATCCCTCATCCCTGGCCCCACCCCAGAGCCTGCACCTCCTCCTGGAGTCCTCACCCCCTCCCACACTCCAACCCCCTATCCCAGCCTGGTGAAAATGAGCAAGTAAGCGGGGGCAGGGCCTCAGAGAAGGGGTGGGGCCCCAGGGAAGGGGCTGGGCAGGGCTGGGCAGGATAGGACAAGGGTTTTCGGTTTTTTGCAATCAGAAAGTTGGCAACCCTAGACGACGGGAAATGCTCTCTTACCTTACACCTCTCAGGGAGGTGGAGTACAGATGTTGATGGGAGAGCTCTGCCATTAACTTAGCTTGTCTTCACCAGACCCGCTAAATCGATGCCACTGCAACGATTGCAGTAGTGCCGATTTAGACAAGCCCAAAGATGTATTTGGCTTAATTGCCATACCAAGTAGGATGGAGGAGGTCCTATTTGTGGGATTATATTCATCCTGGACTGCCATTTGCATAACTGTATTTTTTAATAATTCTTTCAAAAAAAAAAAAGAAGAAATCTGGCATATCTGTGTTTTGATTTGCAAAATATGTGTGCATTCCATTTTCCCCTAAAGGTTAAGCAGAACTAAAATTAAATAGCACATTCAGATCAAAGCAAATAAAGAACAGGTATAGGCTGTTATTTTCTTCAGTTTGATTACCAAAAAATATAGTTGTCATATTTTTAAACTGACAGGGCAGCAGAGGGCCTGGCCAGAGCAGAGCACACTCCAGTAATCCCCACCAGCATAAAAATCCCTAGGGGGGCATTGCAAGACAGTACAATTTAGAGCTGCTCTGAGGGTAGTCTATTTTATGCTGGGTCAAATGGGCTCCAGGTTCTCCCCAGAATTGTGAAATAACCAAGTGGTGAAAGCCACTTTTGCCCACCTGCTTTTCCTCTCCAGTGCTCCAAAGCTGCCCTGCAGTTTCAGCCCTGTATTTCCAGAAGTGTTATAATGTATAAATTGCCTTATAACAACTGCAAGAGTGATGAGAGATTTCTTTTCTAAAATCTGCATATGATGATACCACCTAGCTCTTATATGGCTTACTTAGTATCTGTAGAAGTAGTATAGGCATCCGAAGAAGTGGGCTGTAGCCCACGAAAGCTTATGCTCTAATAAATTTGTTAGTCTCTAAGGTGCCACAAATACTCCTGTTCTTTTTGCGGATACAGACTAACACGGCTGCTACTCTGAAACCTGTAGAAGTAGTAGCACTTAATTCTATCAAGTTTTGGCATACATATAGTTTTCAGATGCAGTGCTACATGAACATAACTAACTTTTCAGTTTATTCACTGCTTTACCATCCATGGTCATAACATTGCTCAGAGTAGTGCTGCCAAGAGCACACTGTAGTCCTGTTAATATCACATGACAACTTGAGATTTTGTGGAAACCTCCTCTCACAAACTGTTTATACACTCACACTGATATTTGTCTGAAGATATATTTTGTACTCTTATTTCCTTACAAATGCGTCAGCAGAGACTTCTGTTTCTTTACACTTTGTTTGCCAGACAAAATGTGAACAAAAAAAATTGTTCATAAATAAAATTTGGTCATGAAATCAATGATTTATTCATTTTTTCATTCAATACAAAAAAAAGCAAGAATATGAAAATGTGCAAAAATTACTAAAATAAGTTTTAATCACACTAGTTCATTAAACTGGTTGCAACCAATTATCTTGCTTATCCATAACCAACACAAGCCCGTAAATGCATTTTTTCTTGTTCGATATAGTGTTAAATCTATAGGCTATTTTATTTATGTTATTCCCAATTCCACAGTTCTTACTCAGGCAAAACTCAGGTTGATATCAATTGTTTGCCAGAACAAGGACTGAAACATCAGGCTCTTGAAAAGGATATATTTCAATGGTCTGATTAGAAATATAATAAGTAGGGTAATTATAACCCCTATTCCTCCTGTTACAATTTCCACTCCACCCACACTGAGAGGGATAGTATGTCTTTCCACTTTAACAGCACTATAAAAAACAAAACGAATTATCTTGTGGGGGTTTAAGAACCCTGGCAATGCAGACAGATTTCAGAACAAGTCAAAGGAGTGAGCCAAAAATTTTTGTTTACCATGATTGCCATTTATAAGTAATTTTGCAGGAGGCAGAATAGAGCATGTGAATAACTACAGAAAATGACCTGGAATAATCTTACCAAGTTGTAGTGAATGAATGGTCTTTTTGTGGGAATAATGAAGAGGGAGTAGATAGGAATGATGTAGGAGAACTTAAACAATAAGCTCTGTATTTCATGCTTCTGATAGTAAGTGGCTTTGGAACATTTATTTTTCATAGTATTTACATTATGTATTGCTACTTCACTCAGTGATTGATACAAGTCCTCCTGTTGTGAGGACATTTTATGTTACTTCGTGAAGAAAATCGAACAGATTCAGAGTGAACTACTTGCTTCTATGTTTGTAGAGCAATTGCTGGAGGATACAAAAGAAAGTCTTCTCTGCTTGAGTTTAGGCCAATGTCACTGACTGCAGTACTACAGATATTAGGAATATTTTTGGTTCAACATCCTTTGCATTGGACCCATGTCCTTCCTGGCTGATGAAGACTAGTTGGGAAAAACTGGTCACTATTATTGGATATTGTCAGAGTCTGCCTTAGGGAGGGCACCTGGCTTCTATCGAAGAAGCTTATCAGGTGGCCATCTCTCCAAAAAAGTCCACCCAAAGAGAGGTTATTGTAAAAGAAGGCAACAGCTGTGTTGGAAGTTCCCTTTCCCCACCTCCTGGGGAGAGTGTCTGCAGAAGCACTTGGACTATAGCCAAGATTTTTCAAAAATGGCTAATGATTTTGAATATCTCATGCTGGGCATCCAAATTTTTTTTAAAAATCTTGGCCTATGTGGTTGGACTTCCTTTGTTTTAGAGCCAACGCTAGGGAACGGTCACTCTATGCAACATGTTTCCCCAAGGAACTTCTGCTTGGAAATTCATGTAGGAGTTAACAACAGTTTAACCAGAATAACTCCCACTCTGTGCCTTCCATATCCTCAGAGGGAAAGTTGGAGTATATGAGAGACAATGGCAGCAAGGCACCTAAAAGAGAAGTGAATCTAGGGAGTGTCTGTGGGCCAAATGGTGTAAATCAGCATTGATCCATTGACATGTCAACATAGAGTGATGAATGTGCTGAGCCGCAAACTCACTACTTTTCCCCTACCTCCTGCAAACACTTGCTGAAGTATGACCTTCCAGTGGTGGAAGAGCAGACCCAATCCCCTCTTCAGGCCAATAGGATGAAGGGGTGGGAACTCTTTTTGACCTATGAAGTGAGCTCTCTATCACAAGAATGCAGCAAGAACAGGAAAGCTACATGCAGAGCAGACTGTAACTGTCAAGCATTACGACAGGATAGTGGTCTGTGAAGAACTTGTGGGGAAACAGCAGAGACTGGGCAGAGGGCTGAGTAAAGAGGGGCCCTAAAAGGAACTCTTGGGAGCACAGAATCTATGGCTAGCCAAGGCTTTTTAAGGGACAATAGCCTGCAGAAGGCTATTACAGCCAAAGTGCCCCTGACACTGGGGTTTAGCTTGGGAAGTGGTTAGTGTGCCCTGACTGGATGTCAGGCCCAAAGAGAAGGGGATTTTGTGCTTGTAAAAGACAAGTATATACAAACAGAGACTCTGGGAGAGACTTGTAGCCTAATTGCCAGCCGCAATTGCAGCAGCCTGCTAGTGGGAACTGTGTCAGGGAAGCACAGCAGCAATAGCAGGATGATTAGGCAGACTGGACCCCAGTGAGTGACACCACAGATTGCTAGCTTGCAGATTACCTACTTGCCTGTAATAGAGGAACTCACTGAAGAAGGAGACTTCAGGTGTTAGGCCTGATAACCCTCAGTTGGAGTGCCCCCCACAGGCCAAGCTAAGAACAGCAGTGTTTACCTTAAAGTGTTACTGCTCAAACTACTGCATCACTGCAACCTTTTCTTTTCTGTCAGCCCCAGTAAACTATCCCTTCATTCTAATCATATATTAGAACCCACCAGCTTCTAGCATTTATAGGATCTGGCAGATGAAGGGCCTTCAGGACTTGCCTCTGAGTTATGAGAGGCCCTAAAGGAACACCAAGTGCACCACTAACTATCCAGAGGTTTGGTGTAGAATAGTATTAAACAAACTATATTAATTATAGGAGTATGGTTGATTTGTATCAGCTGAGAATCTGTCCCACTGTTCTCATGAAGGCCTCCAGATCCGTGGAGTTAAGCCCTGCATTCCTTGCAGACCCAGTACTGCTGCAACAGAAGTAATGAATAATCATTTTAAGGCAACCTCTTCCCACTCTTTAAGTAGGTTTGGAAGGATTAAATTTTTATCAGTAAATGTCGATTTCACCAAACACATACAAACCAACAAAAAAAATTTCCATCAGTAAAAATCCAAATTTGCATATAGGCAAAGTAAGAAAAATGCTGCTTGAGAACTTTTTAGAGCTGATTTAAGAATGTTTACATTGTATATTTTGACATGTGATGTTGACAATTTGTGTTTTAACAGTTATAAAACTTCAAATTTTTGAATCTCAACATCTACTGCCATTAAATAATTATCTAATTCCCTATTAATTCCCTGACCCCTTAATTTCCCATAACTCTGAAATTTAAATTGATAAAAATAGGAAACATTCTTAAAAATAAACTATTTTCTGTTTAAATTATAAAAAAATAAAAATTGAATTCTGACACACCAATCTATAAAATTCAAAACCCTTCTCTCTAAGGGAAACCTTCCTCAGAAATGAACTGATGTTTAGATCAAAGTTATATTGATGCAGAAGTAATCTATCTCTCCAGCCTCCGTTTCCTGCTATATTTAGAGGCGACATTAGGTGGCACAGATATGTAGAAAATCTGGAAACCTGTTTAGAGTACTTAAATCTTCCTTTTGTGAATGCTATCATCTGATCTACACTACAGAGTTAGATAGAAGCAAGGCAGCTTACGTCAATCTAACTCTGTAAGCGTCTACACTAAAATATTGCTCCCATCGATGTAACTCGCCCACTACGCCAGCTTAATAACTCCACCCCCACGAGAGGCATAGCGCTTAGGTCGATGTAGTTAGGTTGACACAGTATCAGTTTAGATACTACATTAGTTACGTCAATTTTAGTGGCCTCCGGGAGGTGTCCCTCAATGCCCATCATGACTGTTCTGGTCACCAATTTGAGCCCTGCTGCCCAGCGACCAGGTATGCAGGTACACACCACTCCCCTTTTAAAGCCCTATGAATTTTTGAAATTCCATTTCCTGTTTGGCCAGCTTGGAGAACTCACATAGCAACCGCCCAGCTGACCATGCCAACCCCATGCAGCTAACGCAATCCTGCCTGGAGTACACAGGAGGTGGTGGATCTCCTGGGTCTGTGGGGAGAAGAAGCTGTGCAGGCACGGCTCCAAACCAGCCTAGAAACATCAACATATACGAGCAGATCACTCAGGGCAGGGGAGAGAGAGGCTACAACAAGGACACGCAGCAGTGCTGCATGAAAATCAAGGAGCTGCGGCAGGCATAGCAGAAGACAAGGGAGGCAAACAGTCTGCTGCAGACATACTGCTTCTACAAAAAGCTACATACCATCCTCGGGGGAGACCCCACTACCACCGCCAAGAGCCCCATGGATATCTCAGGGGAGCTGGAGTCACAGGCCCCTGCAGTGCACATTGAGGAGAAGGTGTTGGACTGGAGGAGGAGTTTGGGGGACAGGCTACCGGGGGATGCAGTGGTGCAGCGAGCAAGGACCTTTTTCTGATGCTGGAGCAGTCAAGCTAGTCCCTACCGTACAGCACCGGCGAGCCTGATGCAGGGGAAGGAGCCTCTGGTAAGTATGAAGTTTGCTTTGATATTGCAGGGACACATCTGTTCATTTATTATTTTTAAATTAGGCTAGAAGAGGTAGCGAAATAACCAGTAGAAGTAGAGTTACTATCTGCTTCTCATTCCCCTGTACAGTTAGGCAGAGGGGGCCCTGCAGAACAGTTTGTTTATGTGCACTGGGATGTCCCGTGAATCCTCCACAGAGATCTTGAGGAAACTCTCCTGGAGGTAGTCTGCAATCCTCTGCTGAAGATCTCTGGGGAGGGCTGCTGTATTTCTTCCACCACACTAGGACACTTTCCCACACCAGTCACCAATTACTTCAGCAGGCACCAATGCAGCACACAGGCTAGCAGCATACGGACCCAGTCTGCAGCTGCATTCATGCATGAACTGTTCCCTTTCAGCCTCCGTTACCCTCAGGAGTGAGATATCAGCTAAAATCACCACCGCCTGTGGAAAACAGTGCCAGTCAGTTGCCCTATCCACATATACTGATGCCTGTGTGCTCTTCCCCCCCCTCCCCTTATTGTCCCAAATTGCCTCCTTTCCCCTGGGCTGTACTCGCCATGGCTGGGATTGCTGCCATGCTCTATGAATCCCAAGGAGAAGTGAGAATGTCGTGCTTGTAACTTGTTTGGATCAAGGGGCGTGAAAACACTCACAATAGTATCTCTGTGCATTGTGTCTTCTGCAGCTAGAAATGTGGCCTTGAGGGTTCCTCCATCTACACCAGTGGAGTGGCTCAGTCAGAAAAGAAGGAGAAGAAAGAGGCTGCAGGACAACATGTTCCAAGAAATCCTGCAAGTCTCTGGTGCTGCGGATACCGAGCAGAGGGCTTGGAGAAGGACCCTTTCTGACAGAATGGAAAGGGAGAGTGTGGAGAGGAGAAACGCACAGCTAAAGGACAGAGACGTGCAGCAGGACATGATAACACTTCTCAAGTGCCCGACAGATATGCTGGAGACTCTTATGACCTTCAGGTTCAAGTCACTCATGCTCACCTCCTGCTGCAGCCTATTGATAACTGCATTCCAGGATCTACCTAACCACATACACCCCCAAATTCCACATATGTTTCGGGCCCACTGCAGTACCCCTACCACTCCACCATGAGGGAGAGTACACACAATCTCAGCTGCACATACGCTGACCCATGAGAGATACAATTGATGTATGTGTTTTTGAAATGAGAATGACTATTCTTTCCCCGTCAAAGGTTGTTTCCCTGGAATGTATACAGTTTCATTCATTTACAATTTTGTTTGTTTGCATTTGTTTGGAATAAAAGTCTATTTATGGAAACTTAATTCATCTTTATTAGTTCACAACATATGGTGGCTGTGGCTGACACCATTCAAAGATAATAGCAATAGGTTCATTTGCAATGTTATATTACCCCACTCAGCACTCGTTACAAGGTTCATACCGGGTTTCTAAAAAACAATGCCAGGCAGAGCACGCTACAGCAACACATACTACTGTGGCTCACTATTCAAATGGTCTTTCAAAGCCTCCCTGAGCAGTATAGCTCCCCACTGAGCTCTTCTTATAGAACCTGGTATCTGGCTGCTCAAAATCAGCAGCCAGGCATTATACCTCTGTGCTCCACCCTGGCTGAAACTTTTCCCCCTTTGCTTCACAAATATTATGAATGACATAGCAGGCAGATATAACCAGTGGGATTTTTTTTCACTAAAGTCTAATTGAGTGAATAGACAGCACCCTTTCAAATGGCACATTCAACAGTCATTCTGCACCTGCTGAGCCTGTAATTGAAGTGCTCCTTGCTGCTGTCGAGGTGGCCAGTGTACGGCTTCATGAGCCTCAGGAGTAAGGCATAAGCTGAGTCTCCCAGGATCACTATTGGCTAGGGTTACCATATTTAACAAATAAAAAAAGAGGACCCTCCACGGGGCCCTGGCCCCGCCCATTTCCCACCCCCAGCCCCGCCCCAACTCCTCCTCTGCCCCGCCCCAACCCCGCCCCCTCCTCCCTCCCACTCCCAGCCACGCGAAAAGGGCTGCCCGAGCGCTACCGGCTTCACGGTTTGCTGGGCAGCCCCCAGACCCTGCGCCCCCGGCCGGCGCTTCCCCAGCGCAGCTGGAGCCCGGGAGGGGAAGCGCCCAGTCGGGGGCGCAGGGTCTGGAGGCTGCCCGG
>NW_020664372.1:31713089-31735024 GCF_002925995.2 Terrapene triunguis
AGAGCCGAAGAGTCAGGGGAGGAGCAGAGCAGCCGCGGGAGGGGAAGTGCCCGGCCGGCATTTTCCCGGACATGTTCAGCTTTTTGGCAATTTCCCCCGGACGGGGGTTTGATTACCAAAAAGCCGGACATGTCCGGGAAAAAACGGACGTATGGTAACCCTACTATTGGCATTTCAACATCCCCAATGGTAATCCGCCAGTCTGGAAAGAAAGTCCTTGTTTATATCTTTCTGAACAGGCTCGTGTTTTTAAAGATGCATATGTCATGCACCTTCCCTGACCAGCCTGCACCGATGTTGGGAAAACGTCCCCAGTGATCCACAATTGCTTGCAATACCATAGAAAAGTAGCCTTTTCTGTTGATGTACTCTGCGGCAAGGTTGTGTAATGCCAAAATAAGGATATGCGTGCCATCTATCACCCCACCACAGTCTGGGAAATGGTTGCTGCAAAACCATTCAGAATGTCCTGCACATTGCCAAGAGTCACAATCCTTCTCAGCAGGATGCGATTAATGGCCCTGCACACTTGCAACACAGCAACCCCCACGATGGATTTCACAACTCCAAATTGATTCCTGACTGATCAGTAGCAATCTGGCATTGCAAGCTTCTACACAGCGATCGCCACTCCCTTCTCCACCATGAGTGCAGCTCTCATTTTGGTGTATCTGCAGTGGAGGTCTGGGGCAACCTCACACACAGTTCCATGAATGTGGCCTTGTGCATTCAGAAGTTCTGCAGCCATTGCTCATTATCCCAAACCTGCATAATGATGCAATCACACCAATTAGTGCATGTTTTGCAGGCCCAGAACCAGCTCTCCACTGTATGCAGCTGCTCCATGAATGTCAACAACAACCTTGAATTGTTTCTTTCTATGTCCATCAGCAAGGCAACCTGCAAAGCATCGTCATAGCCTTCACAGCTCCTTTGGTGGCTCTTGAGAATACTGAAGGACCAGGCTCGTTGTGTGCACAATGGTCAGAACAATACTGAAGAGCAGTGCAGGAGTCATGCTTCTTACAAAGATGATGGGTGCACGGGTTTGCGGGGCTTTTGAAAAGAGGGTGCAACATTATGGGATGCAGATAATATTACAGGATGGAGAAAACTGCATCATGGAACATTAAAACCATGTTCCCAGTCACCCCTGCACGACTTGTTTGTCCCCATGAGGCTTTGCAAATCCTTCCCAAAACACCCTGCGCCAAATGGTGGTAAGTTGCACAGTGGGATAGCTACCCACTGTGCACTGCTCTCTGCATCAATGCAAGTGCTGCTAGTAAGGACATGCACCACTGACACAAGGAGCGTAGTGTGGACATGCAAAGACGATTTAATTACTGCAGCAGCTGTACATCAACTTAACTTATGTTGACTTAATTTTGTAGTGTAGACATGCCCTTAATTTCCTCCAGGAGATTCAAATCCTACAACATATCTAAACATGTTTAATGCATATTTGAAAGAAACTTGTGGTCCCGATAAGTACATGCTTCCATACGTGGCAAAAATATTTTATATATCATCTTGTAATTATTTTGGGTCTAGGTTGAATGCGTCAGTTTCTTCCCCAAGTGATTACGCAGCTTCAGTTTCTCTTCTAAATCACAGCTTTCTGTCCAAAATTGTACTCTATTTATTACAGTGGTCATATTACTGACTGTCTGCAACAATATTCAAGTTATCTCTTCAGTATTTGGATGATCCTTTTAAGGGACATGAAATACTTGTTTTTCCAGTATCCATTAGGCCACACTTTGGCTCCTTGAGTCTGGAGGAGCTATGTTTAGTACTAGCCTCAAAGGAGAGATGGAGCTGTATACCATCTTTGTACCCTCATGGGGTACTGAGGGCATGGCCGGCTCCAGCATTTCTGCCGCCCCAAGCAATTGGGGGCTATTGGGGAAGAAAAAAAAAACAAAAAAAAACGCGATCGGCGGCGGCAGTTCAGCGGCAGGTCCTTCGCTCCTAGAGGGAGTGAGGGACCTGCCGCCCCCGAATTGCCGCAGGTGCCGCCCCTCTCCCTTGGCCGCCCCAAGCACCTGCTTGTTAAGCTGGTGCCTGGAGCCGGCCCTGACTGAGGGCCAGGTAGGTCATGAGTTACAGAGAAGTCTGAGAGATATTGTCCCTTGTGACTGCCCGAAATGGCCTCCAAGGTGCTAGCAGCCAGGGATCACCAGAATATAATGCACTCCAGCCACAGCCTTCCCGCACACCTGCTACACCAAGGGCTGTGAAGGAGGGTGACATAGCAGCACTAAGCATGTCCATAGGGACACAGGAACTGACCTTTGTCATAAATGGTTTCTGAATCTCTGTTTTTCCAAACTGTAAGATTCATCAAGTCATTCACTTTTATGACTCTGGGATTGTTACATTTTTATTTTGAACATTAAATATAAATGTATATGTAATGTTTCTTTCAAGATTTAGAAACACACTGATTAACCATTCAAAAGCATTGGGACATGATGGAAAGTGATAGTATTTACTACTACTTTTCTGTTTAATATGAGTGACTTAGCTATGTTTTTTACATGATTTTATTTTACTGTCTGAATGTCTGGGAGAGTGAGTGAGAGTTGCTTCCCGAGACTCCATTCACTGGATTGTTGTTTTAACTTCCTTTTTTTAAAAAATCAGTTAAAAAATTGTGGGAAATGACATGAGTTTTAGGAAAAACATAAGTGACCAAGGCATAAATTCAGGGTCAGTATGACTTTTCATGTTTGTTGTACTTTGGTCAGCATGTATTATTACCCTGCCACATATTTTTGGTGTTTATTATGTAAAACCATTGACATTTGTACTGAAAACCATCCTCTGAAATGTTTCTCTAAGCATCTTTCCTCTTCCTTCATTTCACAGCTTTGGTGGATTTATTTTTTTCATTTTATTGTGTTGAAAGATTGCTTATGACATTCTGGAATTTGAAGCAGCGTAATAAAAAAAAAACTGACAGAAATTCACCCCATGCAGAATGGCCTATGTAATGCCCTACACATCCTCTGTGAAGGAGTGTGAGTGAAGATGCCAGACAGAGGATTCTGTATGCTCTGCCGTGGGGCTCCCTGCCAACTCAAAGTAGACTGGTCTGGAAGGGGCAGGGTCGGCTCCAGGCACCAGTGCAGCAAGCAGGTGCTTGGGGTGGCCAAGGGGAAGGGATGGCACGTCCGGCTCTTCGGCGGAAATTCGGCAGCGGGTCCCTCAGTCCCTCTCGGAGGGAAGGACCTGCCGCCAAAGTGCCGCCGAAGAAGAAACCGGCGCGATGGAGCTGCCGCCGAAGTGTCGCCGATCACGATCGCGGCTTTTTTTTTTGTTTTTCCCCGCCGCTTGGGGCGGCAAAAACCAGCCCTGGGAAGGGGGCAAGGAGTGCAGCCTGGGATGAGAAAGGGCCATTGGATTCCCATCTGTTTAGTTCCCGTAGCCCAAATCAGTGCAAATGGGCACTGTTGCAGTCTGACATATTGCCTGTGAATTCTGTGTCTCAGACCCCATGAGAGCTCAGTGGTTTGAGCATTGGCGTGTTAAACCCAGGGTTGTGAGTTCAATCCTTAAGGGGGCCATTTAGGGATCTGGGGCAAAAAAATTGGTCCTGCTAGTGAAGGCAGGGGACTGGACTTGATGACCTTTCAAGGTCCCTTCCAGTTCTATGAGATAGGTATATCTCCATATATTATATTATTATTATTAATGAGCCTGAGCTTTGAAAAACTGTGCCCACAACTCAGGACTATGACCAGTAGCGTGAACATAATCCTCAAAGCTATTCACACATTAGAAAAAGTGTCCTTCAGCTCTGCGTCATAAATGAACTGGAAAAGCTGGAGCGGAGAGTACTTCCTGTATTGCAAAATGTGATGGATGTTGTCCAATTCGACATAAAGATCTTTATTATTGGCATCTGAACATTCCCCATGTGTCAGTGTCCAGTGAAGGTCTGTACAATTGTTCAAGAGTGTTTTTCTGTCTGCCAGCAGCTTATTAAGGTCATACCAAAAACCCCAAGTATTTTCGAGGTGCTTCATAACTTTTCTTTGATGGACACTTGAACAGTGTCAATGAGCGAGCAAAAAAACTGCCTCTTGAATTTTTCTTTCAAGCTTCCCATCACCTAATCTCTGCCCTCGTAACCAAACTGTCTTTTCTTCCAATGAATACAAAGTTTCCTTGAAGACAGGCTCAACTCCTACGTTTTCCACCATTTCTTTGGCAACAATGATGGCATCTTCAAAACTGTTGTCTCTGTAGGCCACAACGAAATCAAGGCAACTTCTCATCAAAGTAATAGTGGTTGTGTCATCCATCGACTGAGTTTGTAATGCCTTGCTTACAACGTTTACTTGGAACAGGGTATCGTGCCAAACCACAATTGAGACCAGAAATTTGAAGTTAGTGATTTGGTTTGCCAGGCTTTGCGCCTCGTGTCAGATTCCAGTCTCGACTTTACTCAACTGTGCCAGTTCCATCAGGATGTCATAAACTCAGTCATTTGGTATCTCACTGGCCTTATGCTGTCAATGCATCTCTCCTAGTGAGTGTCACTTAGTGGCTTCATAGTCAGATTTGTAACATTATGCATGAGGATCTTCCACCTGATATTTGATGCTGAAAACAGGACGTATATCCTTTGCAGTACTCTGAAGAGAGATACTGAATCTAAGGAAGATGACGCTGCATCTGACATAACCAGGTTAAGGGAATGGCAGCCACCAGGCAAAAAGAAAGCTCTTGGATTCAGCTCAAGGATCTTTGCCTAGATGCCACTGTTTCTTCCCTTCACGTTCACGCAGTTGTCGTAGCCTTGGTCGCGGCAGTCCTGAAGTTTTATTTTATTCTCATTCAAAATGTTCCTAAACAGTTCTGTTAGGCCTTTTCCAGTAGAGTCATCCACAGACCGGAAACTGATAAAGTGTTCCTTTACTTGGATACAGCCATCCTCGTTGTCAACAAATCTTACTGTAAATGACATCTTTTCACTGTGACAAATGTCGGGAGTGGAGTCCCTTATTATGGCATAGTACTTTGCTTTGCCAAGCTGCATCAATATGTTATCAAGCACCTTCCTTGCCATAGGGTCAATCAATTCGTTTTCAATTGTTTGGCTGCAGTAATGGTCTATAGCTTCTTTACAAACTATTTGACATAGGTGCTCGCACCTGACATCATCATATTTCCCAAGGAGCTCTACCACACTGAGGAAATTACCGTTATATTCAGTGAACAACTTTTCTGACGAGCTCCGGAAAGCCAAATTATTCTTTGCAAGGAAGAGGGTAATTGAGATCAGATGCTCAAACATGTTCCTCCAGTGCTGGGTTTCTACATTAATAATGTGCTGGTTTTCTGCATCTGTGAATTTATTCAGTTTGATCCTGGACTCAACCTCCATCCATTTGGAATACCTGGTGACTTTTTATGTTGCTTCAGAGCACCAGCTAAGTTATGCCAGTGATTGTACTCAGAAAGCGCAAGCAACCGTTTGGTATTCTTGTCAAATATTTTCCAACAAAACCAGAACACTTTGTCACCTGATTTCGAGTAAACTAGCCTATGCTGATTCAGTTTCTCACCATTCTCAAGCACTCTTTCACAGTGTGATTTGAGAAGTGTCACTTCTGCTCATTTACTGGCAATGTCATATCCTCAATTTTGCCTGGTCCGTTCAAAATTGTACGATCCATATCGGCAGAGTTTAGGATCGCCGGCCATAAAACAGGATCTGATGTATCGATTTGTGGTGTGTAATTTTTCTCACTGCTGTTTCTGTCATCGTGCAAGGCTGATTCTTCTTTATCGTTTCTCTCCTTTTCATGTGAGCCACAGTCTTCTCTATCATCATTCTCCTTTATGTTGCCAAGAAAACTGGGTGATTCTCCATCACTTTCCTCACATTTCCATTCCTTATCTTCAGGTAAATCTGCTAATTCCTTAGCAATAGGACTTCCATCATTTATGCTTCGCCCCTTAATTTCTTCTGCACTGAGACTATCACTACCTAAAGCCCAGTCTGTGTTGTCCTGTTTCAGATATTTTCCCATCAAATTTGCCCCCTGCTGCAAACTAGATTGCAATTGAGCATTTCACTTCTTATACTGAGCTTCTTTTATAGTTTCATCGCTTTCCTATAAGTAATTTCAGTGTCTGATCCATCACCCTCTCCCAGTCCCTATCACTTTTTGTTACAGATTTCCTAGCTACCTCTTGGTCATAAAGCTTTCAACTACTTATAGCATTTCCAATGCCATTGATGCTCAAAGGTGCAACAGTCAATGCCCCTAAGTTTTGTCAGTTATTTTCGTAAATACCTCTCAATTCTACTAGGATAGGTAGACATCTGGGTAAAGGAATGAGTGAACCTGTTCTTCCCAATATGCCTTTAAAGAAACAGCACATTAGAGAGAACTTTTGATAGTTTAATGGTTTAAAATTAATATTCTAATTCCAGTATTCTAATACAGTAGTTTAAAACAGGTTCCTAACATTCTCCATTGTATCTTCGTTTTAACTGTCAAAAGAGCTTTAAAAATTTTCTCTTTTTTTTTTGTTTATATTTTCTGCATATCTAAATTTGAGGGGAGGGTTGGAGCTAGGTGGAAATACCGAAGAACTCCCCAGTCATCTTCATAGTACTGTTTTTCATAAAGATAAATATGTTATATCTTAATGTTGCCGAACTGTTTCTTATTCTTTCATATAACATAGGGGGGTTTTCCCCAGCATCAAGCAAGTGAACTTTTTCCTGTGTAATAACAAACACACACAATATTTCACATCTGCCCCACACATAAAATACTTACTCAGACATACATGTTTATAAATTCAAGTTGTCACAGTCAGAAAAATGCATGAGCTGGACACGTCTGTATAAGTAACCAGTAAACTAATTGGGGAAATATGATAAACCACCTGTTTGATTCAAATGAATAAACAGTGCTGAAAGGAAACAGGAGTTAGATAGGGGAGAATGGCGTTGTCCAGTGCTTACCATAGTTAGATAATCATGCAACTGTGTCTTCTGTATGATGCTTCATTAAAATTCTTCCTGACTTGAGTAATCCCCATGGGGCTATGAGAATCTTAATTTTTTGGAATTAGTTCCATTCTTACAATGTATCTAATATGACCATATGTAGAACCTGGAGATAAAATCAGCCAGAATCTCAGGGGAAAAAATATGCAGCCAGCTGGATTTATATTTTTCTCCATAGGATTTGGGTGAAAACTTGTTCAGCTACATATTGCATTAAACTGGCACAGCCAGAAACATGTTTTTATGTATTCACAAACAGAATGCTTCTTACAACAAACTGAGGCAAACGCTTTTAGGGTTATTGGGCCAAATTCATTTGTATTATAACTCTTTGGAGTTACTACACAAATTAAATTAGCCATTGCGTCTATTAGGAAAATAAGTAAAGTCTTTACTCAAAACACTGTTTAAAGAGAATTCTAAATGCTTTTCCAGCTTTGCTTCCCCGTTCTACTGGGTGCTCTTTTGTTTCCCATCCTGAAAATGTCACAAAACATTTGCATATGTTTAACACTATCCTGAGTTGTCTCAAGTACTTCTGTTGACATTTCCATAAGGAGACACGTAACTGTTAATGGCAGAAACACTTAGTGGGGTTGAGACTATCAGATTCATATTCTATTCATAATAACCAGTCTTCATAGCTTTCCTGTCGACATAATTACTCCACCTCAACAAGAGGCGGAAGCTATGTCGGCGGGAGAGCGTCTCCTGACAACATAGCACAGTGTGGACACTGCTTTAAGTTGATGTAACTTACGTCGCTCAGGGGGGTGTTTTTTCACACCTCTGAGGACATAAGTTACATCGATTTAAACGGTAGTGAAGACAAACCCTCGGTGTGATCATCTGTGTGTAACTTTCAGTGGAAAATGTACTGGCAATTTTAGATGCATTAAAAGGCAATTGTGCAGTCAATATTGGTATATCCATATGATGAAGTAAGTCAAGGAGGATGCCTCTTATCTGTTTTAGAGAAGCATGGATGCTTTACTGGATTGGGTTAGGATCATATAAAAAGATCAGAAAGCAATATCCCAAAGGAGGAAAAATACATACATAAGCATATATTTTGTAGACTTCACAGAAAGAAAAATATTTCAAATTTATAGATTTCATAAACTGATCATTTTGAGGATCTGAAAGAGGATTTGGAAAGTCAAACATAGTCATATATTGTTTGTAGTGGTTGTTATCCAGATATCGTTGAGGTTCCCATTCTTCCGTCTACCCAAATCTCTCTGTGAACTCATTTTGTATACAAAATGTCTCCTGGGTTTGTTATGTGAATCACTTTAAAGATCACAAACTTATTCTATTCTCCTGTAGACTCTCTGATACCATAATGATGGGAATAATAATAGAATCATAGGACTGGAAAGAACCTCGAGAGGTCATCTAGTCCAGTCCCCTGCACTCGTGGCAGGACTAAGTATTATCTAGACCAGTGTTTCCCAAACTTGGGATGCCGCTTGTGTAGGGAAAGCCCCTGGCGGGCCAGGCCGGTTTGTTTACCTGCCGTGTCCGCAGGTCCGGCCGATCGCGGCTCACACTGGCCGCGGTTCACCGCTCCAAGGCAAAGGGGGGCTGCTGGAAGCGGCGCGGGCCGAGGGACGTACTGGCTGCCGCTTCCAGCAGCCCCCATTGGCCTGGAGCGGTAAACCCCCACCAGTGGGAGCTGTGATCAGCTGGACCTGTGGATGCGGCAGGTAAACAAACCAGCCCAGGCCGCCAGGGGCTTTCCCTACACAAGCGGCGTCCCAAGTTTGGGAAACACTGATCTAGACCATCCCTGACAGGTGTTTATCTAACCTGCTCTTAAAAATCTCCAATGATGGAGATTCCACAAACTCCCTAGGCAATTTATTCCAGTGCTTAACCACTCTGACAGTTAGGAAGTTTTTCCTAATGTACAACCTAAACCTCCCTTGCTGCAATTTAAGCCCATTGCTTCTTGTTCTATCCTTAGAGGCTTAGGAGAACAATTTTCCTCCCTCCTCCTTCTAGCAATCTTTTATGTACTTGAAAACTGTTATCATCTCCCCTCTCAGTTTTCTCTTTTCCAGACTAAACAAACCCAATTTTTTCAATCTTCTCTCATAGGTCATGTTTTCTAGACCTTTAATCATTTTTGTTACTATTCTTTGGACTTTCTCCAATTTTTCCACATCTTTCCTGAAATGTGGCACCCAGAACTGGACACAATACTCCAGCTGAGGCCTACTCAGTGTGCAGTAGAGCAGAAGAATTACTTCTTGTGTCTTGTTTACAACACTCCTGCTAATACCTCCCAGAATTATGTTTGCTTTTTTTGCAACAATGTTACACTGTTGACTCATATTTAGCTTGTGATCCATTATGATCCCCAGATCCCTTTCTGCAGTACTCCTTCCTAGGCAGTCATTTCCCATTTTGTATGTGTGCAACTGATTGTTCCTTCCTAAGTGCATTTGTCCCTATTGAATTTCATCCTATTTACTTCTGACCATTTCTCCAGTTTGTCCAGATCATTTTGAATTTTAATCCTATCCTCCAAAGCACTTGCAATCCCTCCTAGCCTGGCATCATTCACAAACTTTACAAGTGTACTCACTATGCCATTAAATCATTGATGAGTTATAAATACTTACATAAGACTAATCAGAGGCATGATATAAAAGGACACCTACTGTATTTCAATGCTCTTATTCTGTTTTAAATTAAAAAGACAAGAGATTCCCAAACATTTTCATGTTGCAAATCACATCTTTATAGACAGAGAGCCAGATCCTCAAAGGTATTTTGTCGCCTAACTCCCATTGATTTCAAACAGCACTTTAAAATCAGGATGTACAAAAAATATGTTTATAAATTTTATTGGGTCAGACAGTCCCCGGATAGCAGGTAGGTCTCAGAAGGGCAGAGTGCCAGCTCCATACTATTGTTACCCATTCCCACTGACCCAATGGAAGCCATCTCATTAGACACTGGAGGTGTGAGTGGGGCGTGGGTGTCAGGCCAGAGGGAAGAGAATCTGTTGGTGGAGGGACAGCTCTGTCCACATGAACAGGGCTGTAGAGGTTAGAGAGCTTCCATACAGACAACCCAGGCCTCAGCTTTTCCCCTGAGATCTGTACATGTCTGCGGGTTTGAGGAAATCACTCAAAATACCTTTGCACCACTCATTCTGCACAGGGAGCAGCCTTTTTATCACCTTTCTGAGGGAACAATGGCAGTAAAATTCCATGGGGGGAACCTCATAACAATTCCTGTCCCCTGCACAGGTGATTCTCACATAGGGGTCAACTTGGCCTACTACCATATGCTCAGATTAAATCCAAAACCATTCGCGACAAGTGAGAGTTGAATGATCAAAAAACTATTTACAGTTCTGCTAGTGGTTCCCATCACAGAAATAATTACACTTTTGTTCAAACAGAAGAGAAGTATAAGATGGAAAAATTGGCATACAGTAGATTGTGAATTCCTATAGGGGTTTTAATTTTCATATACACTTATACTCATGTAGTCTAACAAGCTTAACATTTTGGCCAGTTCCAAAGTGTGGAAATTTCAACACTGGATGGTTTTGGCGGAAAAAAAGTGTTCTCACAAATATAAAAAATGAACAGATGTAGCTATTGGTGCTTCCAACGCCCACTGACAAAAAACATCTGTGTTGAACTTCCTGAATTTTTAAGATCCTGAGAACACTCCCACACAGCACTGGAAAAAAAAAAAAAAAAACATTTTAAAACAATTGGCTGGCAGATCACTTTTCAGTTCTATTACTGAATGTTCTAATACAAACAGGTGTTGGTTGTTGTGTTTTCCTTAAGAGCTTAACTAACCAAGCAACAAGTTTATAGTTATTAAAAACCAAACCTCTGGCTCAATTGCCTGACAGGTTATTAATATTTGATATGGCTTGTCAGAAGCTAAAACTCCTGATCTTGTGAATTCACTGGTCAGGGTATTAATAAAATAAGTGAGAAAATGAAAAATAAATAAATAAAAAGGTTTTGGTGTAGATATTAGCAGATAGAAAAGGATAGAATTTCACGCTGCATCATACATTCCCTGAGTGTCTAGCCTTTAAAATTCTTTCAAAACCCATGTTGAATGAAAAGTTTTTTTTTTTTCTTTCTATTTTGGAAGCCTACTATATTGTGCTAAAAATGACTGATATATTTATTCTATTTCTATTTCAATATATTCATTAAAGTATATATCACTTTTTAGGCCTTGTGAGCTAAATTCTTCCCTTTAATACATCTCCTCTACTGCCATTTAAACCCTGGGAGTTGTAGATGCATCTCCACTTTTATATCACATCCATCATGTTAATATTTGAGTACTTCCAAGGGCTGATTTGGCAAAATGTTTATTAACTTGTTTTCTAAATTAATTTGCTGTTGCATGACAACTGAACTTTTTTTGAGTAATTTAATCAAATATTAAATGCTAAAATACTAAAATGATAAATGAGTGTTGTAGAAATGTTCTGCAAAACTGGCAGTTAGCTCTTAGGGCATGTCTACACTTCTAAAAAAATGGCTTCTTAACTGTGGTAAGATAAAACCATATTAGCTAACTCGAGTTAAAATAGCAGTGAAGACATGGCAATTTATCTTATAACTCAGACTAGTAGCTCATGTTAAAGCTCATAGGGTAGACAGGGGTTGAGCTAGAGCTGCTAATCTGAGTTAAAACCTGATCTCCTGGGTCTTCATTGCTGTTTTAACCCAAGTTAGATAACCTGAGATAAGAACACATCTTTTTTTTTTTTTTTTTTTTTTTTTTTGTGTGGAATATCCTTAGTCTGAAGAAGCTTGCTGTATCTATTTAAATGGCAGCAGTGACTCAAATTAAACATTAAGTTTTAGTTATTTATTTGATAAAGACTCAATATTTAGACTGAACATGAAGTCATAATATTTAGATAACCATAAAGGTAAATTATGTCTTCGGTGGGGTTAACCAATGAGTGGACTCCTCGCTGTATGACTGGACTCCCTGTTGCATTACTGTGCCAGATTACACAAATATAAACCAGAGTAGCTACACTGATAGCATTTCTCCTTCCACTCTCACACACAGCATCTGCCTAAACTGGAGGCTATGACAGGGGGCAGTTACAGACCACTTATGCTGGCCCTGCACTGGAGGATTTCCTGTAGAGTATGGAGATTATATCAGGGGGCCAGAATCTGGTCTAGAAGTTTTACTAGGTATATTAATCTGAAACCAATAGAAACTGGGCTAAATTGCTATCTGGAAATGCTATAATTTACATTACTCACTGTACTCTAAACAAAAAAGAAAAAACTTTTTAAGTGGTCATAACATTTTCCATCTTATGTTTTTATGCTGAACCATTCCTAACTTCCAAGACAACACTACTGTTTTGCATTACAACTGGTAATGTGTTTGGCACTAATTGACAACTTGGTTTAGTAATCTGATGCATGTTACATTCAGCACTCTTTCTTACAACATAATTTTCATGCATGAGTTTTATGTCATCTGCTCATCCTTAACTGAATAATAATCTTATATACTGTGCTCCATACTCCTAAAGCTTGGTTATTTGAGATCAAATCTCTGTCTTTTGAAGTCATTGGGAGTACTGCCATATACTTCAATAGGATCAACACACCAGGCAGAGCTGGCAATATGCCACAAGAACCTGATTTTAAATTTCTTGGGGGATTTGTGAGTTCTGGGAGCCAAACCCCTTACTGGTTCTGTAAATAGGAACACTCCCTCCCCATCCTACCTCCCATGAAATACCCTGTTGAAAACTTAGCATGGAAAGCCTCATGGAGTTTTGCCTATCCTGGCCCTTTTCTGTGGGTTTTCTGCTGTTTTTGTCCTGGTAAAATTGTTTAGAAAGAGGAGAACCCTACAAAAACACCTCAAAGCATTCCTCCAAATACTTTCATGTATTCTTAAAATAATTTGGAGATATACCTATCTCATAGAGCTGGTAGGGACCCTAAAAGGTCATTGAGTTGAGTCCAGCCCCCTGCCTTCACTAGCAGGACCAAGTACTGATTTTGCCCTAGATCCCCAAGTGGTCCCCTTAAGAATTGAACTCACAACCCTGGGTTTAGCAGGCCAATGCTCAAACCACTGAGCTATCCCTCCCCCAAATCTTCTGTGATATGAAGAATTTTTAAACTGAATCCTTTGAGTTTTTGACCTATAATTCCAATGTATATGTTCTTGTACCAAGCAACAGAGGGTCCTGTGGCACCTTTAAGACTAACAGAAGTATTGGAGCATAAGCTTTCGTGGGTGAATGCCCACTTCATCAGACGCAAGTAATGGAAATTTCCAGAGGCAGGTATAAATCAGTATGGAGATAACGAGGTTAGTTCAATCAGGGAGGGTGAGGTGCTCTGCTAGCAGTTGAGGTGTGAACACCAAGGGAGGAGAAACTGCTCTGTAGTTGGATAGCCATTCACAGTCTTTGTTTAATCCTGATCTGATGGTGTCAAATTTGCAAATGCTCAGCAGTTTCTCTTTGGAGTCTGGTCCTGAAGTTTTTTTGTTGTAAGATGGCTACCTTTACATCTGCTATTGTGTGGCCAGGGAGGTTGAAGTGTTCTCCTACAGGTTTTTGTATATTGCCATTCCTGATATCTGACTTGTGTCCATTTATCCTCTTAATAGTGACTGTCCAGTTTGGCCAATGTACAGAGCAGAGGGGCATTGCTGGCACATGATGGCATATATAACATTGGTGGACGTGCAGGTGAATGAGCCGGTGATGTTGTAGCTGATCTGGTTAGGAAACCTGTAGGAGAACACTTCAACCTCCCTGGCCACACAATAGCAGATGTAAAGGTAGCCATCTTACAACAAAAAAAACTTCAGGACCAGACTCCAAAGAGAAACTGCTGAGCTCCAGTTCATTTGCAAATTTGACACCATCAGATCAGGATTAAACAAAGACTGTGAATGGCTATCCAACTACAGAAGCAGTTTCTCCTCCCTTGGTGTTCACACCTCAACTGCTAGCAGAGCACCTCACCCTCCCTGATTGAACTAACCTCGTTATCTCCATACTGATTTATACCTGCCTCTGGAAATTTCCATTACTTGCGTCTGATGAAGTGGGCATTCACCCACGAAAGCTTATGCTCCAATACTTCTGTTAGTCTTAAAGGTGCCACAGGACCCTCTGTTGCTTTTTACAGATTCAGACTAACACGGCTACCCCTCTGGTTCTTGTACCAGCGTTTGATCTTCTAGGGTGACACGACAACTTCCTAGAAGATCAAACAGTTTTGGGAAACATCTCATAAATTAGATTAAAGCTTGGGAAGAGAGAACAGTACAAAGTTTTTAGTTTACTGCCTACAGAAGAGGACTGCGGCTTTCTTAGTTTTAGTGGCGAGCATTCTTTAATAGAGGTTTTTATGAAGATTTAATGTTTATTTCTTCCTTATTCAGAGAAAACATTCTGTGAGCTGAATCACTGCTCTGGAATTCATGTTAATGTAATTTCCACTGTCCCAGGAATAAATGTCCTATGTCTGGATGAAACAGCTGAATGACCAGCAAATTATTACCATACCAATAGGCTAACCTGTGTTCATTTGGGTTATTTTTAAATTTAATTGAATTTATATTTTCTTTATTCTCTGGTGTGAAAAAACAGCTTTTTTATTAGATGAGAGGGAAGTCTGTTTTTCAGGAGATAAGTCGGGCTGTGAAATATTCAGACAAATAACCCTCTGTAAAACATCAAAGGGGAATTGAAGAATAGGGAGAGCTGCCTCTGTTCTATTCTTTTAGGCCTACTGCATCTCTCAGAACTGCACCAATGTTGTAGAATCAAATGCTGACTTGTTCAAGGTAAATGTAAAATAGTTGCTCCATTTCCATTATCAGACATGCAAGTTAGATCATAGAACACTATCTTTCTGGAAGGCTGGTGACCTACAGCACATGACGTAAGTAGCTGAATCCAGTTTAGCAACAGAATACAACTTAGAGCAGTGAGGGTGGGAATACTAATTTTTGCAGGTATTTGATGTGAAGTTTAAAACCAGCTTGCTGCTGGAGAAATAAACAAGATTTTTGCTCCCTGGTCTAGAAAGGTGAGTCTTTCCCTAGAAAAAGAAGAAGCCTTAAAAGCAGAACATTTGAGATATAATGGACAAAGACGATCGGTCTGATTGAGCCTGTGTGCCATGGTAAAGGCTTGGCCTCATCAGTTTTGGCAGTAAAAAAAGCTTTCATTTTAACAAAGTCTTTAGCCTGTATGGTTTGGAGTGAAATGAATAAAAGCCATGCAGTTCTATTTCACAGTTAGTACAGCATTGTTAACTATTTCGCAGCTGGTCACTTTAGCAGAAACATCCTACTTCTCCTGCATTCTGGGATTTAGTATCAACACATTTTTGTCGCGCTCTAACTTCTTACTAAGACAGTCTCAGAGTTCAAGTTAGGTATGCGTGTTTCCTAAATGTGCACCTTTGTTGTTTATGTACATTGTCAAGAATGATAATAGTGAGTGCCATCTAGTGGCAATTATTGAATTCTCATGCTTGCATTAAAAGTCAACTGAAAATCAAAGCATAGGGGTCTTTTAAAATTAATAGTTATTGCTGTACTGATTATGTAGAAGTAAAAGTTTATGATGATCTAATAAAAGCAAAGTCATTGGTTTTGTTGTTGTTGTTTTGTTTTGTTTTGTGCCCAGGTATGTTTTCTCCTCAATGGTTGACATTATTAACAGTTGAGTGTGATTCACCATGAGTACAGTACTTAAATTTAACTTTCTGGTGGAGTTTTACTAAATCTTATATTGTTTGACCTTCTGGCAGCAGGGGCTGCAAAAGTGGTGGTTGTTTTAAAATCATGCTAAAACTAAACTTCCGGTAGTTGAGACATGCCTAAAATAATTTTCCAATAAATGAGCTATTTAGTATACTCTTTATTCCAGAGCTATGAATTCCAGATGGGAACATTTTTGATTGCATATTCATTTTTTTGTTGTTTTGTGCTTTACAAAACATCTTGTTAATTCCATTGTGAGGTATAATTTCTTACAGAGAGAACTATTATACCTAGGGTAACTAGTGTAGAATTTAATGCATTTGTGATCCTAGGTCATAATAGTGTAATGCCCTCTTCTGGGTCACCATAAGTGCTGTGGTGACACAGTCCCACCGAGTAGCTGACAATGTGTCCAGCATAACACACAATCAAAGGCAAGCACTACAGGTGCTTTCTAAACCTGCCCTAGTGCTTGGTGTGTTCCCAGTAACCACTGATGTGTGTGTAATAGGGTGACCAGATGTCCCAATTTTATAGGGACAGTCCCAATTTTTGGGTCTTTTTCTGATACAGGCTCCTATTACCCCCCACCCCCATCCCGATTTTTCACACTTGCTCTCTGGTCACCCTAGTGTGTAATAGAAAAACAAGTTTTTAGTAAAGCTGAGAGGAAAGAAAGAGTGCACACATATACCCCTGGTGTGCAAGGATTGTGATGCAAAAAAAATGTGAGTTATTTCCTACACTGAGAATCCCAAAGGGGAAAGACCGTTAGGGCTCAGGCCTCTTGTGCCTGGAATTGACTATCCAGTGACTGGGCATTGTCTGTTGTTCTTTCTGAGACCCTTACATTACATCTTCCCCTCTAGCTAGCGGTGTCCATAGTTATCCAGCACCACACGTAAGGGCTCCTCCTGAAAGGGCGACTATCAAATTGGCTGGTCCAGAAGATTACTTCTAGCTCCCCTCTCTGGTGGAGACTACTCCAAAGCTGAAACAGTCCTTAAACTTATAGCCTGGTTTCTCCTGTTAGTGCTATTTTTGGCAAAGTAAATGAACAACAGAGGTGCGCGTTTACGGAATACTTGTAACAGCTTATCAAGGACCTAAATTTGTAAGTATATGACCTTGCATCAATGTAATTTTCATTCTCTGACAGGCTGATCTTCCTAGCCTTGGCCCCTTCTGAACTGCTCTCTGATTTCAGAGATGTTCTACTTCTGATCTCCTCTGCCCCTTCCTACCAGTGGCTTTCTACTAGCCCTGCTAGAACAGGTTTGCAGTGCAGCTTCTCCTTCATGCACCCACTGGGATGCTCTTTCCTGAATTAGCCTTCCTCACTCTGACACTGCTTGTTTTCCTAATGACCCTTTCTATTCCCATCCCTAGTGAATGGCTTCCTATCATGCTTGTTTTCTCCCCCTCCATGGTGGACCAGCTGTCAAATGGCTACTAGCATTAGATCTAGGAGTTCCCTACCATTTCCTTCTCCCAGCCATCCTCCTTACAGTTCTTATGAAAGATTGTTTTTCCCTCAAAATTTCCAAGTCCCACCTGACTGTCTATCTTGGCAAGACTAAGGTCTCAGATAAGCACCAAGGAACTGGTGGGATGCCTTTACATGTAGTCAGTATCACAGGAATCGAGATTTCTCTTCCACAAGTGACCCTTTAAAAAGTTCAGGGCATTAACCTAGTCTCTCCTCTCCCACCCTAGGATGACCTATGACTGCAAGGTAATTCTGTTGTGGGGAAGAATGAGTCATCAGATTCACTACACTGGCTTTATACCAGAAAGTGTTAAAGAATAGACTTACAATGAAGTATGATGGAGTATGTTGTCAAGTATGGTGAAGCTATGGCAACTATTCTAATTCTATGTGATTACTGCTCATTGTTAGTTAAGTGCCTCCTTCTCCTCACCCACATGCTGTCCTGCTTATTTGTCTCCTCCATGTATGACATCTTGTCTTTAGGGTTATAACCTCTTTTGGAGCAGAGATTGTCATTTATATATTTGGACAACACCTAGCACAATGGGGCCTCAACTTGGTTGGCCTCTAGTCACTACCACAACATAAATGTTTAATAATAATCATAACTGTTCCTTTGTTTAACTTTTTAAATTTAGCAGTGGGGAAAGAAAGCTTCAAAACATGAGCTCTCTTCTTCTTGAGTGGTCCTAAAAGAATTGGAGGTTAAAAAATGTCTAAAGCTTATGGATATGCAATATAACTTTGGAAGTCTGTTCAGTCTTTTCATAATTCTCTGGGGCTTAATTACGGAATGTAAAGTTATCACTAAATTAAATCACACCCCTGAGAGCACTTTCTTTCATGTACCTCATTTACTGAACAAGCACCAATTTGCGTCAGACGTTGCAAACATTTTCTGGGAAGAATTCTTCCAGGCTTCCTAGAATTTCTGACCTTTGCTCCTTACTGTAAATAGATTCTGCACATGCCTGTGTTGGACAATTTAATTGTGTGAGACCTCTTCCAGTTATTTTAAGTCATGGGAAGAACACAGCAGGAATTGCCTACTTAAGGAATGTATCCTGCCATTGATGACTGTGGGCATGTCTCCACATTCCTGATCCTAGAGCCCACCCTCCTTGTGTGCTCTATTAGTTATTCTGCTGTCTGTAGATAGAGACACACTCGGGGCAGATAGGAGTGAGCAGGATGAGGAATTGAGCTGCCTCTTGCTCAGATGTTTGTTGGTCCCTTTGTCCATCTGAGCATCTCCCTCATTTTTGCCAGTGAAGTATCTGGCCCTTAACTTATATGTGTATTTGTTCCTATTTAATATGCTGACACAAAAGAAAGATTCACCTCCCATAGCCAAATAATCCCAGTTTTGCTTCGCTGATAAAGCAAACTTGCTCTAAACAGCAGGACGTTGCATTACATTCTTGTTGAGTTGTATATATAGGATGGAAGCTGTTTCACTATGACAATTTAAATATTTAGATCCATTGTATCCTTTGGCACCACTCCTAAGTAATCGGTTCTGTTAGATTAATTGAAACAGGATAGAAAATAAGGTGCAAGAGATCCATACTGGTGATTAGATCCAGAGGAATAAAGTGTAATCCAGCTGTAAACCATCTCATTCCTGGCCCCTTTCCAAGCAGAAATTGTACTGAATTTTGCAGATGGTTTCATTATGTCAGCTCCTCAATATGGTCTGGGCTGAAATAACATAATGGATTTCCTGTAGGGAATTTAGGTTAGATATTAGGAAAAGGCTTTTAATTGAAAGGATAGTTAAGTACTAGAATAGGTTATCAAGGCATGCTGTGGAATCCCCATCATTGGAGGTTTTTAAGAACAGGTAAGACAAACACCTCTCAGGGATAGTCTCATATTTGGTCCTGCCTTAGTACAGGGGGATGGATTAAATGACCTCTCATGCTCTCTTCCAGCCCCACATTTCTATGATTCTGTGTACAAATCACACTCAGACTTAGGGGTGAAAAAGCCAGTGCTTTAGCCACAAAACCTACCTACATGGTGATTTTTTTTTTCTGAATAAGCCATAGTAGAAAGGAAAAGCCTAACTTGGGTCTTGGTTAATAATTGTGAACAAAGTGAAAACAAAGAAATATGGAAGATCTAAGAATAATTATTTATGATTGATCATTTTTATACCACAAGCATATATCATATTTTGGTTGGGAGTGTTGTTTCTGTTTATGTTATTAAAGCCACTGGAGTGTTTCTCTGAAGGGCTACAATAGACAGAATCTAATTATGAACAGAGGAGTGAAAATGAAAAAGGAAAATTTGTGAAGTATGTCACACAAGTCACAAGACAGAGCCCATGGTGTAAAATAAAAATAAACCAAGAGATTGCCTAAAACTCAACCACATATTGTTAAGCATCTTGACTACGTTCTGGATCCAAGAAAGTGATCCAGGATCAGTTTTGTTTCTTTTCCTTTCTCTGGCCCAGTGGCATTAAGTGAAAATGGCACCAATATTCTTCACAGGACCAAAAGATTGGAATATTTGATGTATTATGACCTTATGTATTTTATCTATTTTGGAAGGGGAAATAGTTTCAAAGAAGTGAGATGGGGAATATGTGATGGATCTCTATTATACTAATAATTTCATTCCGTTTGTACACACTTGTGTATATGTTATTGTGTGGTTTGTAGGATGCCTTGCTACAGTGCTTAATTTGTGCCAGGGCTTTCCAAGGCTGAGCCCCAGCATCTCTAGGTTTGGCAGTTCATAGCACCGGCACCTCTGGGCTTGCTGCATCAGTTATGAATGTAAAAAAATGGGTAGAGCCCCGGCACCTAATTGCTTGAGCCCCAGCTCAATTTCATTACAAATTAAGCACTGCCTTTCTGGATGGCCGGTCATCCTGATTAAGCAGATTTCCCGGTTAAAAGAAGATTGTTGTTAATTATTATATGTTAAGTGCACAGCAGTAGTCCCTAAGAAGCCATTTTATATTTGGAATGGTTCTCAAAATGCTGTATGTCACTAATCTCCAACCTGCTGATTCACTTGACTAAGGATACGTCTTCACTTACATCCGGGTCCGGATGTAAGCAATCGGTTTTCTGAGTTCGATTTATCGCGTCTGGTTAAGACGCGATAAATCGATCCCGGAAGTGCCCCGGATCGATCCCGGAAGTGCTCGCCATCGACGCTGGTACTCCAGCTCGGCGAGCGGAGTACGCAGCATCGACGGGGGAGCCTTCCTGCCGCGTCTGGACCGCGGTAAGTTCGGACTAAGGTACTTCGAATTCAGCTACGTTATTAACGTAGCTGAATTTACGTACCTTAGTCCGAAGTGGGGGGGTTAGTGTAGACCAGGCCTAAGTCTCAAAGAGATCTTTTCCCCGCAATTTGAATTGAAATGTAATAGAAGAGTGTAGCGCTAGTTGGGTTTTGTTGATCCTTGTGATTCTGCCACCCTCAAGAGAATGAATTTTAAGCAAAGTCTGAAGTGGCCTGAATGGCATCATTAATGCTGTTTTGCTGAACCAACACCGGAAGAGATTTTTTAGGACAGAGAAGCCTTTGATCAACTCTTCAACCTATGTGATTACCATTCCCTAGTTGAGTACCTATTCCTAAATGAATCCCATCTAATCATCTTCAAGAATCATAATTAAGGGGAATTACAATCCCAAAGAAACAGAAATTCCTGCTGTTAAGTATCTAGCTCAGTTTGGGAGAAACATACCAATTAAGTGGATTTCACAATTAAGTACATCTCAATTACTTGGAGTGCACTGTAATTGCATCTGCTTTGGGCCTTGCTCAACAGAAACCAGCTGTTTATTCTGCAGATAACATTCTTTTCATAGCATAACAGTGAATATTTTAGGATGAGTGCTGTTTTATTTTAAAGCATTTGCTTTGTCATACGCAATACAGTCGCCTGTTGTGTAGCTTCTATGTGTGTTGCTGTCATATGATGTTCACCAAAGAACCCAGCCTGCCAGAGTAAGAAGAGCTGAAAGGGTTTTTTTCATCTGTTTAAGGGGATGGGAAGATTCCATTAAATAGAGCTGAATTGGTGATCCCTGTGTATTACAATCATTCCTGAAGAAATGCTTTTATTGCTTTCCTCAGGGTCAACCAGGGCTACTTGGACCTCAGGGATTCTCTGGACCACCAGGATTAATGGGTATCCCAGGTTTAGAAGGTCACAAAGGTCACAAAGGTGAAAGAGGGCGACCTGGAGTAACTGGACCAAAAGGAGACATGGTAATTTCAAAGCTTCACATATTTCATGTAACATCTAAAGAAGAAAATAGTGGGATAATTCTTTGCTTTAATTGTGTTGTCTCATTTTAGGGGCTAACAGGAGTAACTGGTTTCCCTGGTGCAGATGGTGTTCCTGTAAGTAGTCACTCATTTCATACATTAGAGATCAAGGATTACTGAGAGTTGTTTACCATTCACCAGGGCCGGCTCAGGCACCAGCTTAACAAGCAGGTTCTTGGGGTGGCCAAGGGAGAGGGGCGGCACCTGCGGCAATTCGGGGGCGGTAGGTCCCTCATGCCCTCTGGGAGCGAAGGACCTGCTGCTGAACTGCTGCTGCCGATCTTGGCTTTTTTTTTTTTTTTTTTTTTTTTTTTTTTTTTTTTTTTTTTT
>NW_020664372.1:31735124-31787778 GCF_002925995.2 Terrapene triunguis
GTTTTTTTTTTTTTTTTTTTTTTTTTTTTGCTTGGGGCGGCAGAAATGCTGGAGCCGGCCCTGCCATTCACTGTAAACATTTTAGATTGGACTGAAATTACCCTACTGAATTAAAATCCTTATGTCAAATTCTGTCCTCAGTTACATGCAGGCAACCCAACTCAAGTCAGTCAGACTTGTTAAAACGAATGCAGTTGCAGACATGTAGCTGAGAAGAAAACTCTGCCTCGTCTATCATCATCTCAGATAATTAGGATTCAGTTGCTTTCCCTCATAGAGAAACCCACAAAAAGGGCTAAAGAGGAGGACATCTGTAGTGTGTCTATGGGGGTTGCTGAGCTAAGCATGCTCTTCTGCACAAGAGAGGTGTGATCCATGTACTTAGCCTCCCCTCATCATGCAGTGGAGGGGGACAAAATCAGGTCCTTTGTTATTTCCTGCTTGTAAAGTGCTTTGAAAATGTCAGTGGTTATAAGGATGCTGAGTGGTTATTAATTTTAGTTATTATGTTGTGAGTGACACGATCTTAAAAGCTTTCATAGGTATTTCAATATTGTAGAACTTTGAATAAATTGTCACGGTCTATGTAACAAACCATTGAAAAGTTCCAATAGTCCATTCATGGGAAAGAGTTCAAAATGCAGCTTACTCTACTTTACATCTTGTGGCATAAAATAATAAACAAAGAAATCTGAGTCACAGGAATCTCTGGACAGATTTCCCAGGACTTCCTTTGCAGTGTGCTCTGACATCAGGGACTTTCTCTACCACCCACACATGCACATCCACATCCACTCTCCTCTCACCCTCTTTGCTTCCAGCAATGTTCCAAATCTAGTTTTAGAGGAGTCTCTCTCTCACTCACACTCTTTCTTCCTCTTCTCTCTGAAAACCAAAGACAGAAAGACTCCTTCCCCTCCACAGTGGAAGCACTGCAGCCAAGGGTCCTTATCAGTCCATGCATACAACTTTCACTGACTTCAGTGGGGTTTGCATACACACAGCTGATGTCTGTGCAAGAGGAGGGTGGTGTTCTGGATACAAGAAAATGGGGCTGTATTGGGACACTTGTCTGCAGCGAGTCTTGGATAGCTCCACCTCTTTCCTCCAACCTGCACTCTCAGGCTGGGTCTACACTACAGCCAGGGTCCGACCTAAGATACGCAACTTCAGCTACGTGAATACCGTAGCTGAAGTTGCGTATTTTAGGTCGGCTTACCTGGCGGTGAGGACGCGGGAAAGTCGACCGCTGCCGCACTGCCGCTGACTCCGCTGCCGCCTCTTGCCGAGGTGGATTTCCGGAGTCGACGGCAGAGCGATCAGGGATCGATTTTACCGCGTCTTCACTAGACGCGGTAAGTCGATCCCCGATAGACCGATTGCTACCCGCCGGATCGGCGGGTAGTGAAGACATAGCCTCAGTGTATCCTGCCTCCCCCTGCTGTTGTTTCCCAACCAGCTGCCTCAGGCCAGGAACCAATGGTGACTATCTGGAAGTAAATAGGAACTCACGTGAACCCGAGATTGGCTCAGTGCAGAGATGTGAGGCCGATGGCCAAGAAGAGGGAGGTGAGGATCATGAGGCTGATGAGGAGTGGGGGAATGCTGGTGCTTAGTGGGTGCAGGCAAGCAATAAGGAGTTTTCTCTCTGCTCAGATGAGGGAACAGGAGTGGAAAGGCAAGCACAGCTCCAGCGGGTGGAGAAGGGAGAAGAAAGATGGGTTTCTGAGTATATTTGGCTCCTATCTTTCTGGTTGCAGTCTTTCATAGAGTAGAGAGCTGCTCAAAGCAAGTACATGATTGCTCTGATTCTCTTTGACATTGATGAAAATCAGGAGTAAGTAATGTCAGTGAAATTAATGGAATTACAGTGGAGTACGTCCAGTTTAAGGGAGAGCTGAATCACGACCAACTTTTCTCTCCCTTCCAATACCCCACGAGGCTGATAGTGTTACTTCCACCATGCCACATACCCCTTTGACTTGAGCTGCTTATTTTTCCGTCTCCATGTGAATGCCACAGCTGCATCATGACACCCAGCCCTGCTCCAAAACAATTGCTATGTTTTTTCCCCAGAATGGAAGCTGTTCAAAGCCAGCAAGAAACCCTTCTTCCCAGTCTTTTACGCCGAGATACTGATTTCTGCAATAATCCCAGGCCCTGATACTCCCCGTATAAGAGCCCTTAGTTGGTTTAGCTCTCTGTTTAACAGAAAGTGCATTGAGCATAGCTTTCTTACCCTTTCCTTTGCCTTTGACTTTTTTCATGCTGTCTGGGGCATCTGGTTCAAGCTGCAGCTATATATAAAAAAGTACTGTCTGTGTTTCTTTCTTTGAAAATTGTAGTTTCCCATGGATCTAAGCCTTGGGCTGATTATGAGAATGTTTAAAAACTATATGAGCACTGGAAAATGAAAACTAGGAACAGATGGACAGATAAACACATTTTTTATTCTCCACAGGGTCATCCTGGGCAGTCAGGATCAAGGGGGAAACCAGGTCACGATGGCTGCAATGGGACGAGAGGTGATGCTGGTGAAAAAGGAAGTCAGGGGTCCAGCGGTCAACCTGGTTCCTTTGTAAGTAGCTGAATGAATGAACTTAAATTTTATTAATTTAACTGCAGTATTCTCAGGACCAAAATGGAAAAATCTTTAAGCGGGACTCCTTATCCACTCTGTGTTTATCTCACGTTTTAATTATTTTTTCCAATGAGTTTTAGTAGTGCTTTTGGTTTTTGACCCTCTAATTATCCACAGAACACTCCACTTACAGGGGATGACCTAACACAATACCCGTATGGATTTGCCACAGAAGTTAGTCATGAAAAACTATGACATTCATTAAGATCTGGAGGGTCTACTCAAAACCCTCTCCATCATATAAGTCCCACAGCGAGGTGGTTTGAGGGAACCACAAGGTGGCCTGTATAGTCTATCCACCAAAGAGTAGCATTCATAAAAATAAATCAAAATTTTGAGGAAAATTTTTCACAATTTTCACAAACAGTTCATTATTTGGATCTAGTGGCTTTACCAACCCACATAAGCAGCATGGCAGGACTGCAGTCATTATTCCAGCCCACATAACTGGACTATGCTGAGGTCCCACAACCTAATTCTTAATTAAGGGCAGATTTCTTTGCCTCCTTCCTGCACAATTCACCCATATGATCCTGATGATTTCAGCTTTGTATATGTAACATGAATTTCCACCATTAGGCATAGTCACTGTTCACACACTGTAGTGTGCATATACATATGAAATTGCTGTCAGATATATTTCACAACTTTAAATATATAAATAGTCATAGATGTGAAAATCCTTTTTCTTTTTGTTTTATCAATTTAGGGAATCCAAGGACCAAAAGGTCAGAAGGGGGAACCTTTTGTAATGACTCCTGAGCTAGCAAGCAAATTCAGGGTATGTATCTATCACTTGTGAATTGATGAGCTCTCGTGTGCAGCGTCTCTTGAATTTGGTAGAGGGGTGGGTTTTTTCCATCTTTAAGCCACGTTTCTGATTTTTCTACATGCCTTTTGCAACAGGGCTGTTACTTTTCACTCTCCTGAGTATTTTTCACAATTTTCACAAACAGTTCATTATTTGGATCTAGTGGCTTTACCAACCCACATAAGCAGCATGGCGGGACTGCAGTCATTATTCCAGCCCACATAACTGGACTATGCTGAGTTCCCACAACCTAATTCTTAATTAAGGGCAGATTTAAGGTATTATTACCCCTAGCTGACTTCCAGGAAAGAGGGACCTTTCCAATTTCTTCATAACAAAGAACCTCCAGCTACATGTTGACTATGGCTGTGCTGGAAATCTCCCACAGTCTTCTAATTTTAGAAACATTTCCAATGTAGTGTTTAAAATGTGATGTGCGCAAGCATTATAGCTGAAATGGTGTCCAGTGCCTTCAGTGGGTTACTTTAAAGTTTTGTAACTTTAATGTGTGTCATTCACAGCAGCATAATTCCTTTTCCAGAGTATTGAATACAAGTATATTTTTTGGTCTCCTTTTCCACATAATTTTCATGTGATCTGCAGGAGTTGAGCTGACTTGTAATATAAGTGTATATAACATAAGTATATATATTATAAGTATATATAGATTCTGATATAACTGTATAAGAGCTAAATATTATTAATATAGATTCTTGATATTAGCTGTACCTAGCTCAGACAAATCTATTTGTGTGAGTGTGTGTGTATCTATATGTGAAAAAATATAAACGTTTTATAGTTTTAAAGTATTAGATAATTATAAGTGGTTAGATAATTTACAATGTAATATATGTATGTTACCATTTATGGCCCAGATTCTGAGGTGGGTCCAGACTGTGCTTAACACAGTTCAGAAGGGGCTGTACAAAAGGAGTTTTGCACCTGCTTTGTGGTTCCTGGATTCTGGGAACAGTCTTGTCCCCACTGTAAATTAGAGCAGCATTCAGGAGCTTTAACTTACCTCCAGCTGCTCACAACCTAAACAGGCTGTTCCAACAGCCAGGAATAGCCTGAGTCCAGAAGCACCCTGGCCATGCCTTCTCTCCCACAGTTGGAAGAAGGGTCACATAGATACAATATACTAGCTCTGCATTATCTGGGGGTTTGCCTTGTGCAAGCAGAATTCCCAGATAGGCGGATAAGCTATATTTCTGGCTGCTTTGTACCAATGGAGCATCATAAAACAGCCAAAGAAGGGGCTAGAATCTGACGCTAGATTTTTATTTTCTTCTTTTTCTGTGTGGAAAAGATTAGCAAAACGTGTTGTGCCAATGATAAGATGCCAACATCTTTAGGTAACCAGCGGTTTATTATTTTTGATAATACATTAATAAATATCTTGTATTTTTCAATCAGATAGTATTCTTTTCCTTCTACAATAATTTTGAAATCTAATAATAGTGCTAATAATTAATCATTTGTATTAGTTCATTTCGAGTATCTGATACCCAACAGTAAGATAATGATAGCCATACACTGTTAGGTTTTACCTTGCTCCATAAATCGTCCCACTAACTTCAGTGAAGATATTTGTGTAGTAAGGAGCTGTTCAAAATGAGTAAGGGTATGTGAACTGTTGTCCCAAAATGTTTTTGGATCAAACTTCCAAAAATATTTCAACATGTTCTACAGTCAAAAATGTGGTTTCTAAAACAGTATGCTCCAAATGTTTTCTGTGTTTTAAAAATGGAAATGTTCAAAGAAACAATCATTTGGTACTGTAATTCTAAATGCAATCTATTGAGAGAGTCCTCATTTAACTAGTTTGTTTCAATTCAGGATACATACATATCCTTGTTAGACATCATCTAAATTTATAAACTGAGATTTGCAAAGGAAGTTAGGCATTCAATTCCCATTTCATTTCAATGAAATTTGGGTGCCTAACTCCCTTAGCCACCTTTTGAAAATCCCAGTCATAATATATATAACTGTACAGTACATAGAAAGTATACAATTAACATGTAATAAAATTGAACTGATTTTCTATATCAATATTTATATGGAATTTATCTTTATTTAAAGTGTTTGTGTCATGTTTTTATGCTACATTCTGATTATTATGACTGAAGGAATGCCTTTTTAAAATCCCTGAGCTAGAAGATGTATCGTTAGTGTCGTATATAGTACTTACTGTATCTTTAACTATTTTTGTCTTCTTTAGGGAGAGCCTGGTGAGCAGGGATTGTTGGGCTTTCCAGTAAGTTGCTGTTCACCAAATGTGATGATTTATCAATATGTTAATAATAGCAGCTACCAAAACAACATCCATTATTGGTTTGTTTCATTTTTTTAAGTCATTTTTGGCATTTCTAGGGACCTCAAGGTGCTCGTGGTGTTGTGGGTTTAATTGGTCCAACAGGAAATCCAGGAATACCAGTAAGTATTTTTAAAATATGTACTCTATGAAATTAACCTGACAGAAGTATCATGCTAGCAGGACCTATTTTTTTGTACACTAGGAGCTAGTAGTTGTACAGTAGCTAACAGGTTTAAGTATGACAACTAGGTGTTCTTAAAACCAAAGAGGGGATTACATTTTGAAAGTGAAAGGCAGTATGTGACGCTAATTCTCCAGGGATCAGCATTGCAAAAAAGAATCAAGACCTTTCAGCATGTATCACCTGTATTATTGCAATTATATTGTCTGGTGAAAACCACAAGTTCCTATTGAGCTACAGCAGTAACTCCACTGGCTCCAAGTAATTAGCAGCCTCGTATCCCATTAGGGCCAGGAAGATGATCAAATGCGCTAAGCTAGCATGTTTCAATATCATACAGTACAATAAAGATAGTTAATATATTAAGTATTGTTGACTGTCTGAATGCTAAATGAATACAGTACATTCTGAATGTATCCTTATGTTTCACATGTTGATGTTCTCAAAATAGTATTAATAGAAAAGGCACTAATGAGAGGTAATTTACTCTCCACAATTGTATTTGTACAGGGACCAAAAGGGCCACCAGGTTTCCCAGGACCACAAGTAAGTCTTTCTCTGAAGAGCTGTCCTCACATATTTCATTTTGGGTTCATAGGGTCTGATCCAAGTCAATGGACAGATATCACTGACTTGAGTTGGTGTGCTAAGTCAGGCCTTTAATTATTACAGGGAGATGAGGTGAGTGAGGTAATGTCTTTTATTGGACCAACTTCTGTTGGTGAGAGAAAAGCTTTCGAGCTACACAGAGCTCTTCTTCAGGTCTGCAGACTATAGTGATTACAGACATACCTAGTAAACTGAAGATGTTGTGAGTTGTGAAGCCCGGGGAGGAAGGTTGAGTTCCAGCCTCAGTGCAACTTCAAAGCCTTGTCTACGCAGCTATTTTTAAAGCACTAGTGTGGACCAACTAGCTTGATCTGGGAGACTCATTCCCACTCACTCCAAAAAGGTCTGTAGACATACCCTTTAAATCACTTGCACTGGGAAAATCTTCCCTGGAGTGGTTAAACCTGCTTTAAAGCCAGATTACACTGCTGGTGTGGGCACAGCAGTCTCCCCAGATCAAAGAATCTGTCATATATCTCAGATTATATTTTATCAGAGAGTTCTATGAGTTCATAGTTCCAATACGCAGTGTACTTAGGTAATTTTATTTAACATGTAGTTCTATTAAAAAGCCCCCACAGATGCAGTGTGCAGTCTTTTCACATTGTTACTCAGAGAAAAGACAGACTTAATGCCTGTTAGAGGAAACACTGGAGCAGTGCTGTCAACATGAGGTTTTAATTACAGCCTTCTTTCTAAATGCTAAACCAAAATGACTTATTGAGTTAGAGCTAGACTGTTATGTGATCACAATTCTGCAGTGATGTCCTAAGAATCCCTACCCTGAAACACTCCTTTGGTTAAGTACTTCTGGAGCTCCTTTCATTTAAATGTATTCTGTAGAAGTATTGTATAATTATATTATGGTGACTTAATGTCTTTGCAGGGCAACGAGGGCCTGCGTTTTTATGGAGAAAAAGGTGAAAAGGTAAAGGAAAACCAGTGAATTAGTATGGGTATAAGATAAATTGGTGATGCTTAACCTTTATAAAAGAGCTTGTTTAAATTACTGTCCAATATTATTTTGTGATGATATACTATAGTAAAAATTCATTCACTTTGAAAGTGATGATAAGACAATAGTAAATGTTGTAGCCAAATGGTCTTTTACATATCTAGGGCCTGGCCTACACTGGGGGAGAGGAGGGGTGTCGATCTAAGTTACGCAACTTCAGCTATGTGAATAACGTAGCTGAAGTCGACGTACTTAGATCTACTTACCACGGTGTCTTCACTGCGGTAGGTCGACTGCTGACGCTCCCCCATCGACTCCGCCTATACTTCTCGCTCCGGTGGAGTACCGGAGTCGACGGGAGAGCGCTCGTCGGTAGATTTATCACGTCTTTAGTAGACGGAATAAATCGACCCCCGCTGGATCGATAGCTCCGGAGGTAAGTGTAGACATGCCCTAGGTCTGACTGTGCTCTCATACCAGTACAAATCAGAAGAAACTCTATTGAAATCAACGGAGTTAGATCAGAGTGAAAGAAGAATCTTTACAGTTTGTTCTAGAAGTATGTAGTACAATGGAAAATATTGTCACCTCTTAGCTTAGTATGAATCTAATTCTTTTCTTGCCATAACCTTGTTTAGAGTATGTCTATACATATAGCACTGCAGTGGCACAGCTGTACCAATACAGCTGCGCCATTGTAGCGCATCTGGTGAAGACGTTCTATGCCGAACGGAGAGAGCTCTCCCGTTGGCATAAAAAAAACACCTCTGCAAGCAGCATAAGCTATGTTGGCGGGAGAAGGTGTGCACATGAACACTTAGGTCGGTGCAATTTATGTCACTCAGGGGGGTGGAATATTCACACCCCTGAGCAACGTAAGTTTTGCCAACATAGGCTGTAGTGTAGACATAGCCTTAGACTTTTACAGCTAAACTTTTAGCTGGTGTAAGTCCAGGTAGCTCCGATTGGTTCCAACTTAGGATCTAGTCCTAAATTTTAGTAGCAAATTGGGCATCCAATGCAGGTCTACAATTTAAAGAGTTATTTTAGCTGCTGCTAAACCTATTTCTGTGGTTTTCCTACAGGGTGAAAAAGGTCCACCGGGCCCTCCATCTACGTTTGAGGTGAAAGTTCCCCCAGACATAAACCTAGCAGAATACAAGGTAATTAAAAACATTGTGTAAAAGCATATGGGGTATTGAATTGAATTCAGATAAATAAAGATAAGTACTTATTCAAGTGTGGAGTGTTTGGGGGGGGGCAGGGGGAGGAATTGCAACATAATAGTGAATATTAGAGAAAAGAGAGAGAAAGCACCTGCAATCGATTACCATACAAACACATAGATAAATGCCTTTGCTACTCAAGATTGCCATTCCTTTTGAGATGAAAGACTTATGAGTATTAGAGATAAAATCACTCACAGTCATACTTACTATGTTTCCCTTAAAGTGCCTAGACAAACTTGTTCCTTTTCTTATAGCAAACCCTAACTCTGTACTACTTAATGTCACTAATATTTTCTCATTTATGATCACAAAATTCTATATAGAAAGCATTCATATTGATGATTTGTCCAACAGTTGGTGATATTGTCGTGTTTTCACAGAAGCATACGGGTAAATATACTGAAGGAGAGAATTTGAGTTACTGTGATGAGCAAATGGCCTGCTCCTTGGAAGTAGCTCATCCATGCTGAGGACGGGTTTATAACAAGAGCTACATATCACATTCCCTGAAATGCCTTAGGAAACAAATTTATGTTGTTGGGAAAGAAAATGTGATGTCAAAATAATTTTCATCTCCCAGGGAAAAAAATAAAATACAAGGAGGTGGAGGAGGCTGATCACAGTTCAAATAAGGCGAAAGAAGAGAGAAAATCTGAACTAAACTCATCTCTAGAGTGGATAGAGTTGGGAACATTTATATTTATTTGAGATATTTCTGTGGCACTCATAACCACAGGATCTGAGCGCCTCATAAACAAGTCTGAGTTAAGCTTTGTAATGTGAGGTAGGGGTACTTGCACATTTTTTCAATCTGAGCAGTATGGAGAAACATATCTCTTTTAGAAAACAAAATACATCAAAGCATCTCCCAACAAATTATCAAATAAAAAACACTAAAACTACTTATGACTCATGCATTTTATAAGACAAGTATATTCTTGATCAAAACTCAATAGTAATGGTTTTTCTCTTGGTAAATACCTGCTGTTTCATGTTACAAAACTTGATGTATTTGGGAAAGCACAATATACTTGAATATTTATAATCTTTCCTCTTTTTTTTTCATTGTTAGGGTGCAAAGGGAGTAAAAGGAGAAACAGGAGAACCTGGAACTCAAGTAAGTCAAGAAAACCAAAGACAAATAAGTCTAGCACTGTGGTTAATGTTAGTACATTCTACCTTTGAAATGGTACGGAATAGAAATAAAACAACCTAACAGGATGTATCAGCTTTTCTCTTCATATCCCTTAGATGAGTCATGGCAGGCCATATCATGACAATATGCACTGATAAGGCCTCAGCTGGAGTATTGTGTCCAGTTCTAGGTGCCACACTTCAGAAAAGATGTGGACAAATCGGAGAAAGTCCAGCGAGGAGCAACAAAAATGATTAAAGGTCTAGAAAACATGACCTATGAGGAAAGATTGAAAAAAAAAATGGGTTTGTTTAATCTGAGAAGAAAAGACTGAGCAGGGACATGATAACAGTTTTCAAGTACATAAAAGGTTGTTACAAGGAGGAGAGTAAAATTGTTCTCCTTAACCTCTGAGAATAGGACAAGAAGCAATGGGCTTAAAGTGCAGCAAGGGAGGTTGAGGTTGAACATTAGGAAAAACTTTCTAATTGTCAGGGTGGTTAAGCACTGGAATAAATTTCCTAGGGGGGTTATGGAATATCTATCGCTGGAGATTTTTAAGAGCAGGTTAGACAAACACCTGTCAGGGATGGTCTAGTTATTACTTAGTCCTGCCTTGAGTGCAGGGGACTGGACTAGATGACCTATTGAGGTCCCTTCCAGACCTACGATTCTATGATTCTATTCTATTTAGGATGGAACGCCCATTGCAATCAGTTTTATGGGCTAACTAAAATGAGATCCTTTCTCACAACCGATTTTTTAATTTGAGGGTTAAATGTTACTATGTTTGGTATAGATAGCGTTCCTTAAAATTCCATTAAATGGTTACATGTGGCAATTTTCTTGATCCCTTCCAGTCTGCCCTCCAGCTTGGGTATAGCATAGATACAGCTTTGGTTTCATTGGTTGATGAATTCAGTAGTCAAGTGGACAATAGTCAAGTGTGTTTGTCATTTCATTTAGAGCTGTCAGCAATCTTTGACACCATAGACTGTGAGGTTTTGTTAACTCATCTGCAGAACCTGGACTAGCTGGATGGTTTTGCTCTTGGTTAGCTCCATTCCTACTTTCTGAGCAGTTGTAAAGAGTAGTTTTGAGCAATTAATCACTAGCCCAGAGGACCTCCCATAAGGGGGTTCCGTAAGGCTCTATTCTCTCAACCCTCCTGTTCAATTGGTATGTGACACCCCTGGGGGAGGTTGCAATTAGAGCTGTGTTGCCTTTAGTATACAGTCGATAATGTGCTCTATAAATCCTAATCTGCTTTCACACTAGTTTTACACAGGTATAATTTCATTGACTTCAGTAGAATTACTTTGGATTTATGCCTGTGTAGCAAAGTGAAGAATTTGTATCTCATTTTTATTAAGCTTGGATGGTGGAGTATCTTTGTTTTCTCAATACCTATTTGAAACTAGGATTTGGATGAGATCTGAGATGACTAACTGGTTATACAGTTAAAAACAATTACTTTGGGTTTTCTTCAGAGTAGCAACTACAAAAGCAGTTGTTTTTTTAAAGGATATGGGGTGGTGGATTCATCTCTCTAAGGGTCTGATCCTAACACTCTGATTATGCAAACAGACAAAACTCAAAGGAGATTTTAGCTCTTGTATGAACTACAGGTTCAGGTCTGATGTTTACACAGGCCATGGTGTTTTCACTTGTGCTTATTATCAGCCTCTGCATGCAGTGTAATGCTCTTCTCTTCATAGATACATTCATATATACAGTCTGTAAACATAACGGTCTATGTAAGTTCATCTGCAATGTTTCCTAGGGCTCACCCGCATATTCAGCAGAAAAAGGAGAAGAAGGAATAATAGGTTTTCCAGGACAAAGGGTATGTTGTTCATTAAAGATGAAATTCACCCCAGGGCAGAGAGCCATCTAAAACCTGTGATATGGCTGTCAGACCAAGTCAGAGGTGAAGAAGCTATGTGTGGGAGTGGTTGTGCAACCTATCTGTGCCTAGTGGGACTGGAGAGGGAGAGGCCACTGAGGCAGGCAAAGGAAGAGGCCACTAGTCCCACACTCATGCATATGAAGTGACTAGGACCCCCTCCATATCGGGGTCTATAGCCAACACTGCAGCCTATGGCAACTATAAAAGTCTGTGCTGAAATCCTATGACCTGTTTGCTGGTTTTGAGGGTGGATTCCATTTCTCCATCCCCTTCTTATCCTCACAAAGCCAAATTAATGGGCAAGGGAATAGTGACTGTCACCCTTATTGTTTTTATTCATATACACCCCAGTAGAAAACCTAAACCTGTTCGGGTGCAAGTATCTTGTAGCACCCAATTGGTGCCGCTCCATTTCATTTGTTCTCATAGTACAGCTTCTGAAATGAACAAATATGGTGGAAAGCGTAGGCAACATAAATATTTCTAAAAACACTCAGAGATCATAACATTCTTATGGTGGTTTTACAATGTCTTGCTTTTAAAGAAAGAAAGAAAGAAATTAGCCAGTTCTGTTTGTACTGTGCATCTGCTTATTAGAAAATAAGTCTATGAATTCTTATTGTTATGGTCAGTTTTTTTTTAAAGTTCAAATGCATTGCATACATTAGCTTAGAAGTGGCAAAGGTTAACAGATTTGTCAGGGTTTCACTTTATTCTGCAAATGATGTTGTACTTTCATAGGGATTACCTGGTATCAATGGCATCCCAGGAGCTGCCGGGGAAAAAGTGAGTATTTAGCACAAAAAACAGATTTTGTTTCTAGCAAACTGCTTTTAACATATAGAACTGACATCTTCAGATTATGGAAAAATACATGTTTTATCCTGGAAAATGACAGAGCATAATATCAATACAGAGTTTATTCTAACTGATTCATTCTAATTTATTATTTACACAGTGCTATAAGTGTACACAGCACTATATAATGTATAACATGTGCCAGACAAATAACGTGCCCTACACTACAGACATTAGAACTTTAAGTGGGCATAACAGTACATAAGAAATACATATTCAGTTAACATTTTACCAAATTACGTCATAAAAAGCCAGTTTTGCACAGTATAAGTAATCCTTTAGAATATTCCATGCTTGACTTTTATATTTAGACTCACTAATTGAAAATCGAAGTGTATTCCACACATACTATAGGTATCAAATTCTGATCTCGGTTATACCTTGTAAATAAGATCAGAATATTGTCTGGACTCTCCAACTGCAATCAACTTGACTTTATGGACAAGGTGACTTCCTTGTTCTTTGGGGAATCCTAGTTATTTTAAAAGTGGAGGGTGGGGGGAATGGTCTGGTAATTAAAGCCTGTATTGCCATTTAGGAATATGTTTTCAGAGAGCTTTGGAAATGTTGTATTCACAGTTCCCATCATTGCTGACATGAGTTCTGTAATTTCTTTTACACCATACTGAAATGTGTTGTCCTTTAGATAGTTTTCATCAGATGTTGTAGAGGTCTGTGATCCATGTGCCATCTTGAATTTCTGAGCACAAACAAAAAGGAGAGAGGGGAAAAACTGAGAAAAATCCTAGCTGATTCTCTATGTCCATAGAAACACACAATAATGTCTAAAATAAAATTCTGTCATACCTGGAAGCTCTCGTGCTTTTTATTTGTGTGCAGAAAATGGCTGCTTCTATCAGTGTTAGAAACTGTGCCCATAAGATGTTCAAATAAGTCTATGGCTACAGGAATAAATGGTTTCTCTATGCTTCTTGATTATGCTAAGGAATTTGGCAGCAAGGAATACCAATCCTTGTGTGAAATCCACAGCTCTTAAGCTTCTGTCAAAACGGCTAGTCTAGAAGAGAGAAAACTGTCTATAATATGTACATTAAGGGTTCTTTCCTTTTACTTAAGTAGGCTTGGTATCTGCACCCATGTCGGAATCATTTATTGACCCCTTTTATCCCTTTTTGAGTTTGAGTCCCGACAAAATTTTTAGTAAAGGGTACATTTATTTCAATGAGATGTAACTGGTAAATCATGACCTCTGAAGGAGTAGGTTTCCCAGTATGTTATTCACCAGCAAAAACATTTTTTTTAATTACGGTAATTGTTTGACTCCCTTGAGAGAAGGAAGAACTATAGCTCAGTCATTTCAGTGTACTTAAAGTAAGCAGTAGATAATTAGGAAACTCCTGGCTTCCTTTTTAGATCTACAGCTCCACCTAGCGTGAAAGAGATTTTACATCTATTGTATAACAGTTGTTAGTTTTCTGACAATGTCTGACATATATTTTCATTGTGAATAATATCTTTGATCCCTGGGGGTCAGTTTGTGGTATCTTGGAGAATGTTGTGGTGTATTGCAATGCTTTAAAACTGTGTAAATGTTTTCTGAAGCCAGTTATTGAAATATCTGATCTATTCAGGAGTTCACTGCACTCTTCAGTTTTACCGGCTGTATATAAAGGCTCAGATCCACAGCGGGTGTAAATTGCACAGCTCCACTCATGTCAGTGGATCCACACTGACCTATAGCCGTTGCGGCTCTGGCCACTATTTTAGTTTAATGCTTTAACTTTTTAGAATTTCTGTTTTCTGGAGTATGCCTGGTCAGTGTATCTAGAATTCAGTTCTAGAAAATGTTTTAAATAAAATATAATAGTCCTGATTTTTCTCTCCCTTACACTGAAATAAATCAGGAATAACTCCATGGAAGTCAATGGAAGTACACTGGTGTAAAACCAGTGCATGCGAGAGGAGATGTAAGCCTGGTATTTTCATATGCACAGCTCCATCAGCTGAAATGTACACTAATTGAATACGATATATTGCATCTGACACAAACTTCAGATTTAAGCCACTTCACACGTGTGCCAGAAGGCTGGTATAGGCAAGCCCTGGAGGTGTCATTGTCTCAGTTAAAAGAATAAATCATTCAATTAATTAAAATGCTCTACAGCAGGGATCGGCAACCTTTGGTACGCAGCCCGTCAGAGAAATCCACGAGCGGGCCGGGACAGTTTGTTTACCTGCAGCGTCCGCAGGTTCAGCTGGTCACAGCTCCCACTGGCCGCGTTTCACCATTCCAGGCCAATGGGGGCTGTGGGAAGGAGCAGCCAGCATATCCCTCGGCCCGCGCCGTTTCCCGCAGCCCCCATTGGCCTGAAACAGTGAGCTACAGCCAGTGCTAGCTGCAATCGGCCGAACCTGTGGACACTGCAGGTAAACAAACCGTCTCAGCCCGCCAGCGGATTTGGTTGCTGATCCCTGCTCTATAGAGAGATGTTTATGTGATAAAACATTCTTACAGATATTGGTAGTTTAATTAGGTTATCTGCAACATTAGTGCATTTTGTATTGCAGTAGCACCTAGAGGCCCCAGCCCCAGGATGCTTGGTACTATATAAACACATAATAAAGAAACAATTCCTCAAGAGCTCACAACCTAAGTAGAACTATTACTTTATTATAACAATGACATCTCTAGTGTAGCTCATTAGTATATTCTAGATAAGTTTCTCTAGCTGACTGACATCTGGGGGAAACCCCACTGTGCTGCAGAATAAAAGAGGCACTGTGTGTGTGCATTGTCTTCATTACACCATCTCCAAGGACTAGAGAGGATGGACCATTTGCTTTCTCCTTACCCTTCTTTCCATCAATCCAGAATGCAGGTTCCCATCTCAAGATCTTCTGAGAGCTCAACAGCTTCATTACCTGCCCATTCTGTATTCCTCCAACCAGGCTATGCGCCAGGGCTGCACCAAGGCTAGGATTTGACCCAATATGCAAAATATATAACAGAAAAAAACTGAAAGGTAGAACTAAATTATTAATGCCAAGAGTAAATCCTGAGGGTGACAAAATTCTCAGCTTTGCTGCATGGTTCACACACCTTAACTATGTTAGAGGAAACCACCATTCTCATGCTTTTAAAATGACTGCTGTAACAGATTAAAATAATGGCAACAAGCTGGCCTGCTGAAAAATCCTGTAACAAAATATCTTCATTCTTTGTCTGGTTTAGAAAAGGGCAACCATTTTGATATATATTTCAGGGTTTTCAAGGATTTGATGGCATGCCAGGCAGCAGTGGTCCTAAAGGAATGAAGGTACTTCTTTACTTTCCTGCACTAAAAGCGAATTTAATTGGTCAGAATTAGTAAACCAGACATAATTTTGCTTATGTTGTGTCTGTTCATTACAATAAAAATATAAATGTTTGTTGCCATAATTGACTAGGCAGTTGTCTGTGCTGCTTGGTTGTCTGTCAGTAACCAGATACTTCAGAGGAAGGTGTAAAAATTCACAAAATGTGCTTAACTGACACTGTATTATAGGGAGGGGAAAGAGGGTGAATATTTTCCTTGTCCCCAACTGATGAAGAGAGCGGCTGAGTGGGAAAATATGGATGAATGAGGAAAAAGTAGAATGAGGATAACGAGTAGGAGAACCAGTGGAGAGGTGGTGTGAATGAAGAGAAATACAAGGCTTTTGCTGGCAACTTGGGGCCAGATGCTAAAGGTATTTAGTGCCTAGAAATGAAGAGTACTTATGCAGGTTAAGTGCCTAATTCCCATTGAAATCAAAATCATTGGGAGTTTGAACATTCTATTAGGTGCCTATCTGCTGCTAATGGGCCTAAATATTTTTGAAAATCTGGTCCTTTGTGCAACGGACCCACATGCTCAAATAGTCCCTCACCGCACAATGGCGCAGGCACACGCTGAGTATGTATCTGACGCTTCATTATCTATTTATACAGGGAGAGCAGGGTGAGAGAGGGTTTCAAGGACCACCTGTTTATACTCCGTTTGCAAGGAAAGGTATGTCTTCATTGCTCTGAATACTTGTGATGCTGATAGCTCATCCTTGTTTTTCCATCTTCCCCCACAGCAAAAGCATGAAATGCAGAGAACTCTGCTCCTTTAGTAAAGCGAGTCGGTATATGTGTTACTCATCTCAAACAATAGTGTACAAACTCCCTAATAGTGTAAAGTTATCTTATTTTCAGGGAAGTTACCTTAGTCCTGATCCCTCTTTGGCCTTGTCTTCACTCAGGAAAAAAGGTGTGTTCTTAGCTCGAGTTAGCTATCTCAAAGTGAAGTTAGTAGTTTTCGCACAGGTAAGCAGGCTGGGTTAAAGATGCTAGCCTAGTCTTTAACTCAACCTTCTAACTCACGTTAGCACTCCTTTTTTTCCCCTAGTGAAGACAAAGCCTTGAGATCTAACAAAATGCCAACAAGTATTTTTGTGACATTTATATGCAGTAATGGACAATTTAACAAAAAAAAATCACGGGTAACATGACAGGTGAGGTGAGCCACAGACTGATGTGAAATCAATATTCCGGACTGTTAAAATACAACTGATGGCTGTACTTGAAGACCAGCCAAAAGAAAGATTATTTTTTCCACAACCAGAGCTTTAAACTAAACATTCAGAAAGATTCCTGCAGTCTGGGCTCCTAAATGAGCTTAATCAAGAGCTTATCTACTGCGATGCATCCCAAGGGATCCCAGGGTTGTGGAGTACCTCGCTACTACCTGCCCTTAGCATGAGGAAGCCTTGTCTGTACCAGCCACACGTCGCCACAAGTAGCACAAGCACTTCCCTCGCAGCTCATGTGGGCTCCGCTGTCCCTCTGCAGGTTAGCGATAGGCACATTCCAACCTCCAAGTCCTCCACACAACTCACTGGAATACCCAGCACCTGATCCACTCACAGAACTGCAGATCTTCTGCTCCCTAAGGAACAGTACCCCACAGTTTACCAGTTATACTGTACAACACAGCTCCCCATAACTCACAGCACTTAGAGAAAGCAGTTATATGTTTATTTAACAAAGAATAGCGATTCATATGATAGCAAGCAGAAGTATTGGAAACAAAAGGTTACATCTAAAGTAAAGCCATAACATGCATACTAGAGCCAAACTTAACAAATAGGACATTATTATGTCATAAGAGCAAAAGTTCACCCAAAATCCTTCCAGCATATTACAGCCAGTAATATGGGACATCCCTGGACTTCAATACTTGTTGAGACTGCAACTGGTCCATATGTCATTTCCACAATCTACCATCAGATAGTTTTGCCACAAACAAAAAAGGTCCTATGCATTTTACAATTCCTCAGGTACCCATTTCGCTCCACAACGATAGTTGCGAATCCACAAAGTCTCCAACTTGAAAAGAACGATGACATGTCTCATGTCATCATTCAATTTGCATAGCTTGGTATTTATCTGCACATGAGGCAACATCAAGACACAGCAGGTCCCAACAAGTACACAAAGATTGCTTCAAGAAAAGAGTTACAGGTGACTCCTGGGTAGTAGCTCATCATGTGCTCCTGCAGACAGGCAAGAAATTGTCCAGTTTCTGCTGATGACTCAAAATAGACTTGTTCGCTATCAAGGCATGCTTAAGTGTCTGTGCAAAGTGTTCCACTAGTCCGTTTGTAGCAGGATGGTATGGATCCGAACTTATGTGCTGAATTCTATTGTCACTGTCCATTGCCCATTGTGAGGGTAAACCAAATTGGTTAAAAAAGATACAAAGCACTGGTAGCACTAGACACACATGGGATAGAAATCCTGCTTCGCCAAATGTTGTACTTGGGCCCAGCAGAGAAGGAGATGGACACAGAGGGAGACAATAAAAAGCACAGCTGCACAGTTTCTGCTTTGCTTGCTTTATTGTTCTGGCAGCAAAGCGAAAACTAACATGAAAGTGAGGCTTTTCGGTGGGAGGGGCAGTGGTCAAACATTTGAAGGAACAGGACATCACAGTCACCTCTTGGTGACCTACTTTAATTCACAGCCCTAAAGAACATAATTTCCCGTATAGGTACAGAACTCCTTAAATATTATTCTTACATACATTTCAGAATGTCATGATCATTAGTGTGTTACTGGCTCTCAGGAGAGACCTCACATGCCACATTTTAGTGAATTGTTATGCATATTACTGATCCCCCTGTAAAATTCTGTGCACCTCATGTGCCGTCTCCCAGTTGGTATCAAGAGGTTCCTGGATCACATCTGCACAGTGTGTTAGTTCTCACATAAGGGGTGTAAATTCCAGTTGCACACTAACTGGCCAATGTGAACCCTGCTGGTGTGCACTAAAAGTTAATGTACAATCAAACAGTACTAACTATATTAACATCAACTAGGAAACTTTTAGTGTGCACCAGCAGGGTCCACACAGGCAAGTTAGTGCACAACACTCTACTGTGCACTAGATTTACACCGCTTTGGTATGGACCAAAGCACCATATAGACAAGTTGCAACCAGTTGTTTGTTTGTTTTGGCTGCGCCCCCAAAACCATCTTAAAAACATCTTTTCATCCTGGAAAGGTACCCTGACAATCCTTGCATGACTAAATACTGGTCTCAATGAAGAAAGTTGGGATTTTGCCATTGACATTGATGGGACCAGGGTTTGGGCATTTGGGCATGCAGCTTTGGACTGTACTGAGGGGTTCTGTCTCCACTAAACTTACAATCATTTCAGAGATCCATGTTATAACATAGTTTGGTCCAGCCCAGAGCTCAGTGTGGCTGGGATACACAGCAGAGCTATGCAGCTGTTGAAACTTTAAATGCAGATTTATTTTTCTTAACCTTTGTGTTTTCTTTAAAACGATAACTTTCTGTTAATACTAACTTTAATAGGGCAATTCAGATATTATGATGTAACTTTTAATAATGCTAATTTTAAATATTTTCTTCTGCAAACTCATCTTCTTAAACATTTCTGCCTGACAAATTACAGGTATTTGTGTGTGGATCTTGTGCTGCTGTGAATACTGCAGCTTTCTGGAATGTGTCACCAAATGAAGTAGCTGAATATTCTAATTTATCTTTCAAGAATGACAGTTGGCTGAGCAATCTAGAACATGCAGTGCTACTTGTGTGTGTCACAAAGATCAGCAGACTAACCTGTATTCTTGGGGATGGGGATGTGTTTCAGGTGTAACAGGTGATCCAGGATTGCCAGGTGTTCCTGGGCTTGCAGGAGACCCAGGGTACGAAGGAGATCCCGGCCTTCCTGGTCTTCCTGGATCGTCAGATGGCTTTCCTGGTAATATTCTGATATTTCATGATCTAAATATTGACTCACAACAATCCGCTGTGCTCCTATTTTAGTCAGAATTATTTTGGGAACAGGGGCAGGAATACATATGGAGCACGGGGTACTGAAAGAGGCAGTGTGGTATAGTGGATAAGGAACTGAACTGGTAATCAGGAGACCTGGATTCCATTCCGGTTTCTGCCACTGACTTCTGGTGCGACTTTGGGCAAGTCACTTGCAAACAGGGGTAATGATACCAACCACCTTGGTAACATGCTTTGAATTGCTCAGATGAAAAGTGGTATTATCACTATATTCAGAATACCTGCATTGTTTCCTCACATGGTGGAAGTAGTTATGCCTACTTTCCCTCTATAACCTAGCATGCCTATCCTCTTAATCTGAGAGCATGTTTGAGAGATCATTCTCAATTTCTTGGGTGATGTGTTCCCATTTCAGATGGCTCTGAAAGAAGAGGTTTACGTGGAGAAATGGGTGCCAAAGGTTTTAGTGGAGAACCAGGTTTTCCAGCAACTCAGCCAGGCCCACCAGGTAGTGATGGTAAACCAGGACTACAAGGATTCCGTGGCCCACCTGGTCCTCCAGGAACTGCAGGTAAGTGGCTAGAGATGCTGCCAGGCCGTAAGGTCTTTGGAAAATGAACAGGTTTAATTTTAGGGAATCAGAAATGTCGTTGTTTGATCATTTTCTAACAAGGCTGCTGGCATGTCAAGTTAATAGGTCAGATTGGGAGAGGAATGGGCATTCAATGATAGAAGCAGAGTGTGGAGGAGAGTAAGTGATTGTATGCACGTGGGCAGGAGGGAGGGTGCCAAAAGGACAAAGAAACACAGAAAGAAAGATGTGTTCACCTGATTTTTCAAACATTCATAACAAACCCTGGAACACACATCTGGTTGGTTTGTTTTGTGGTTTTTCTCAGGGTTTGGATTTTTCAGCAGAGAAATTTTGCATAGCTCAAGTTTTGAGCAACAGGCATCCACCATTGCTAAGGTTCCTTTTGTTCCTGATGTATTTTAAATAGTTGTGTCCATAGTTAAGTATGAAAGTGGCGAACATGAGCCATTGGTCTAGATCTGCATTGGACAGGAAGGGGTGCAGCCTTCTGGCCGGCCAAAGATTTTAAAAAATGCTGACGCTGATCATTATTTAGTTGTCTAGGAGCAGTGAGGAATCCAATAGAGGGCCCTGGGACTTTCAGCCATAATCACAGAGCTGATTCCTTTGATGAATAGCAAACTGCTAGTTCCATCTACCTTCTTGATATTTCCTTTTTTCTATAAATGTCACTTCTTTCATGCCCGGGTTACATTTTAGCTAGCAACTGTTCATCCAGGCGCTATTCACTCAGGTACTGGGACAGTTTTGTCAGGGTTCTGATATCATTTATATATTGCTGGTCAGTGGAGCTGGAACAATTTTTATAGTGGGGGTGCTGAAGGGGGAAGCCATGTCTTTGGGTTGTTGTTACTACTTCAAGCCAAGGAGTGCACCAGTACCCCCAGTTCCAGCCCCTATGTTACTGGTTCTATGTTGAAAACAGTAGTGTCTCACCATATTCTCAAACTTCTGTACTGGTGACCCCTTTCACACAGCAAGCCTCTGAGTGCGACCCCCCTTATAAATTAAAACACTTTTTTATATATTTAACACCATTATAAATGCTGGAGGCAAAGCGGGGTTTGGGGTGGAGGCTGACAGCTCACGACCCCCCATGTAATAACCTCGTGACCCCCTGAGGGGTCCCGACCCCCAGTTTGAGAACCCCTACTCTAGAGTTCTTATGTATACACTGACCATGAAGAATTTGTGATTTCTCGTTGTGAAGACGTCAGGGAAAAGGTGCCTGTTTTAACTCTTTGTGATCTACCTGAGAAGAATGGTCTAAGACAGCTGATTTCAATTCTGTCCAATCCCACTATGTCTCTGCTTAATGAGCAGTATCTAATGATCATTGTTGAAAGATAACCATGCTAATACTGCTAGATGTTTTGGTATCTCTCCATGGCTAAAAGAAAATAATCCAGCAGTCCGGTCTAGGATGTGAACATAAAAACATGGCTTTAAATATTTTTTTTTAACTTTCACTGATGAAAGGATTGTGGACTAGATCCTGGCTTGTGATACAGTGTACCATTTCACATAGGTACTATAAAATGTCCTAAGTAGTCTGCTGAGTGTTCCCCTAACATGGAATAGCTACTTCATCAAAGCATCCTAACCCCCAAAATAGGAGGAGGGTCTGGAATGCTGGTAGGGCCAGAGTGTGATGTCCTCTCAGCCAGCCAGTGAAATTTGGAGCAGTGTTGAAGCTGCTCCAAGTTATACCATGGGTTAAAACAGACCATGGCAATCCCAGAGATTAGGTGGGGGAGAATGTAAAGGATTATGAACCAGATAGCTTAAAGTCACCTTTCCACTGAACCAAGCAAAACTCTGGCACAGCTGGGGACATAGGCTTATGCATTGACTGAATTTACAGAGTAAACCCATGCAGTAAATAGGCTGTCATTAATATACCATGGAATTGTAAATTTTAAGTATTTAGAAATGTTTTAGATGTACTATATTATGTCAAATGTGGTACAGCCAATACTGCATGTCAATAATACTGCAGTTATTTACTAACAGAATTGCAGTAGCATCTCTGAGCCTCAGAACCTATTGTACTAGGTGCTGTAAAAATACAGAACAAAAAGGCTGTCCCTGCCCCAAAGAGCTTACAGTCTAAGCATAAGATGAGAAAAAACAGGTAGATACAGACAGACAAGACAGCACAAGGAACCAGTGAGACAATACTGATCAATATAATAGGCAGGGGCCCCAATACAACAGCTGCATAACCATTGTCAGGTTTTTTATAGGCATCGTGGCAAAGAATCTTAAGGAGGACAATGAGGTGGCTTTGTGGTTGCTTACAGGGCGCACACCCCAAGTGTGAGGGTTAGTTTTACATTTGTTGTGATGGGGAAGGGGATGCAAAGCAATGAGCTAGCAAAATTATCATGTTTTGAATGGATACAAGCAAGGGCTGTGTTTAGGCTGAGTTTAAGCTGACAGATGGACGTCCCAGTGGCAATGTCACATAGACAAGCCAATACTTTTTAGTTTGGAAAGAAAAAGACCGATCTGGAGTGGAGAGGCACCTGAGAGTCATCAGCATAAAGATGATGATTGAATTTGTGTTTGTGCATGAGATGGCCCTCTCCATCTTGTCCCTGGGCAAAGGAGGGAACTCTGTGGAGGGAGAATAAGGAGGAATCTCCAAAGGACATGCTGAAGGAGCAGTTAGAGAGGTAGGAAGTGAACCAGGAGAGAACTGTGTCATGAGACCTGAGGAAAGACAGATTTCAAGAAAAGTATGGCCGATGGTGTCAAAGGCAGCTGACAGGTAAAGGATGATGAGAATAGAGTATCTGGCTGGAAGAGGTCTTTAGAGACTTTGGTGAGAGCAGTTTCAGTGCAGTGCAAGAGGCAGAAGCCCAACGGGAGAGGGTCTAGGATGGAATAGGAAGAGAGGAATTCCAAACAGCAATTGTAAAATTATGTTCTATGACGGGGTGGGCAAATTTTTTGGCCTGAGGGCCACATCGGGAAACAGAAATTGTATGACAGGCCATGAATGCTCACAAAATTGGGGTTGGGGTACGGGAGGATGTGAGGGCTCTGCTTGGGGATGTGGGCTCTGGGGATGAGGAGTTTGGGATGTAAGAGGGTGCTTTGGGATGGGACCGAAGGGTTCGGAGGGCAGGAGGGGGACCAGGACTGGGGCAGGGGTGCAGGAAGGGGTGCAGGTTTTGGCTGGGAGTCCAGGCTCTGGGCTGGGGCTGTGGATGAGAGGTTTGGGGTGCAGGAGGGTGCTCCGGGCTGGGATCAAGGGGTTTGGAGAGTGGGAGGGGGATCAGGGCTGGGGCAGGGGCTTGGGGCGTGGGGAGAGGCTTAGGGGTGCAGGCTCCAAGCGGCACTTACCTCAAGCGGTTCCTGAGACCCAGAGTAGAGAGGGAGGTGAGGGTGGGAGAAGGGATGGGGTTAAGGAGGAAGTCCAAGGTGGTGAAACGATGGCTGGGACTGCAGCTGCAGGACTCAGTTAGGTTTGAGAAGTAGAGCTGCTTTGCTAGGAAAATGGCAGAACTGAAGAAGGAAAGAACAAACGTGCAGTGAAAGAAGTCAACCTGGTCTCGGGATTTCTGCCAGAGACACACTGCAGCAAAAGAGCAGAAGCAGAGGAAGCGGGTGTTAGGGGTGAGCCTAGGCTGGGGATGGACAAGGCAGACACTGAGAGAGAGTGGCAAAAGAGAGTGAAAGAGTGGGAAAAATTGAGAGAATCAACAACCATATCAATGGAAGACAGAGCAGAGGAAAAGTCGTTGACATTGATAGTCTGGAAGTCATAAAAGAACCAGGTGGTCAGGCATGGTAGGGTGGGAGGGAAACAGGCAGTATCGAGAGAGACCAGTGATGGTCAGAGCAGGGCAGTTGAGCAATAGAGAGGTTAGCAAGCAGTGCTTGGAAAAGACCATGTCAAGTAAATGGCACTTTTGGTGAGTATGAGAGTTGAACCAGGGCTGCATATCAAATGAGAAGGTGAGGGTGAGGAGATGGGAGGCTAAGGGGGGGGATGAGTCACCAACATTGAAGTTGAAGTCACCAAGGAGGAGGGGGGACATTGTGAAGACAGAGAGCCAGGATTAAAAATCAGAAAGAAAGGCTGATGGGGAGGAGTTGGGTGGATGGTAGATGACAGGAACATGCAGGGAGAGAGAAGAGTCAGATGCAGTGGTGCTCAAAACAGGATAAAGAATGGGAAGGAGGGCAGGAAGGGTAAATATACAAGACATTAATGCTATATTTCAAATGCATTAACCTCATAGGCTATCTTTTTGGACTGAAGGGACGCCAGGGGGATCCAGGTGAGGCAGGCAGCCAAGGTTTCCCTGGGTTCCGAGGACAAAAAGGATTGAAAGGTAAGACGATACAAATAGTGGGCCAAATCCGGAGGTCCTTATTCATCCAAAACGTTCGTTGTGCTCAGTGTGAGTTTTGCCTGAGCATGATCTGAACTAGGACTGCAGAATTTGACCTAGTGCTAACACAATAAGAAAAATATCTCATGGGGCTATTTCTTTTCCCCAAAAACACTTTTTTAATATACTTATGTCTTCATTAGGGATCAATCCTTGTCCCACTAACGTAAATTGGAGTTTTGTCATCGACTTCAACAGGGCCATGAACCCCAATGTATTAAAGTTATCTCGCCTACGATTTCTGATAATAAATTCTTCCAAATGTTTGTTTTCAATGAGCTTCTATGTTTTCCTCCCTCCCACATTTCTGCAGGTGAAACAGGGGACTGTAAATGTATTGAAAGTGAGGAAGCCAGACGGGGTCCTGCTGGTCTACCCGGTCCACCAGGTTTTCCAGGCCCAACTGGACTGCCTGGACGGAAAGGAGATGATGGAGATCAAGGTCACCATGGAGTTCCAGGTTTCTCTGGTGAAAACGTAAGTTATTTATTTCTTTAATCCATTTTTTTCAGAGACATACTAGAGCTTGTCAGGAAAAAGAATGTCCTTAAAATTGCTTGTTTTCACTGCAACTTTTCTTCAATATTCATCATATTTTTGCTTTAAATATTGATGAAAAACCAAATGTTTTTCATGAAAATGGATTTTTTGGCAAATCAAATCATTGTTCATCAAAAAATGTTTCAAAGAATTTTTTTCAACCAGCTCTAATAAATCCATTGCTAGCTGACAAGATGATGATAATGCCAGTAGGGGTGGGCTTTAATGTTGTTTCTAACAAAATACATGTGTCTAACTGCTGAATTGTGAGGATCTTATTTATACTATATTATGTCTTCTTAAAAGCTACAAATCAATAATTTTGTGCTGTTGATAAAATAACTACCTTACCAACAATCGTTTAAGAACATAACATAAGAACGGGCATACTGGGTCAGACCAAAGGTTCATCTAACCAAGTATCCTGTGTTCTGACTGCAGCCGATGCCAGGTGCCCCAGAGAGAATGAACAGAACAGGTAATCATCAAGTGATCCATCCCCTGTCGCCCATTCCCAGATTCTGGCAAACAGAGGCTAGGGACACCATCCCTGCCCATCCTGGCTAATAGCCATTGATGGACCTATCCTCCATGAATTTATCTAGTTCTTTTTTTAACCCTGTTATAGTCTTGGCCTTCACAACATCCTCTAGCAAAGAATTCCACAAGTTGACTGTGAAGAAATACTTCCTTTTGTTTGTTTTAAACCTGCTGCCTTTTCATTTCATTTGGTGACCCCTAGTTCTTGTGTTATGAGAAGGAGTAAACAACACTTCCTTATCTGTTTTAATAACCACTTCTGGATTACAGTGTTCTACATAAAATCAGAATTGGGCTTTGTGAACTGGATCCTCAATGAGACTGAGACTCTTGTTTTAGCAATGGATTTTTTGTAGAGCTGGTTAAAAATATAGTTTATTTTAACAAAAAAATTCAAAGAAAATGATAATTTTTCATTTGTATCTAATTTTTAATGGAATTTGTCAGGCTTTTGATAGAAAACTAAAACCCAACCAAAACTTTTTTTTCTTTTACAACAACTGAAAACAAAAATTTGGCTTGGTTATTGGTTGTCCTAAACAAAACATAACAAAATTGATTTTTTTGTAGTCTTCTTCAAAAAAATTCTTTATAAGAAAATTTCCACCCCTCAAAACATGTTTTTGACTAAAATATTTTCAACCAGTTGTAGGAGTTTGCCCAAAGTTTTACAAGTAATATTTCTCTTTTATAACTGAAGATCTTCAATAACTTTGGTCCAGACTTTACTTTCAGTTGCAACAAAGTCAGGAGTAACTCCGTAATTCATTGGACATATTCAGTCAATTATATTGAATGACACTGAATTTGACCCAAAGTGACTGAAGATGTTGAGCATGAAAGAAAGAGAAACATTAGCTGTAAAACTTTGGGCAGGCACCTAACGCTAAAATGCATTATATACAATCTTTCAAAGCAAAAAATAGAAAAGCTAAAATCACTTCACTAATATAGTGCAGTTACTCCAGACTTGCAACCATTTAAATGAGGTCAGAATTTAGCCTCACATTAGATTCCAGGGCTTCCTTTGCCTTTAAAAAAGAACATCTGAAATGCACATCTCTACACTGGTATCTAAGGGCTTGTCTGTACAAATGTTTAGTTCTTGGCAAGCTAGGGTCTAAATCTACCCTGCACTAACTTTCCACACATTAAGTATCCAGGTGGACCCTGCTGCCATGGTCTAAAGTTCCATAGTGCACTTTGATCTATTCCCATTTGAAAGTGGGGTAGATCTAAGCACACTATGGAACTTCTAGGGTAGCATGGGGTAGATTTAGACGAGAGCTTGCCATGAACTAAGTGTTTGTGTAGACAGGCCCTAAGACATCACTTTGCTGCCCATACATTTAAATGCAGCTTGTAAATATTAGTTGAGAAATCAGCTTCTATATATCATAGATTTGGTCTACACAAGACTTTATGGAAGTGTGAATCTGTACGTTTCACATATTCAGCAACAGAGAAATAGTTTCCATGTGTACTTTGGAGCCAAGAACAACTTGGCTTCATTTCATACCGAAGGAGAACTACACAAAGAGACAGAACTAGCGGTGCAAAAGGGTACTATGCACTAGTAATGGATTTGGAGCATGAGTCTTCTAAGCAAAATTAAAATGGAACAGGACAATGTACTTCATATTCTGTCTACCCTGGCACAAAGTCCCCAGGGCTGAAATCGCCATAGCCACCATGCTGGATGAACTTCCTTGGGATGGGCTTTGGTGCCCAGACCATTGAATTGCAGCTTCAGATGGGTACCAGGATGGTGTTGACTCCTGACCTGATCTTGGAAGGCCCTATAGTTTAGGGTAAAATAGAATCTATCTGCTAAGCATGCTTATAGAAATAAGAATGGAAGTTGTTGAAGCTGTAACGGCAAGTATTTAATAATATATTTATTAAAAATAGACTTGGTTACAGGACTTAAGGAATTTAAGTGTTAAAAGCTTAGAGTGAGGCCTAGTAGAAGTTGGCAGTGGGCATAAGATAGCACAAGTATCATGTGCTTGGCTGAAAGCTATAGAATGATACAAGCTTGAACTAAGGTTATATAAGTTAGCAGTACATATCTTGTGATAGTTTACCAATGCATTTGGTGATAAACAGGTAAACCACAAACAAACAAATGGTAGCATCTTAGGGACTTTTTGTAGTAAGAGCTAACCACATTGATATATCAAAACTATTGGGAAAGGGACTGACGCAAATGGTTGGGTTAACTGTCGGAAATGTAATTATAATCAGCCGGAACACTGCATATGGACATTCAGAACTCTAAAATTGGTCTGCCAGAGTACTAAATGTGAATAGGGGGCTGAGAGCTGACTTGATCAGGTATGGTCCTGGATGTATGTGAGTGGAATGGGAAAAGACATATAACAGGTTGTCAGACAAATCCTAACTGGGACACCAGGATGACGACATGGGGCAACTGAGTAGGAAGCCTGGCCCAAATCCTTCCTCTTGGGGTGATCTTCACTTACTTTTTCTTTTCTCTTTGTTTCTAATGGTTTCCATAAGGTAGTAAGTATGAACAATGCAGGAAACCACTTTCCTGTACTTCTCATTCTTATGTATAATGATTTTTCCTATTATTTCAATTACATTTGTCTGTATTAATGAAAGCTGATAAAGTTTCTGGGTGTGCTTCACCAATTTCATCTTCTTAATTAACTCTAAGTAGCTGCCTGAATAAAGAACCTGTTATTTGTGACAGATGCACTTTGCACCCTAGATTAATCCTAGGCTCCAATGGTTTTGTATTCAGGACAAAGGACCAGGAATCAGGAGATCTGGGTTTTATTCTTAGTTCTGCCACAGATTTTCTGTGTGACCTAAGGCAAGTCATTTAACCTCCCTATGCCTCAGTCTCCTCATCTGTTAAATGTGGAAGATAATACTTCTCTACATCACACAGGTGTTGTGAGGCCCTCACATAGTATGATGCTGAGCAGAAGAAAAATGCCCAGAAATAAATAAAAATAAATTCTGAGTTTTGTTTTCCTACTCCAGGAATTGCTTGCAGAATTTACCTTACTTCCCACTATAAGTAATTTGGCGTATTCCCTCAGTAGACTTTGCCCCTCCATTGGAGTCCCTGGCAGTTGTAAAGCTGCCATTATCCCTCAGAATCCTGCATACAATGTAGATAGTGGTATTTCCACCTACCCTCCTTCTTGATGAAGCCTCCCTGGGGTTATGGGGCCCGGCACATGTACATTGCACCTCCCTGCACCAGCAGGAACAAATCTGGACCACTATTACACCTCTACCCTGATATAACGCTGTCCTCAGGAGCCAGTATAGTATAGTGTATGAATAAGAAGGAGTTTGTTATATTATTTGGTCAGAAATCTAACAGAAATACTTCAATAGTTTCCTTTCAGATATTTAAAGAAAGTTTACAAATTTGGCACTATTAGCTAGTAAAACCTTAACTTTTTTGAGTGAGGGGAAAGAACATATTACTTATACATACCATGCATTGTGTCTTTCCTCGGGTCGGTCCCAATCAAACCTACTCTATTAATTGACCAGAGATGAGAGAGAAGCTTGAATCCGCCCTCTGCTCCTCATCAGGGCATAAATATTGATCCTTTGCAGCTCTCTGACCCCCTCCTGGTCTGGGATCTTGGTACCCAACCAGAGGTTCCCCTCAATTATTTGGTGCCGTTGCTAGACTGCAAGGCTAGCACTTTTTGTGTGTAAGGGGAAGGGAGAGGAAGATCTGTCATTTCTTATTTCTCACTGTATATCAAAAACAAATATTTTACTTCATTACATGAACTCTCCTTTGTTAGAATTAGATGCGGCTCACCATGTTTCCAAGCACACCTCTACCTCGATATAACGCTGTCCTCGGGACCCAAAAAATCTTACCGCGTTATAGGTGAAACCGCGTTATATCGAACTTGCTTTGATCCGCCAGAGTGCGCAGCCCCGCCCCCCCGGAGCACTGCTTTGCCGCGTTATATCCGAATTCGTGTTATATCAGGTCGCATTATATCGGGGTAGAGGTGTATTTTATATACTCCCATAGGAGTTCATGGCATCTTACAGATATATAAGAGGACAAGTTCCTTGTTACAAGGAGTTTACTATCTAAAGTAGAGAGACAACACACTGATTAAGGATCAAGCACAAGAATGGGAACACCAGAGAGAAAATCATTAATAGAAAGAGATGTGAAAGAAGTAAGTTTTGAGGAGCTTTTTGAAGAACAACAGAGGGTCACTTGGCACACAGGTTTACTTTTAACTATCGCTTTTCCATTTGTTTCCTAAATAAAGTTCTGATTAACTTTATTTAAAATGGATATCAACAGGGAATTCATGGTGCAGTCGGATTGCCTGGGCCAAAAGGGGAGAAAGGAGATTCTAGATATGTTACAACGAAAGGTAAAGCAAGCAATCTACTTCCCTTGCAATTTGCAAATTATATATATAAGCCTTTTGTCCAATGCAGGAGTAATTTCACATTGAGAGCACTTCTTTAGGTACCAAAGGAGACCCTGGAGGTCCTGGACTATCTGGCATTAAAGGTGGAGATGGGTTTCCAGGAAAAGATGGTATAGATGGCTTACCAGGGCTTCCTGGCCTTCCAGTAAGTAACAACTATATCCAATATTTGCCTACCATATTTAATTACAGACTTCTTTAGTTCAGCATCTCATAACCGAGCTGTCCTCCATACCTACATCATAAATTATTATCCTATCTTCACTGGTTGCTGATGCATTCAAGTATCAGATTTAGATGTTATATTAATTATTTTCCATTCTTTTCCCATTTTATTTAAGCAAATTAATACCAATTTATATCCCAGACATGTCAGTTTGCTCCATCAATGATTTATTATTTGTTTTCCCTCCTTTTAAACTTACATGAAGTTCTTTCACACTGAATATCTCTTAAGAGCTACATGGTCATCAAATGAAGTTATGGAGAGGCAAAAATTAATCGCAGATCAGCTGCCTGACAGTGCATATTATGCTTGCACTAGGGTGATGCATCCTGAAATCATAAAGTCATCACATATTGACACAGCACTGGGCTCAGACATCATAACTAGAAATGGGCCAGACCCAGAACATCAAATCTGAATGCCAATGATTGTTGTCATCAGTCAAATCTAAATCTGAAAAGGACCTATTTTCTGGTTCATTGTGACACCAATCTTGAAAGAACAGTTATTCTCATGATATTTTGGCTCAAGATGGCAGAAATGTCATTAGAACAGCAGATTAAGAAATATCTGTCATTTTGTAACAAAATCATATGAAAGCTCTCAAGATTTCAGAACTGTTGTAACATGAGCCCCAGCCTAAATCTAATTTGGGTTCAAACACCAGGCCTGACCCATTTCTAATTGTAATGATTCCTCTCCACAGCCAATTACTCTTTCTCTAAAACTCCATTTGACACTTTCTACACTCTACTGTCTTTGCTGCCCTAGTCGTTCTGTCTTCAAGAAAGGGGTCATGCTGTTTCTCCTCCCTCCCATTTCTCCTTACTTGATTGCTTGGGGAGATGTGAAACAATGTTGCTCACACTCTGATGAACTTACACAATGCTACCTGGCCTGCCACACATTTCTCGGCAGAGTAAGCAGGTCTCCGATCGAACCCACAGACTCCCCAAAAGTCACATTCAGCTTTACAGCCACAGATGGTGTATGACTGGTTCACATAGCCCAAATGATGTGCATTCACCGGCCTTAGCCCTCTCTGGTGGAATGTTCTGTCAATGGATGTTTGTTTCATTGGTACCATCCCTGGTTATACATCTTGGGACGGGTTCGGTCACAGAGACCCCCTTGGGACTGTCACTTGATGTGCTGAAATTACCTCTGAGCCCGTTTTCCCTGCCAGCTTGGGACTTCCAGAACCCTGTCTTGTTGAGCCAGACATGCTAGTCTGCTGCAACACAGACCCAGGGTTTGGGCCACACCCCCAAAGCTGCAGACTTAACTGAAAACAGTTCAGCAGGTTACCTGTTTCCTGCACCCAGCTCCCAATGGGATCCAAACCCCAAATAAATCTGTTTTACTCTGTATAAAGCTTATATAGGGTAAATTTATAAATTGTTCGCCCTCTATATCACTGATAGAGAGATATGCATAGCTGTTTGCTCTCCAAGGTATTAATCACTTACTCTGGGTTTATTAAAAAACAAAAGTGATTTTATTAAGTATAAAAAGTGGGATTTAAGTGGTTTCAAGTAATAACAGACAGAACAAAGTAAGTCACCAAGCAAAATAAAGCAAAAACACGCAAGTCTGAGCATAATACATTAAGAAATTGAATACAGGTAATATCTCACCCTCAGAGATGTTCCAATAAGCTTCTTTCACAGACTAGACTCCTTCCTAGTCTGGGCCCAATCCTTTCCCCTGGTACAGATATCTCAGGTGGTAAGTAGGGGTTTTCTCATGACTGGCCTCCTCCTTTGTCCTGCACCACCCCGTTTTATAGTTTTGGCACAAGGCAGGAATCTCTTGTCTCTCTCGGTCCCCACCCCATCTTCTAAATGGAAAAGTACGAGCTTTAAGATGGATTTCATTATCAGGTGACATGGTCACATGTCACTGTAAAACCCCTAGTCTCCATTCCCCATGGGCTGGCCCACACGTACACAGGAAGGCTTTCAAGTAACTAAGGCCATTTACAACTGATTGTTTCTGGAGCACCCTTAATGGCCTCCACATAATATGTTTACAACAGTGATACAAGTTTATATCTTATTCTCCTAACTCCAGATATAGAAATAATACATGCAAACAAATAGGATGAACACACTTAGTAGATTACAAGCTTTCTAATGACACCATACAAGGGGTATTTAGTATAAATCATATTCCAATTATGTCATATTCATAAGCATACTTCCATAAAGCATATGGAGTGCAGTGTCACACATCTAAGTTAACATGTTACCTTATTATGTTAAAGATTTTTTGCTGATGTCACCCTTGTAAATGGCCATGATACATGGAAACTGACCATCTACCAATTACTGATCATAAGGAAAATTGTTTAATTGTTTGGGTGAGGTTTATTCTTATGCAAAGTCAAAGTGCCCATCTCTGTATATTTAATCTGTTTTCCCATAGGGTGATGGTGTAAGGGGTTCACCAGGTGACCCTGGTTATCCAGGACTACAAGGTGAAAAGGGCTTTCTCGGAGAGATTGGTCTACCAGGTGCAGGCTTACCTGGCCCGAAAGGATACCGTGGCCCTCCAGGTGACTTTGGAACATATGGAAATCCAGGGCTTCAAGGTCCCCCAGGTCCTCCAGGTGCTCCTGCCCAATTAGGTATGTGTGATCACATGTCTTTTATGTTAAAGTCATTAGGGATCATATGCAAAACATCATGTAAATCTACTCACTGACAAGGCAGTATAGTATAGTGTATGAATAAGAAGTAGTTTGTTATATTATTTGGTCAGAAATCTAACAAATACTTCAATAGTTTCCTTTCAGATATTTAAAGAAAGTTTACAAATTTGGCACTATTAGCTAGTAAAACCTTAACTTTTTTGAGTGAGGGGAAAGAACATATTACTTACACATACCATGCGTTGTGGCTGTCTTTCCTCAGGTTGGTCCCAATCAAACCTACTCCATTAATTGACCAGAGATGAGAGAGAAGCTTGAATCCGCCCTCTGCTCCTCATCAGGGCATAAATATTGATCCTTTGCAGCTCTCTGACCCCCTCCTGGTCTGGGATCTTGGTACCCAACCAGAGGTTCCCCTCAATTATTTGGTGCCGTTGCTAGACTGCAAGGCTAGCACTTTTTGTGTGTAAGGGGAAGGGAGAGGAAGATCTGTCATTTCTTATTTCTCACTGTATATCAAAAACAAATATTTTACTTCATTACATGAACTCTCCTTTGTTACAATTAGATGCGGCTCACCATGTTTCCAAGTACACCTCTACCTCGATATAACGCTGTCCTCGGGAGCCAAAAAATCTTACCGTGTTATAGGTGAAACCACGTTATATCGAACTTGCTTTGATCCGCCGGAGTGCGCAGCCCCGCCCCCCTGGAGCACTGCTTTATCGCGTTATAACACGAATTCGGATATATCAGGTCGCATTATATTGGGGTAGAGGTGTATTTTAAAATGAGTGGCTGCCTTTTCATTCTTTAATTTATGAGGATTATCCAGTGCACAATAATTTAGACACAGTACATCAACTGATGCTGTAATAGACATCTGCAATTAGAACTGAGAAGTTTGGGTTTTGTATTTTTTAACATTTTGTTTAAAATGCTAAGAGACTATCTTGCTTGTTTCTCTTTTCTCATACTTCCCTGGTAGATTGTAACCAAGTTACTGAAGATCTTTCTAGGGGAGATGGCATCAAGACAGTTTGGTCAGGTATAGTACAGAAATAAGATGGCTTGGAAACATTTTAATATTTAGATCTATGGGGAACCTACAGCATGACAGTGTGCTTATTGATTCCTGGTGACTAATTTTGATGTTGCCATTTCTTGGCGATAGCTCCATCTGTAAACTACTTAATATTCAGGTCACAAATAATGACACTTTTGCTATACAACAAGCCAGTAATTTGATCGTAGCATGTGTTTTTAAATTAATGGTGTTTCACCTCTGCAAATCAAAAATTATTTGGTTCATTACTCCCTTGAGTTTATTGTGATTAAAAAAAACAGTCATCACGTGGCTTGTAATAACTATCTGAAATTACAAATAACAACAGAAATTAGATTCCAAAGAGATTTCACAAGTACAATGTAGCAAACCATTTGTGAGAAGTACTCTATGTTTAGGTAAAAAGTATCAGTGCAATTTGGTATTTAAAGGAACAAGTACTCTAGTTTTCACCTGCAACTGAATTCATTTGTTTGATTTTAAATTGACTCCAGAAAAAAAGTGAACTGCCATTTTGAAAATTTGGCCATACAAGTGTTATAATAACGTCTGATCTCTTCACTGCTATTAGCACAGCAAAGGTTCCAGTGAAATAAAATGAACAACTTTTCTTAATTTATTGTCAGCATGAGCTATGCTGCACATTGCTATATAAAAATGATTAAATAAAACTTTTGATTTTTATCGTTTTACTAATGGAAATAATTGCTAGATTTAATCATAGTAAGGTTATTGTAAGTCACAAAAACAATGAGAGATACAGCAGATGAGTATGTGGAACTCCACTGATAATGTTTATTTGTAGGGGCAGAATGTGTGACAGCACCGAAAGGATCCCCAGGAAAGCCAGGATTGCCAGGAGCTATAGGTAATGTTGTGCCTTTACTTTTGAAACATTTCTTTACCTTACACACTACATTTGGAATTAGCTTTTGCTAAACCTGCCCGTAGTTGTGCCCTTAGACTAAATATATTTTAGAAATGAGAATAAAGGAGACTTTTAAGTTAAAATTTAGGGGTGGGGTGAGATAGACAAAGGAAAATAGATACAAAATGTATGATACGTAATGGCTGCACCACACGAATTAATCCTCTTCTCACTCATGAATTTCAATTCTGTAACAAAATCAGCCACCAACAATGGTTTTCTCTATGAACAGTCATTACATTTAGTCACAAATCCACACTGTTTGTGAATATCGTCTGGCACCCAGGTATAAGGAGTCAGTTGGGGTTTTAAGCGGTTGTCTTTTAATAGTGTGGCAAAAATCAAAATAAACACGCCAGATGATATATGCCTTCTATAGTAGAATAGATATTGGATATGGAACAGTCTTCTATTAGATCACCCAGTTCATCCTTCTCTCCATGCAGCCTCCTCATCAATGCCATGTTTCTTTCAACTGTACCATATGCCTTTAAAAAAATCAGTGGAGTTTCACAGTTTAATAAAACCACTAAGGGCTGGATTTTGCCCTGGTTCTATGCGGTGCATAGGAGAGTACTGAGGAGCTATCATCCCCATCCCACCCCTACACCCTTCACTCCCTAAGGAGCTGTGCAGGAACCTCGTGGATTGATGCTTCTGAGGCGGTGGGGAGAGCAGTGGCCGCTCCCCACTAGATACTCCCCACACCAGGAGCCAGTGGGCAAACAGAGGCGGGGTGGGGTTAAAGCCTGGCTGGACACATTACAGGGAGTATGCTAATTCCTAGAAGGGGTGTAATAAATTACTAGCCCTTGGAGCAAGTGGATGTAGTGGAGGAATTGTCACAATGCCTTCTGAGTGCTCCTCCTGGGATCATATAATTATACACAGCCTCTTAAACAGGGCTGGGCCTAAAGTCTCAATGGAACTCTAAATAAGTAGGCCCAGATCATCCGATGCAGTGGGGTTGCATTGCTCAGCACTCCCAGCAATTTTTGTTTCCAAAACTGGTCTATCCAATCCTAGGAGGATCGCCTGAGTGCTTTTTTTTTTTTTGGGGGGGGGGGGGGGGGGAGGGGGGGGCCGGCGTGAGGCGCAGTCTGGGACTTTCCAAACCCTGCTGATCCACAGCCGCTGTATTTAATTCCCTGGAACATTGGTAACTGACATAACTTAAAGCAGCCGTTAGTATTAGGGGAGCTTGAAGTCCATCTTTGCAGCCTTCCCTAACTGTGCCTTGCATTTTTTGGCCACAGCTCTGGCCAAAGATCTGGGCTGCAGTGTTTAAGGTCAAATTTTCCTTTTAAACTAAATATAAAGTGTATTGTTGTTGTTATGGTTTAAGTAATGACTCATTCATATTTCTTAATGGGATTTGCTATTTTTATCTCTTGTTACTGCAGCATGTTGAATAATTCAGATTTACATTTCTGTATTTGACTATGGTACTTTGGCGTTGTAATCAGTGCTTCTGAAGGTGGTTTTTAATGTTGTGCAAGGTGATTTTCTCTGAAGTCTGTTACTCTTTAGGATGATTCAGTTCCTTTGTAATTTTATGTGAACTTTTCATTCTTCTTTCCAATGAATTTGAATGAAGTCAGATTTACTTCTTAATCACAATTCTTTCTAAACACAGATGCTTCCATGCCATCAGATTAATGTGTGTTTTATTTTAGGCATTGGTCTGTTGTTGTTGTAAACAAAGCTCCTTATGTGCGTGTCCATCTGTTGGATAAACATCTTCATCAATTTTTACAGTTTGTGGTAATAGCAACACATTTGTTACAAAAATTACCATTAGCAAGAACAACAAATTCATTGCAAGTGTCCATTTACAATCATGTTTGTCATGCCACACCTTTGGCTCAATACCATTGGAGTTTGGGCATTTTAGGGTTAACCTGTGGCTTCCCTTTGCAAAATTCAGTTTTCTCTTTCCTCCTTGTCCTGCAGGATCAAACCCTGATTTCTTTTGCTTAACAGAATTCACTGGCTGATGGGGTGGGCTCTCTGTGCTAGCAGCTATTAGCAAGTCCTTCCTCTCTCTTCTTCATCAATTGGCATCTTTCAATAACTATAAGACCTTGCTACCATCCCCTCAGGCTCCAGAGGCAGGGAGGAAGAGAACCCTGCTGATCTGTGTCAATGAATGCTGTTTTCATGGCATTGTTTCTCTCAACCCCAAGGAATTTGAATATCGAACACTAGGAGGAGTAAATGTCCTGCTTTATTTTATACTTTTTCACAACCCACTGTTGCCATAACTCTGTCCTTGTACCCCCTTAGTATTATACAAGTCACATTCATTTATGCTCTCACCAAATTACCAATGTCTAATTTATGCTTTGTCACCTTTCATTATTGTCTTTTGGTTATAAGGTGTCCTGCCTTTTTGCAGCTAGGCTGTAACTGTGCCATGTACAATTAATGAACTGGTTCAGTGACCTATGCACCAATGACATAGTATTGCCAGAAAAGAGGCATCTTTGTAGTCTCACATCCTTAAGTCCTCTATTCCTATGAAATTCCTAACACTGTATTAAACAGCCTGTCCTAAGTTCTGTCTTGAGGGCCCATGTAACTGTTCTTAAAAAAGGATACTCAAACTGCCTTCCCTATTTTCGCTTGCAACTGTACATTGAAATAGATTTGGCAATGCTTGGATTAAACTAAACTGGGTTGTGAAATGAAACATATTTTCCTTACTATTGTTTGGTGCTAGATGTTAAAACTAGCTACCATAGTATAATCGGTTATTGAAATATGATATTTGTTGCCCTCTGCACCTGCTGCCTACTTTATAAAGAGAGGCTTTTTATCTAGCACAACAATTAATGGAAGAAAAACAAAACTAAATGTTAACAATGCTATTTGGGTAACAGGCACATTTAAATTTTGCAGTTATATCTGCAATTCTAGTATTTTTCTTTAAATTAAGTGAATTTTCTGCTCAGAACATTGAAAGGCTGATGGCACAGTGCTGGCACTAGGAAGATGATATTCAGGCTGCACAGTTCTGACAGTGCTCCTTAATCCTGGCCTCTTTTTTAAATGGAACTTTCCACAAAACAAACAGCAATCATAAATCGATCTTGAATTTTAAAATCAGCAACCCTAGAAATAAAAAACCTTTAGCTATCAATAATAATCTCTTAGCAATAAATAAGGTAAAGTGGTTCGTCATCTAAGTAACATCATCCTATTTTGTCAGAGCTAGCAAACTAATGCAGAAAAACTACTGTGCAATGGAAGAGACAACAAAGTAAATTGCAATTCATAATGATAAATTTAGGGTGTAAAATATTTCAAAGCATGTGCATAAATTCCACTGAAGACAAAATGTGATAAAAGTTGATCCCTAAATCTTAAGATACATAATTATGATATTTATTAGCATATTTGTCTGCATTTATGCATATATTTACTTTCTGTGTTTGGATCTGATTTGTTGTTACTTTTTTATGCATACTTTAGGTGTAAAAGGTGCTAAAGGGATTCCAGGTGAACCAGGTCTCGATGCATTCCAAGGGCGAAAAGGTTCACAAGGTGATCCAGGTCGTGAAGGATTACCAGGTCCTCGAGGTATCGTGAAGTCACTAGCCATTCTTTGAGTACTTTTGATCTGTTTGCTGTAGTCATGGGAACCTCAACATGCTATTCCAGGTGTAAATATTAATTTGTCTTCCCTTCAGCATTCAGACAATAATATAACATCAACCTAAGATATCTTGTGAAGCCAAAAGTTTCTATCATTGGAAAATGCGGTTTGTACTTACTTATGAAAGAATATCAATTTTCCTGTTTTCCAAGTTTCTCCTAGTGCAGAGGTATAAAGGTAATAGTAAAATATCATAACACTAATTTTAAACAATGATACTTCAATAATGAGATATTTTCATACTCCAGGTGGAGCATATTCATACTTACACTTCTGAAACAAAATGCATAAGTGAGGAAAAGACACCTATGAATGCATCCATTTAACTCTTAGTAGCAGAAACACGAATTACATTGTACACACCAAGACAAGAACATATATATCTCTAAGGTTCACAGCCCAGTAGCTGAATATGCACCCCGCCCACAGGTCGCTGAATACATCCCCATTTGGAAGTACAGTGTTTACAAGTGTATAGAACCTACAACACCTTTTACGTGTATTGTATTGAGTATGCATCAAACACCTGGTTTTGTATTTATTAAATATAGTTTTATTTAGTTATTTTGGTTTCTTTGGGAATGTTGGTATGAGGGGCTTTTGGCAAGTCTTTGTGGTTGATAGTTAATATAGTTTTAAAACTAAACTACTGCATAATGCATCCTTTGGTGAGGGTGTAGCTCAGAACAAATCCTGCCCCTACCTCTGAAGGTGAGAAGGGGCTCTGGCAGTGAAAACAACTCAGTTCCACTGCCCGAGGAACAAGATTTGTGGGAGTGGCAGCCGTGGGGGTGCAAAACTCCTGTGTTGCTAGGAATCCAATTCTGCAGGGCTTTCCTCCATGGCACACACAGGGTGAAAGGGCAAGACAGGAGGGTCAAGTGGGGTGATGTGGATCCTCTTGTCCTCCTCACTAAGGTCCATGAAAGCTACTGGAATTTCCTCATTGAAGATCTTCTTTTGGCCTGTAACCTAGAGGGGAGTATTCTTATCCTGCTGCTGAGACAGACCATGCTCAGCCAAGATAATCAGGCAGGAGAAAGTGGGGACTGGAGTTTCCCCATAATACTCCACAAAAGTCATTTGCACCATTTTAGTCAAGCATTCACTCGAAAAAAAGACATAATGACAGGTTTTCACGTCTATGTGGTTTTAAAAATTTAAATCCTAATGTCATTCTCACTTATGCTCCTAAATCATGTATGTGCAGTTGAAAATCCCACCCATATTGCTTAGCAAACCAGATTTTTTGTTTACAATAACTGTTATTTCCTCATGGTAATAAGATGATGCGGGGTAAAATTTTCAAAAGTGCCCAAGTGACATAGCTTTCAGTGGGACTTAAGCTCCTAAAGGCTAGCTAGATTCACAAAGGGGACTTAAGCATTGCAATGCCAAACTCCTAGGCAGAGCCGGCTCTACTGTTCTTGCCACCCCAAGCAGCACGCCGAATTGCCGCCGTGGATGATGGGGGCAGTCCGTGTGCCGTTAGGGCGGCACGCGCGTTTCCGCGGCGGCGGCAATTCGGTGGCAGCTTCTGTCTTCAGGCGGAAGATAGAAGCCGCCGAATTGCCGCTGCGGGCAGCTGAACATAGAAGCTGCCGCCAAATTGCCGCTGCGGAAACGCGCGTGCCGCCCTAACGGCACACGGACTGCCCCTGCCATCCGCAGCGGCAATTCGGCGCGCTGCTTGTGGCGGCAAAAACACACGGACTGCCACCCCTTGCAGATTGCCTCCCCAAGCACCTGCTTGGAATGCTGGTGCCTGGAGCCGGCCCTGCTCCTAGGTGCCCTGCCACCCAGTGGAATTCACAGCCCTGAGTTAGGCACTCAGGCGCCCCATGAATTCTGTGGGGAGAGTTAGGTGCCTAAGAAAGGGTTTCACAGAAGCCCCAAGCTGAGCTGGGAGTTGCCTAAGCTAGACAATGCAGAGGAAAGGGGTGCGACTTAGGCCCACATCCACAAAAGTACTGGTCAGCCTTTTCTCAGGAGAAGAACAGAGAGGGAGACATCCCCTCACCCTCTTATAGCCGATGGCCCAGTTATTAGGGCACTCAGCTGGGATCAGTTTTCAAACCCCCACTATGCCTGATTTAGAGCAGGGACTTGAACGCAGATCTCCCACAATCACACTGCTAGGTGGTATTTTGGGTAGCTCTTTCTCAGGCTAGGTCTACACTGGGGGGGGGGGGAATCGATTTAAGATACGCATCCGACGTATCCGATCCGACTTACCCCGCTGTGAGGACGGCGGCAAATCGACCGCCGCGGCTCCCCCGTTGACGGCGCTTACTCCTACCTGGGCTGGTGGAGTACGCGCGTCGATTCGGGGATCGATTGTCGCGTCCCGGTGAGACGCGATAATTCGATCCCCAAGAGATCGATTTCTACCCGCCGATCCAGGCGGGTAGTGAAGACAAGCCCTAAGTCTCTCCTGCTGGAGCTGCTACACTTTGTACAGATAATCAAATATTAATTGGGCCAGAGCAAGAAAGAAAAACTAAAAAAATAACTCTATAGCCCATTGGTCATGGCACTCCACGGGGCTGTGTGAGACCCAGGCTCAAGTCCGTGCTCCAGTCAGGCAGAATAGGGATCAAATGTGGGTCCCTCCACCTCCCAGAGAAGTGCCCTAGCCACTGGGCTATTGGACATTCTGGATGATGTGATTGTAAACCAGCCCAAAATATTTCACACCTGATCACCCTAGCTCTATTTTGGGTGGGCTTAGGCCTGCTCTAAGCATGCATACTGGATCAGGCCCTGCAGGCAAGCTAGGCAGGGAATGCCTCACTTGAGAATCTGGCTAGGACTTAGGCATGAGCAAAGTTGTAAGAAGCCCGTTAGATGTAAGGCAGCATCAGGATACAGGTGGCTTTTTGCCTGCCCATGAGTGGAAACTTAAGAACCCGTAGGGATTTAGGCACCTACATGGTTAGGCAGCAGCTGAGGAGTGGTTTTGTGAATGTCAGTGGTGCCTAAATGCTGGATTTAGTTACCTAAAGAGGCAGATAGGTGCCTAAGTTCCTTTGTGAATCTAGCCCCTAGGTCAATGAAGTGCTTTTATAAATGTACCCACTGTTCATATTTGACAGTTTATATACTCTACAAAGTCAATAATACAGGCTTTCCTGCATTAGCATTCAGCAAAATGTCTGTGGGATTAAACAAATTAAAATTATTTGATACAATATTTGACATTATTATGGTGCATCTGACACTTTGAATATCTAATACAATGTTTTGGTCGTGGTTAGCCACATGGTGATCGTCATTTTGCCTCTAGGTTTTACTGGACCCCGGGGAGATGGAGGCCCATCAGGTCTACCAGGGCTACCGGGGAATCCAGGCAGTGCAGGAAAACCAGGTGCCCCAGGGCCTATAGGACCAAAAGGAATTGCAGGTGAAGTTTTAGGAGCAGCACCAGGCACCCCAGGGGATTTTGGACCATCTGGATTCCCAGGATTGAAAGGCCTACAAGGAGATCATGGAGTACCAGGAATTAGAGGTAAATGTTGTTTTAAATAAAGTAATGTTTCAGCAAAAGGAAAGGCATGAATGCAGCCAGATTTCAGCAAAGCTTTAATCGGAAGGGCTCTGTTTGTATGCAGAAGAGCTGCTGATCAGGTTAGCAGTACATCCAACTAATTATTTTATCCCACAATCCTAAACTAGCTCCCATACCTTCCCTAGGTACCAAAAGACACAAGTGTCCCCTACCTAGCTGCCAAAACCTCTAGCTTCCCCCAGCAGCTTCTACAATGCCGCACACTGAAAACCCAGGACACAGTAAAATCAACTAAATTGTGATATCAAAAGGCCAGATTCTGCCAGTCTTAATGAAGTAGAGAGGGTACAATATTTCACAAGTTGTTCCACTGATGTTAATGGGCTGACTTGCAAAGTATGGTACCACTCAACAGGAATAAGGGTGATAAAGTCTGGCCCGTAATAAATAACAGAAGGGATACGGCACTGATTCCATCATTCACTTTTCCTGTTTAATTCAATTAAAATATCTGTGTGACATTCCCCAGGGTACAATCTGGACTGTTGTGTCCCCTCAATTCTCCAATATGGGATGCCTTTTACACTGCTTTGATGTGAGAACAGCCACTCCTGGTCATGCTCACACAGAGCCTCTAGCATGCAAAATCACTCCCAGCTGAATTACATGAATGCTCTGGCCAGCCACTCATGAATTACATAGAGGACGACACCAGCAAATTCCCAGTCCCAGGCCTTCCCCAGAAATGTGCATCTTGTACTGCCCAGATCGCTCCTTCTGGACAATAGAAGCTCATAGAAAGTCCATCATTTCATCAACGGAAAATGACAGACCCTGTCATTTCAAGTGGAGATGACACTTCAATCTAAACACACTGGTCTGGATAAAACAAGTTCATTAACTACAGAAAGTAGATTTTAAGTGATTACAAGTAATGAGGCATAAAAGTCAGAATTGGGTTACAAAGAAAATAAAAAGATAATACACAAACTAATACCTAATTTTACAAACTAAGTGAACTTAAAAGCATAAAGGGTTTTCCCACCATAATCTTACAGCAGTCAGACTGGATCTTTCAGCCAGGACTGGACCCCTCCCCAAGTTCACTGATGTTTCCTTTGTCTTTCAAACGTTGTTGCTGCTGTGAGTGGAGCGAGAGGTGATTCGGTGACCTCTGTTTCTCATTCTTATACCCTCCTCCCCTCTTGGAGGATTATCTCAGCTGGGTTTCAGGTAACAGCCAGTCTGTTTACAAGGAAACCCCCAGCTGTGTCTTTGCCAATATATAAAGTTCTCACCCCTACCCTTCTTCCTGCCAAAGAATGGCTGCTTAGCCAGGTGATAGTTCATGATGGTCCATTTGATTATGCTGATACCTGGCTGTGGTGTCAATGTGTCTTTTGTCTCTGAAGAACTTGGATCATGTTACAGCAATGTTATACAACAGAATCTTACAACTTTATACTATGTTGATACACATATTTTACCAGAACAATAATGTTCAGCAGATTATCCATTTTCAAATGATACCTCAAAAGGCATAGTTTATACAAAATTTATCATGGTCTTGTAAAAGTGGTGAACATGGGGTACAGTCTGTCACACTCTGGGTTTGAATTTACCTGACGCTCTGACAGCATTTCCAGTCTGCAGCCACAGAGTGCCACATAATCAGGGGTTGCTGATGCTGAATTTGAGTTAATTTTAACACACAGTACATACGCCTTAATAATGAGATATTGAGCTTTTTACTTCTATGTCACCAGTTCAAATTTGTCTTAGTTTAGTAGTGAACACAAGTCTTCACTCTTTCATGGCTTTTCAGAGTCCTGTGGGAGAAAGAGTTGACAGTCTAAGCTCCCAGGTCTCCACATCACAGCAGAACCCCTTGCTGGTAAACTCAGCAGAAAGCACAGAACAGAATATGGAATTGGTGCTACCCACTTATCCCTCAGTGTCCAGCCACTTCAAATCAAGTTTAAGGCATGCTAGTTTGGCAGTTCGAAATGTATTGCTGCTAATCATTCAGTGGATACATATTTTATTTATTTATTTTATTTGTTTGTTTGTTTGTTTGTTTGTTTATGAATCCAGCTTTCACTGCTGTCAATTTGTTTGTGTTTTTTGTTTTTTATTTTATAGAGCTCAAAAATCATGCTGAGCTTTTTACAGAAAACAAACAAAAAAGACATGGGCCCTGCTCCTCAGAGGCAGTTAGCTTCTTAGCTTCTATTGATTTCAATGGAAGTTAGAAGATTAAATATCTTTGAAGATCTGGGCCATGGTTCCCTCACAAAGAGCTAACACCTTAAATTTTGTGACAAGCTTTTCAAAGGCACAAATGCGAGTTAGGCACCCAACTCCCACTGACTTTCAGTAGCAGTTGGGCACTTCATGAGTGTCTGGGAAAGCATTCATGTAACTTTGCTGGGAGTGACTTTACATGTTAATGGCTGTGTGTGAGCCGAGCCTGGAGAGGCTGCTTTTCACAAGCAAAGCCATGTAAAGGGCACCTTGGACTGGAGAGTTAAAGGGACACAGCGGTGGATGTCAGTGCTCCTCTGATGGCTTTTAATTATTTAACTATTTAAAATCATTTAAATTGTTAATGCTTCAGAGAAGAAATCTAGCTCTTATTTATCTCGCAAATAAAACTCTCACTTTTGGGCCTGAATTTCCTCTCAGTAATACCAATGTAAAGCAAGAGTAACTCCATTTAAGTTTATTGAGTTACATGGATGTGTAACCAGAGTAAGTAAGAGAAAAGCAGGCACTGGAAACAGGCCCATTGTGTCGAAGTATGGTTTGTATCTCGTAACAATGACCACAGCATAAACCAAGGACCCATTGTCAGACTGACTTTGTCCACTTCTGAAAATACATAAATGTTATTTTAGAAATTATACTGAGCGTTGTTTCTGTGCTTCAGTCAGTTATTTCAGGTATAGGAATACAGGGAATGGCAGAATCATAGAAATGGAAAAAACCTACTAGATCATATTCCTGCCAATGCAGCACTGTTCCGAAGTTGAAGTAGCTAGTCAATTTTCAGTGTAAATTACTAAAAAAAAAATAATCAATTTTTTAATTTGATTTTTCCAAAGTCATCTTTTCTGATGGAAAATAATTAGCTCTGAAATGTGAGTACTGTACTATGTAAGGTATATGCACATTGATTAATAAAAATGTTGTCTAATAAACCTATACTCTAAATGATATCGGAACCCTAGAATTAATTACTTTAGTATGATATTTTAGGAGCTGGTGGTACTCCAGGTTTCTCAGGACCCAAAGGACAGCAAGGACCCCCAGGTCCTCTTGGTTTGCCTGGCCTGCCAGGACGGCCAGGATTGCATGGATTCCCAGGGCTTCCAGGACAGCAAGGACCTCTCGGCAGAACTGGCTCACCAGGATTTGTTGGTGAGGAATTTTTCCTGTAAACTTCTCTATCTTGCACAGACGTGATTTTTCTCATGTTAACTTATAACTGTATGCCTATGAGGGTTATGCTTTTTCACTGAGGAAGGATGGGTCTTGTGGTTAAGTCACTAGACTAGCACTTAGATGATCAGCGTTCAATTACTGGCTCTGACACAGACTCTGTGTGTGTGACATTTACAAGTCACATAATCTCTCTGTGTTTCAATTCCCCACCAGCAAAACGGGGACAAATAATACTTCCCTTTCCCACAGATGGGTTATGGGGCCAGACAAGGCTGCTGTTTTCTCTTTGCCATTCTTCAGTGCTGCCTGTCTTTCTGGTAACAGAGGTTGCTAGAGAAAGCAGAGCTGCTGGAATGGGAAATGCACAATGGAAATAGTGTTTAATCCTTAGAAGACCAAAGAGAAGGCAAAGAAGGGGAAACTTGGGTACAGAGTCAGGCTGGATTAGAAGTCTGTCCATGAAGCAGTGTTTGGAGATGTTTGTATGTTGAGATGGCCCCATCTCTTCTGCAATATCAGGCTTTCATTTTTACTAAGAAAAAAGTTTTAATTTTAAGTAGTTGCTCTTTGTTCATAGCTAAATTTGCCGATCTGCACTGAGCAAACAGAATTCTTTCACCTTTCCTCACAACTTGTAAAAATGACATTCAAGTCCAAAAACTTACATCTAATCTTCCTATTCCCATTGATTGTTACAGGTTCACTTGGTGCCAGAGGAGATCAAGGTGACCAAGGTTTTCCTGGTCCAGTGGGCATGAAAGGTCTGGCTGGTGACAAAGGTGAACTCGGTAACAAAGGAGTACAAGGAACACCTGGGGTGCCTGGTCTCCCGGGATTAGACGGAATGCCTGGTTTTCCAGGGTTAAAAGGTAAGATCTTAAAATTATAGATACATTAAGAAAGATACAATAGCTTAGAGTGTGTCTCTGTTAAACAATTTCTCTGCAAGTGTAATTCTGCTTTAGTCAATAGAGTTATGCCCACAGAGAATTTGGTTCAATATATTTCAGAAACACCATAACTATTCTCCTCAGGCAGTACTTGGCAGTTAAAACTTGAGGGTTGAGAAAGCCTATGAGATAAAGCTCTGTGTGAGAGGGACAATACCTGTTTTTTGTTTTTTTCCTTTTGAAAAATAGGTACTATTTACGATTCATTCCTTCTAAAATCCTTTTCTTCACCCCCAGTCCAGTTTATTTCAATGGAATTAAAAGGATTCTCTCTATTTTTTTCTCCCCACAATCCCTATTTCAAAGCTTTCACGTGTTGGCAGGTATGCACCTAGCAAGCAATGCCATCCATAGAAGTGGTCCCATTGAGACAATGTTCAGGTTTACCAGAGCACTTCATTTCACATAGAAAAGTTGGAGCTCTCGCTAGCCAATCAAGAGTTCATTGTATGCCAACAATAGGTATTTTTTATTAGAAAAAGCTAGTCAAAACAGAATTCCTTCCGTTGTGGAGTAGGGTGAAGCAAAACACAAGTTGTTCTCCTAAAAGTTTGGCAACAACTTTTTGTCACAGTGTGCATTGGGGAGGTCAAACTCAGCATAGGACTCTCTTTCTGGCATTACTTTGGACTTCAAATCAACTTTCATTCAACAAGATCACTAACCTGAAGAGACAGATTGTGCCTGATGCTAGTATGGGCATGAAGGGCAGAGTAGGCTATACGAAGCCTCCCTAGTTACTTTACAGCATCCTACACAAGAGCCAGGCACAATAGCAGTCCCATTCTTCAGAGGAACACCAGAACTGCTCCCAGGAGTGCAAATATCCCAAAGGGGAAAGAAAGGAGGCAAGGTGTCTGTGCTGGCCAGAAAGACAGTGGGAATCAGGCTACATCATCCAAATAGATGGTAAAGCAGATGAACACCACCTGCACACCAGGGACCTGGGGGAGGGAGGCACATCCCTTCATGGAGCTCCCTCTGTGGGCACTGCAGTACTACACCATTTCCAGTGACTGCCAGTGCCTTCATGACACAACTTGGCCCAAAATCCTTTAATTTAACTGCATATTCAAGGGATATTTTTTTCCTGTAACCACATCAATGAATACAAAGACTATTCAGGCTACTTCCTTCTTAGCGCAAATATCTTGCTTTTGACATACCTCATCTGGTACCAATTGTCTAACCACAATGTCTCTGGGTTCTAACATGATTTAAAATAGCTTATTGTAATAAGCTACACACCATACTGTTCCTTCTGAAGCTGAGCTTCAGTTATCCATCAGCTGGATCCCTAGCTGAGGGGTGTTCTCTCTGCTGTACAGATTCAGAGCTAGGTCGTCATACTATGTACACTAGCTGATGAGATACCTGTCACATTTAAATTAATGTTATTCAAGTTCTTGGCTTCTTAAACCTCTGACAACTCTCTGAATGTTACTTTTTTAGGCTTTGGAATCTAAGTTTACACATATTTAAGGGAGCAATTTAGGCTTTTAGGCCTAAATTTGAACATGTGACAACAACGCCAGTGAAAACAGGCACAAAGATACTTTGCTACTGAAGAAATTGGCATAGGAAAGCTTCGCAAAAGACATGGGTTTTAAGCAGGGATTTGAAAAAAAGATTGGGAGGGTAGTGGATATACAGAGACCAGCGGGCTGCTGTAAGCATAGAGGGTGTCCCCAGAGTAGGAGCAGGCAAAAAAAAAAAGGAGAATTTAAAAGAGAGGAAATGACAAGTGTGTGGAATTAGTGGGACTAAGGCAGAAATGGGAACAGAGAGTAAGGGTCTGACCCAATGCGTAGTGAAGGCAATGGAAGTATCCATCAACTTCAATGGGTGTTGGCTTAGACAACACAGGTGGAGTTGTGCAAAGCTTTGATGGTGACAATGAGTAGATTGAATTTGATGCAGGAGGAGAGGGGAAGACACTGGAGGAATTTTGGAGGGAGAACTGTGTGCTTAGAATAGCCGGAGAGGAAAATGACCTTAGCAGTGTTGTTTTGGGTACACCAAAGGAAGAAAGGTAAGATAGAGGGCGGTTAGCTGTGAGCAGGTTCCATTTGTTAAGGGAAGAGATGACCAAGACATGGAGAGGGTTTTAGTGGTAGGAATGGAGAAAAAGGACAGATTTTTAAAGGTTTGATAGAGAAGAGAACAACAAAATTTAGCAAGAATATGGATGTGAAGGCTGAAGGAAAGAACATTAAAGCTGTGAGGCAGGGTAAGGGTTTTATTAGTAGAGATAAGGAATGGGGGTATGTCTTTATCTTACAGCTACTCATTATGGAAAATAGATGAAGTTGGTTTTGGTTTGGCTTAAAATTTCTCTTTCCTGTTTCTCTAAAGGTGCTAAAGGTTCACATGGTATTGGAGGTTTCAAAGGTATGTTAGGCCAGAAAGGAAAACCAGGACTGAAAGGACTCAAAGGTGAAGTCGGCTTTTTTGGCAATCTGGGTTCTAAAGGTCTGCAGGGGGAACCAGGCCATAAAGGTATTTACATCTACATTTTCTAATATTACTGAATGTTTGTGTCTTACATGTGTGAGAGCGTGCCAGGATGTAAATGCTAAAACAATACATTTCTGACATAGTGAATTTAACTCAGGAATTCTATCATTACTACAAAGGAGGTCCTGGAAAAGCCCAGCCTTCCTGCACTTAAATTTAGTCCAGGACTTCTTGTATCATGAATGAATGGCAGTTAACATAGTTCCATTCCTACTACTGTGGTTAGCTAGGTGTCCTCATGGTTATTATAAAGTATAAACACTGTTTTTTCAAAGCTTCAAACTGAACTGTATTAATTCAGTCTGAAATATATATAAAGAAAATCTCCTGGCTTCTTGTTTGTCTAATTCTGACAGGCAGTGGCTTATTATGTTGTTATACCAAATATTAGTACTTCCTGAGAAGCAATGCATCCCAGTGCATGTTTGGTATAAATACCCTTCATGTCATGTGCTATTGTTTCTTACATAAACCCATTATGAATTGATGGCCTGCAATATCAGAAGTGAGAAGAGGGAGTTTCAAGCTGTTTTTAAGATATAGCTGTGTTAAACTGGTGACGTTCTAATTTTTCTTAGTGTTGCCTGTTGATCCCTAATCTTGGAAGGTCTATAGTTTTGGATAATATAGAATCTATCTGCTAAACATGCTTATAGAAATAATAATGGAAGTTATTGCAGCTGTAACAGCAAGTAGAAGAACCAAAATATATGTATTAAAATAGGCGTGGCCATAGGTCTTAAGCATTAAGTGTTAAGGGCTTAGAATGAGGCCTACTAGAAGTTGGGAGCAGGTTTAAAATAGCATGAGTATTATGTGCTGGACCAAAGGTTATGGAATGACATGAGCTGGACCTAAGATTATAAAACTTAGCAGTAAATATCTTGTGATAGTTTAGCAATGAATTTGGTGATAAACAGGTAAACCACAAATCTTGGGGATTTCTGCAAAAAGAGTTAACCACATTGACACATCAAAATTATTGGGAAAGGAACTGATGCAAATGGTTGGGCTACCTGTTGGACATGTAATTGTGGTCAACCAGAACACCACATATGGACAACCAGAACCTTAAAATTGGTCTCCCAGAATACCAAATATGAATAGGGGGCTGAGACTTGACTTGATCTGATATGGTCCTGCACATATGTGAGTGAAGCAGGAAAGGGGGTATAAAAGATGTTGTTAACCAACCTGTTTTTGGCACATGGGAACAACAGCATAGTACAACCTAGGAGGAAGCCTGGCTTAGTGCCTTCCTTTTGGAGTGATCTCCACTTACTTTTTCTTTAGTCTTTGTTTCTAATGGTCTCCATAAGGTTATAAGTATACACAATAAGATTATAAGTATGAACAATGCAGGAAACCACTTTACTGTACTTATTCTTATTTATATTGATTTTTTCCTATGATTTCAATTATGTTTGTCTGTATTAATGAAGGTTCATAAAGTTTCTGGGTGTGTATCACCAATTTCTTCTTCTTAATTAACTCCAAATAGTCACCTGAATAAAGAATCTGTTATTTGTGACAGGTGCACTTTGCACCTTAGATTAATCCCAGACTACAGTAAAAGCTGTCCCTGCTTCCTCCGCCCACAGGCGCCGCCCCCGCAGCTCCCATTGGCCACAGTTCCCAGCCAATGGGAGCTGCGGAGCCAGCGCTCAGGGCAGGGCAGGGTGGGGAAAATGCGCAGAGCCACCTGCCGTGCCTCCAACTAGGAGGCAGCAGGGACAGGTCACCGCTTGCAGGGAGCCACCTGAGGTGAGCACCCCCTGGATCTGCCATCCCGAAACCCCTCCCATGCCCCAACCCCCAGCCCCCCACCCCACACCTCCCTTTTAGTTAACCGGAATTTTTCACTTACCGGCACCCCACCATTTCCCCAACATGCCAGATAAAAAAGCTTTTACTGTATATTGGCCTAAATGGCCAAAGGAAAAAATTGCTCTCAGGATAACACATTCTAGATCAAAGAATACAACTAACATACAGTGCTTCTCTCTGAGTAACCAACAGTAAGTGGTGTCTCTTGAGTTATCCCTCTCTCCAGTCAGGAACAGTCAGCCACACCATATGACATGCTGCAAGCAGGGCCGGCGCAACCCATTAGGTGACCTAGGCGGTCGCCTAGGGCACTAACATTCTGGGGGCGGCGGCCGGATCTTTGGCCGCCCCGGTCGTCGGCAGTATTTCGGGGGCGGGACCTTCCGCCGCCTAGGGCAGCAAAAAAGCTGGCGGCGCTCCTGGCTGCAAATGACATTTCCCTGTGAACCAGGCTCAGACTATGAATAGGAGGCTGATAAGGGTCTCACATATAGAGACTGAGCAAAAGTGCTTGTAAAATCTTCTAGAGACAGTGCAGATGTAATGCAATATCTAATCAATCCTGATTTCTGTGGTTTGAGGCCCTAAATTTGATTTAAATGGGGGGGGAACCTCTAAGCCCCACAATGTAGGTAGACAAGTAGTTGAGATGCTGCCAAAGCAGTGATGAAAGGTGCTTTAGACTGAACAAGCATCAATCAATCAAAAAGCATAACTAACTTAGGGTTACCATTCGTTCGGATTCTGCCGGACATGTCCGGCTTTTTTGAGTTAAAAATAGCGTCCGGGGGGAATCTGTAAATGTCCGGATTCCCCCCCCATGCAGAGCGCGCGTGGCTGACAGGGCAGCCGGCCGGATCGTGCCACTCGCACGGGGCTCTGGCAGCCAGAGCCCCTCCTCCGCTTCCCCCTCCTCTCCCCTGCAGCTTGAGCCCACTCCCCTCCTCTCTCTCCCTCCCTCCCCCCCCTCCCTGCATTCACAGATCGCTGGCCGGCCATTCGTCTCGGGCCTCCAGCAGTCTGGAGCTCCTCCCCCTGCTCCCCCCTCCCCTGCTGCCGAGCGCGCTGCTCTGCAGCACCATGTTCTGAGCGGCATGGTAAGGGGGCCAGGGGGTCGGAGAAGGGGCAGGGAGGTTCTGGAGGGGGCAGTCAAGAGACGGGGAGCAGGGTTGGATGGGTCGGGAGTTCAGGGGGGGCTGTCTGGGGGTTGGGGGTGTAAGGTTTTGGGCAGTCAGGGTACAGGTAGGGGGTAGGCTCCTGGGGGGCAGTTAGGGTGGGGGGTCTTAGGAGGGGGCAGTTAGGGGACAAGGAACCAGGGAGGCTTAGGTAGGGGGTGGGGTTCTGGAGGACAGTTAGGAGCAGGGGTCCCAGGAGGGGGCAGTCAGGGGACAAGGAG
>NW_020664372.1:31787878-31860514 GCF_002925995.2 Terrapene triunguis
GGACAGGGAGCAGAGGGGTTTAGATGGGTCGGGAGTTCTGGGGGGGGCTGTCAGGGGGTGGGGAGTGGTTGGATGGGGCGTGGGAGTCCCTGGTGTCTGTCTGGGGGTGTGGGTGTGGATAAGGGTTGGGGCAGTCCGGGTACAGGTAGGGGGTAGGGTCCTAGGGGGCCAGTTAGGATGGGGGGAAGGTCTCAGAAGGGGGCAGTCAGGGGACAAGGAGCAGGGAGGCTTAGGTAGGGGGTGGAGTCCTGGGGGGCAGTTAGGGGCAGGGGTCCCAGGAGGGGGCAGTCAGGGGAGAAGGAGTGGGGGGGAGGGTTGGGGGTTCTGAGGAGAGCGGGAAGTGGGAGGGAGTGGAAGGGGCGGGGCTAGGGCAGGACGGGGCGGGGCTAGGGCGGGGCTCCTCCTGTCCTCTTTTTTGATTGTTGAAATATGGTAACCCTAAACTAACTAATGATGCTGGCGGACCCTAGTTGGCCTTGTTCAGTTTGTATCTATTTAGTTGTAGAAATTAGGACCTCTTTCTTTCATTTAACAAACACCAATGCTTTGATGTAGTTTTAGTGTGAAGACTACATAAAAAAGTACTCAAAAGTCAGGAAATGTGAAAGTAAAAGTTGAATGAATAACATAGCTCTGTTCTTTCTTGCTTGTGTATAACAGGAGTCTTTAAGTTCATGATCACATATTATCTAAGGACAAATTTTTCAAACCTTGTTGTCTAAAGTTAAGCACCTAAGTAAAAATGGCCTGATATTCAAAGGTGGTCACCAGTGCTAGCTCCCATTAACTTCAGTGTGGTTTGTGAGTGCTCAGCAACTGTGAAAAATGGGCCCTTCTTACTTAGACTGACTTTGGGCACCCAGGTTTCTCCCATGTTGTCTGAGAAATAGTATATGCTCACCTAATCAGACTGCAATGGAATGAATATGCACAAGGGGGCAGAGTTAAGCTTGTACATTCAACTTCAAGTTTTATTTTTCATATCTTCTAGTGTTTGCGTATGCTGCCTTCATGCTGCATTAGTCTAGGGTATTTTTATTTAATATTATAAAGAGTTTTCTTAGCTGCTGAAGTTTCCATGCTGGCTCCGACTATTGAGATTTTTGTCTCAATTTATTTCTCTGTATTTTTCAATACAGTAGAGTTGACTAGGCTTTATTATTTTTAGGTGACCGGGGAGAACGGGGTCCAGCAGGAAAACCACCAAAGATCATGCCAAGCGTACTGTTTGAGGTCAAAGGTGAAAAAGGAGCTATAGGAGACCCTGGCCTAAAAGGAGGTTTAGGCTTTAAAGGTAAGAACAACAAAACAATCATTTAATATTCATGATTACTTACCAGTTACTAAGTATTGTCCTGATGTTCAGAAGCTTTTCAGTTATCCTCTCCATATCCTTAATATGTAACGCCTCCTGTTGTATTACAGCACAACACAGCTGAGCTGGCAATGAAAACGGAGGGCTTGATTCTCACTGTAACTCTATTGCTACAATGGCACTACCGGTCTAAGGGTTTGTCTATCCAGAGAGGTAGTGAGCAGCAAGCTAGCGTGCTATGGATTCAGCCCCTGGCTTGTTACACATTAACTTGTCAGACAGACAAGCCCTTAGAGAGCGAAGAGTCAGACCCACTGACTTAAATGGAGTTAGAGCAAAACCGGAATCTTTAATTCTGTTCTGTGCTGTCTTTTCCACTGTCATCATTATTTTACCTTGTGTCTTCAAAGGGATTTTGACATTTTCCTTTTTATAGGATAATCTGGTAAGAAACATCTAATGTATCTATGGCCTTAAAATGTGCTGTCTCTTTGCATAGTCCTGGCACTGTCTGGCTCTCTATCTCTTTGTCTAAAGACATACTGCTGACCTGAAAGTTTTTACGTGAATAGAACTACCTGTCATGTGAACCTCTCCTGATGTTACATTTCATACTGGTTTTCTTACAGGTAGTAAAGGAATGCCAGGCTTACCTGGCAAACCAGGAGTTCCAGGTTTGCCTGGATCAACTAGTCATATTGAAGGTGAGAAAGGAGATGCTGGTATTAAAGGAGTGACAGGTGTTCAGGGGTATCCTGGTACAGTTGGACCGCCTGGCATACGAGGTTTCCCTGGAACCACTGGAATCAGGGTAAGTTAATGTCCATCGAGATTTTTTTTTTCCAACTAAAAGGCCATCATTAAGCTTGTCTGATCTAGGTTTTATACACCATTAAAATTGTGTTGGAATATTGAAATACAAAGATATCAGAAATCAATAAAAATGGAATGTATGAAATGTCCTCTCTGTAAAACACTCTCTGCCATTCACTGTACTCTGGATAAAGTCCTGAGAATGCCAATATGATTTTCTCCTTCTCCTCTTCTCCACATGACCCAAAGTCCAGCCATCAGCTTTTCGCTGATGTGGGACCCAAATCCTCCTTGGGGCTTCTCAATTCTGCTACTGAATCTGCTAGGAAAAGTTGGTCTTACCTCAAGCTGGCCCTTCCTGATGGGGCTGATTGGAGAGCAAAGTGGGGTTTTTTGGTGGTGGCACAATTTCATGAGCAAGAGGCCAGGTCAGAGAATCAAATCAGTCTCTCCCACAGAAGTAGGTTGATCAACACTAAGGGCGTATACACACTAGCGCTTACTTTGATATTAAGTGCTGGTATAGACAGCGTTATGTTGGTGGGAGATGCTCTCCTGTTGACACAGCTACCGCCGCTCGGGGAGGTGGAATAATTATGCTAACAGGAGAGGTCTCTCCTGTCAGCATAGAGCATCTGCACTAGCACCGTTACAACTGCATAGCTGCATCCATACAGCTGCGCCACTGTAGCAATTCTAGTGTAGACTAGCCCTAACTCTCATTTACCAGCAATTTCTGTGCATACTTTGTCAACAAAATAAGTCGCACTCAGGAGAACTCCACTCACAAAGGGCATAAGAAGAAAAATCATCCACTACACTTGGTTGTATAGAGCAAAATCCTATGGTCCCTTCTTAAGTAAACTCACCATTAGACTTCAGTGGGAGTTTGTCTGAGTGAGGACTGCAAGTTTTGCCCAAAGAAATTGAACTATATTACACAATTCATGTTCCCAATTTTAAAGGAAATAGTACTCACAAATGCAGCCTATCATTATTATTGATGTAGTCTGGCTACATCAACCAAAGGAATCAATTATAAAGTGCTAAAGAAACTCAAAAGTGTAAGTATTTTGGCATTTTATAGTGTCTCAATAGCAATGCTGTTTTAATGACTGAATAAACGTTCATTCTAATTAAATACTGTCCATTTTTAACCATATGATAGGGTGAAAAGGGTACTGAAGGAATCAGAGGTGATTATGGTAGACCTGGCTCTGCTGGGCAAACTGGTGAGTCTGCTTCTATCTCATCCATTGAGCCATTTGTACTAATCTCATATATAAACCTTCATATACATTGTATGAAGTCCTTCATATAGGGTCTGATCCAGCCCACATTGGAGTCAATGGAAAAACTTCAGTGGCCCAGTTGATCCAGTGCCTGTTGTGCATTGGATTAAGTCTATATAGTCTTGTTTAGTTTCCTCCGTCAGAGAGGCCATGACTTTTTTTTTGCACATATCCTTCTCCTTTTTTGTTGTTGTTCATTTTATCATCATTTCCATTGTGGCACAGCTAAGCTACAGTAGTGAGTTTTGCACTTTTCTCTCAAGGCTACAGATTCTTCAGAACACTAATAAATTGAACTTGTATTCAGAATTGAAGTCCAGTCTCATCCTTCGTTTATTTCTGCTTGAAACAGGTGATCAAGGAGATACTATAAACTTACCAGGAAGCACAGGTCTGAAAGGAGAAGCTGGTGTAACTGGATCATTGGGTATTCATTTCATTGACCATCAGAATTGTTCTTTATATATTGTTTTCACATGTCTACATGTTACAATCCGTGGAGGTTTGCTCATAGGGATGGGGAACTCATTTGTCTGAACTCCCCAGCACGCTGAGCTATTCAACATGTCACACTGCAGTAAATGCCTGGGTGAAACTGGAGTACTGAGGAGTAAGTGGTTAAACAGCCTCATAGCTCCATGTAAGGGAAAGTCAGGATTTGGCTTTTAGTCCTAATGCACGCAGAACTCTCACTAAAGTCAATAGACATTTAGCTTGGAAAAGGGGTGTTGTGTGCCTCCAGTGACTACAGAATCTGTCTCATAGTCCCCTTATCACAGTGCTTGGAGATATACAGTTGTGTTACATTTTCCACATTGAGGTGAAAGTATGCAGTATCACCTCTTTGCTGAGAATGTGAATATGCTGCACTAAAGTGTTAGACAATATGTATAGTCAAACAGCATACAACTAAATTAAAAAATTACATTCTGCTTTGTAATGGCATTTTTGCCATTGACATTAGTAGGATCGTTATTTGGCCCATGGTGGAGAGTGCTGAGCCTACCTCTTCTTTGGACTAGTCTAGGCTGAGAAAAATAGTGGTGTTTTAAAACCAGGGTTGACCAGGATTTTTAAACAGCACTGTCATTGTCTTCACTAGATACTAAGCAGTGTTTAAAAACATGTTAATTGACATGGATCATCTAACACATTTTACAACATGAATCATTTTCCCAGGCTGGGCAAGCTCACTGAGGGTTTGTCTACATTTAAAACACTATAGCAGAGCAGCTGTAGCAGTGCAGCTTCACAACTGTAGCCCTTCAGCGTAGATACTACCTACACCAATGGGAGGGTTTCTCCCATTGGAGTAGGATATCCACCTCCCTGAGGGGCAGTAGCTTATTAGTCAACAGAAGAATTCTTCTGTTGACCTAACGCTGTCTACATCAGGAATTAGGTCAGCATAGCTATGTTTCTTAAGGGGTGTGGATTTTTCCCACTGACATTACCTAGGGTACAATCTGGACTGATGGACAGCTGTGTCCCCTCAGTTCTCCAACTTGGGGTGTCTTTTACACTGCTTCGCTGTGAGAACAACCACTCCTGATCTGATCACACACAGCATCCAGCATGTAAATCACTCCCAGCCATAGGTGCAGACTCCATGGGTGCTCCAGGGCTAGAGCACCCATGAAAAAAATTAGTGGGTGCTTAGCACCCATCGGCAGCCAAGCTCTCCCCATCCCCCCCAGTGCCTTTTGCCCGCCGGCAGCCCTGCCGATCAACTCCTCCCCCTCCCTCCCAGTGCTTCCCGCCCACCATGATCAGCCATTCCACGGTGTGCAGGAGGTGCTGGGAGGGAGGGGGAGAAGTGGGGATGGGGCACACTTGGAGGGAGCAGAAAGAGGTGGGGAAGAGCGGGGGTGGGAAGAAGCGGGGCGGGGTAGGTGCTTGAGGGAAGGGGGAGAGGGGACCTGGGGCTGAGAGGGGGTTGAGCACCCCCCAGATAATTGAAGCTGCTGCCTGTGCTCCCAGCAATACTATGTGAGTGCGATAGCCAGCCACCCGTAAAGTACACTGCATGTCAACACCATCAAACTCCCAGTTCCAGACTTTCCTCCAGAAATATGCATCTTGTACTGCCCAGCACCCTCCTGGACAGTACACGCTCATACGAAGTCCATCATCTATTGATAGAAAATGATATGCACAAATCTTGTTATCTCAAAGGGAGTTTCTCAAACACTTCAATCCAAACATACTGGTTTAGATAAAGCAATGAAATACATTTATTAACTACAGAATGATAGATTTAATGTGACTACAAGTAATGAGGCATATAAGTCACAGTTGCTTACAAGGAAATAAAAGGTAAAATGCAACTAACACCTAACTTAACAAGCGAAGTGAATACAAAGCAAAGGGGTCTCTCACCACATGGTCCAGCATTCTTACTGACTGACTCTCTTTCAGTCAGGATCTCCCTGCCCCGTGCTCGACCCCATGTCTTGGTAATGTTATATAGTGGAATCTTATATCTTTACATACAGTGTTACCACACATACTTTACCAGGACAATGATTAGCAAATCATGAGTTTTCAAATGATACCTTACACAGTATGCTTTGTACAAATTTAACATAGTCTTGAAAAAATGGGTGAATGCAGGATATAGACTGCCACACACCCCTGAGAGATGTAGCTATGCCAATGTAAGTTCCCAGTGTAGACCAGCTCTGAGTGTGTTCTTTATGCAATGAGGCAAGGGCTTTCTTAGGAATCCTGCCTCATTCAATAGGCAGCTTCAAATTCAATTATTCCTGATAATTATTCAAATATTCCTGGCATATATATGGTGATTGTTTAGGGAATCTATTGTTAACATTTCTGGTGTTGCAGGTGTGAAAGGAACCAGAGGAGATACAGGTGAAGGAGGTGATCCTGGTTTTATTGGCATTGAAGGCCTAAAAGGCACCCAAGGTTTTCCAGGTTTAAAAGGGCAAACAGGTGAAATATTTCTTACATTCTGTCTTAATTATGGAGCAATCCTACGATTAGGAGTAGAGTTGGTTTGAAAAGTGCAGTGGAAAAAAATCAAAGATTTATTCAAATGCTTTTCATTGAAATTTCAAATTTTAGAAAAATTTTGACCACTCAATTAGCTGGTCAAAAACTGTTTTTTAAAAATGTGAACATTTTCAAAAGAAAAATTTACCCCAAAAAATTCATATTCAATTTTTTTAGATCAGCTCTCATTAATTAATCTAATTAAGATGTTGATGTGCCTGTTTACAGTAATATAGTCCCAGTGCAATGGCGTTCAGTGTACAAGAAGGGATGAGAGTATTTGGATGATACCCAAGGAAGGGAGCATTCTAATACTTGCCCTTCCCTCTAATTTAAATGAGATACCAAAATACCCCAAAGGACCTTCAGCCACTGTATTTTGAACCAGTTCTTTTGGGTGACTGTACAAAGCAGATAGTGGTCAGATTCTGCTCTGGATCCAAATAGGCAACTTGAGAAATCTGTTACCATTAGGTGAACATGAAAAAATGTTGCTCCATATATTTTTTTATTATTATTATTATTATATTGCCTAGAAGCCCCAACCAAGATGGGGCCCCATTGTGCTGGGTACTGTACAAATATGTAATGAGAGACAGTCCCTGGCTCAAAGAGCGCTTACAGTCTGAACAGACCAGGCAGACACAGTGAAAGGGGAAACAGAGGCCAAAGAAGGGAAGTGATTTGCCCAAAGTGGCACAGCAATTAGGCTAAAATATTCAAATTTGTTTTTCTAATAGCAATAGAAACACCCACCACTGTCTATGTCTGTGTTTCTCAGGTAGCTGGAGGCATGAAGTTTGCAATTATAGTAAAACAGTGCATTTTTTGCTGTCTCATACTGTTCTTTTTGGGGGGAAGGTGGGGAGAGGGATGTGTGTGTTTCTTCCCCCATAGCATACTTCAAACTAGCTCTTTATTTCACAATTTTGGTGTAGGGGACTTTGTTGTTTATTTATCCATAAGGCTGCCCATACTGGCTCCCAGAAAGACTGAAGGTAGCATAGTCGATGTTTTATGGTATACAATAGGATCAATTTCATGGACACCCAGAATTAATTATGTGTTTTTCCTATAGGCTTCCCAGGGTTGGTTGGACCACCAGGATCACAGGGAGACCCAGGTATTCCTGGATTTCAAGGTGAAAAAGGAAGTCGTGGATGGCCTGGTTTCGCGGGACAAGCAGGTTATAAAACTATTTTAATTAAGTCATTTTACTCTAAGTATTTCAGTATTGTGCATTTTGGGGTGAGGAAGAAAAAGGATCATTGGCATTTCAGAGCTCTACCTCTCTTCCCAATAAATGCTGGTTTCCTATAAAGCTCAGATGCATAAATGTAGACTTGTATGATTTGACTTTTCTTGCATTATAAGGATCCTTGCATTCTCACATTGACTGTAGGGGAAGTATTTGATATGTCAAGGACCTAATTTACAGGAACTGTTTTAATTTCTCATGATGGTTGCAAAACAAATTAACTTTTTCAACAATGTGAGCAACTCTTTTTCAAATGTAGCAGAGAGTAATATCATTTCATACAGTGCATTAGATAGTGAGCAATTTATCTTACATAATCATCAGATGCAGTAGATGTTTTAGCCCACGAAAGCTTATTCCCAAATAAATTTGTTAGTCTCTAAGGTGCCACAAGTACTCCTCCTTCTTTTTGCAGATGCAGTAGAGTTCACTGATACTGAATACATGGTTTGAAAAGTAAATGACTTATGGCACGCTACACTGAGAGCTTTGTTGTCAAGATATAAATAATATTTTTAAATAAAACAGTGGACTTTCTTAATTACCAGATCAAGGATTGCCCCCTTGTCCCTTAATAAATTAAATCATGTAAGTTTTCCTCTCCAGACATGGGGCAGAAAATGCCCCATTTTGAACAGCAGCAAGCATTAGGCATTTTTCAAATTGTTTTTTTTAAATCCCATACAGTGATTTTTTTTTTCTCAAGAGATCCTTATTACAGAACTTGAAGGATGTGTGGCCACCTTGCTGTTATCCTGTTTTAGGGGTTACAAAAAGATATAAAGATGAATCCTATCAAAGCTAGGATATTAAGAAGATAATTAATGGCAGGTTTGTTTTCTTTTGTTTGTGTTGGTTCTTAGTGTAACTTTTACCTGTTAGATTGGAGCTGCTTCTTAGAAATAAGGCAATGGTTTTACTGGATAATAGAAAAATAGATACATTTGCCAACCAAGGAAAATACACAATTAAGTGTAGGTTTGTAATAAGCATATGCACTTGTGTGTAAATTCAAATCATAATACAATTCTTTTGTGGCTACCTTAGGAACAGGAAGCTACATTTTCAGTCAAACGCATGTTTTCTACCAACCAAAGAATCTTACCAACTTATTGAACCTATGAATAAGATAATCATGAGTAAAATGTTTAACAGGTTTACCCGGCTTCCGAGGAATCAGTGGATTGGATGGTTTGCCAGGGACTAAGGGCTTGCCAGGCTCCCCAGGTATGTGTGACAATCTTATTCTGCCCTTTTATAAAGGCACCAGGTTATGTTGGCTATTCCATTATAAATTCCATTTGGGATGGGTTTGTAATACGATTTCTTAATACAGTCAACTGAAATTTAGCATGTGAATAGTAGGCTCTGATGGAATTTGTGTGGATATTCCAGGATTTGGCAAACAGTAATATATCTTAAATGGTGCAACCTAATCAAAATTGGGTGATTAGGGACAAATCTTGAAATCATAATCCCTTTCCTTTTGACAGGTTTAAGTCGGTATTAAGACCCTTAATGTTATTTTAATACAGTTTTCAGTATGCAATATAGCAGCATTATGAAATCCTGAGATATTTGGCAGTTTACTTTTATTAACTCCAAAACAGGTCCAGATGCATATGGGACTGAAGGTTTCCCAGGTATTTATGGTGACAGAGGGGAAGCAGGCGAACCGAACACTATTGAAGGCACCAGAGGAGCGCCAGGTCAGAAAGGAGAGAGAGGCAATCCAGGTCAGTGTTTAGGGAGTTGTGTTTTTTATTATTATATAGTGAAGCATGGCAAGTGTGCTAGCATACATTCTCACACAATGCAATTTAAGTTACAGCTGTTTATAAGAAATCTACAGCCATTTCACTCAGCTATGGCCCTGCTGCTGTAGCAGCTAGTGTGGGTAACAGTTGTCAATCTATGCCAAGTATTAACTGTATTGAAAATTAGAGTTTTTCATTATTTGTCATTTCCAAGCCTCCCACAGGTGCTTCAAGATGATACATAAGTATGATGTTCATAGAGCTATTGCTACACTATCTAGAGCAGGGGTCTCAAACACACAGCCCACCATAGGCACTGACTCCACCAGCAGCCAAGCTCCCCTCCCTCCGGCCCCCTATTCTCCTCTCCCCCCCCCCCCCCCGAGCACACTGTGTCTCCACTCCTCCACCTACCTCCCAGCGCTTCCCGCCACCAAACAGCTGTTTGGTGGCACTTAGCACTTTCCAGGAGGGAGGGGGGAGGAGCAGGGAGGAGGTGGAGAAGAGGCGGGGCCAGGGTGGAGATTTGGGGAAGGGGTTGGAATGGGGGCAGGGACGGGGTGGGGCCTTATGGACTAGATGAGCAATCTGATGTATGAAATTCAGCATGTATGATTCTTTGCTGTGAGTAGTTGGGAAGAATTTTTGTTAAAAGTGGCAATGTATTTTGTATGAATAGTTACTTTAAAAAGTTCCTGCCATTACAGCTATGTTGATAGACTTAGTGTAGATCATCATCAGTGTTACTGACCACATAAGGAATAGTTACAGGTGTTTATATTTTATTAAAACCACTCTTTGCATTACAGTTTTTAAAAATTAATACATTGACTTTTAATAGCATACTACATTACTCTTCTTTTTTTCGTTTTTGACTATACTTTTGTATCATTGTATGAAAAGGTTTCAGTGATGCAGCCCTCGGGCCAATCTACTAGTCCTCATCTGGCCCTCGTGGAGATTTGAGTTTGAGATCCCTGATCTAGACGGTTCCAGTATTGCCAGCTCTTGTGATTTTATTGCGAGTCTTGTGATATTTGATGTTTTTCTTAAAGCCTGAGTGTCACCATGACTGGGCTAGCTGCACCTCTGATCACTCTTGGTCTCTTTGAGTGCACCCCTCAGGTCTTGAGCCTCAAACTGCTCCTCTCTTCTGTGGTGGAATTATGCAATTCTCCACTCTCAGACTGGGCCCTGTGCTACGAGCCCAGTTGCTAACCACGATTGCTTCCACAAGCCTGACTTGGGTTCAGTACCTGCAGTTTGTTTCCCTCCAGGAGCTATGAGAGAGGTATCCAGTGACCTGATAGCCTGCTTAAAGCAGAGTAGTATTCATTTAAAACAGCAGCATTTCAGAGAAAACAGGTCTTAAAACAATAAACCACTCTACATGCATGCTTGCCTTTCCCTAAAGCAGTGGTTCTCAACCTATTTATCATTGTGGGCCGCATGGCCGCAGGTTGAGAACCACAGTGCCCCGAACCTTCCCCACAGACTCCTATGCCCAGTGCCTCCTGCCTAGAGACCCCTCCACAGAGTGGAGCCCTGAGCAGGGGGCCAGGCAGCAGGGACCACAGACTCTGCTGTGTGGGGCCAGGCGGCAGCCCCGACCCTGAACCTGGCTGTGTGGTAGGCAGCCGGGTGGCAGCCAAGACCCTGATCCCGTGGGGCAGCCCTTGGACCCCGGATCCTCTGCAGGGCCGGCCGGCAGCCCCGCCGCACTGGGCAGCCCAGAACCCGGACCCCATGCTCCCCGGGGGCCTTTAGCACACAGCTGGGCTGCAGCTTTTTGCTAATTGGGCCACAGGTTGAGAACTGCTGCCCTAAAGCTTAGCATTCCCTGGATCAGTGGGAGCCCCAGTCTCCTTTTCTGACACCCGCCCTGGACAACTCTTCACAATTGACCCCTCCTCGTTAGGGTGTCCATTTGATTTCTAAGCTTCCATTCTGGCAAAACAAGGATTGCATCATCGGAGTCAGGCTGTAGGATCCTTAAAGCTAATAGCTTTTCCCGTTGACTTTTCAAGTGTGTACGCCAGGATGTTCTTATCTGGAGAGCCATAGTATTGCCTTCCTGTTTGTTCTTATCACAAGCCTGTTGAATTAAAGCAATATAGGCGCATAAAATGTTTCTAGCTTTCCTGGTTGCAGAGAAAAGCTTGAAAATGTGACCTGAGTGCCCCTTAAACACTCAGAAGCTAGAAGGCATATAAAATACTGATTTTCCCATCAGTAGCATTTACACCAAAGGAATAAACACTTTAATATTTTTAAACATTGATTATTCTGTTTGAAGGCAAGTATTATGTAGTCTTCTGAAGTTGTTAATGAAATCAGTGTCGTATGGAACTATTTTATTAAAAGGAGAGAAAAACAGCTGGTACATCTAGTAGTTTAGCAGCTGAGGAGTTGTTTTTTTTAATTTTTTCCACTTCTCTGACATCAAAGTGGCCCCCTGCCAAGCCCTCTTAAGGGTAGAAGCCCCACCCCATTTTAACTTCCACTCTCATAACTGCCCTTCCAGGAAAGCCCACTCTGTCCATAAATTCATCTATGATAATAGCCATATAAACTAGTTAGTTGTATGGTTTGAAGACTTTCCAAAGTTTAGGGCCTGAAATTCCCACTGAATTAATCGGGCCCTTAATTCTTTTCCCTACACCCTTTGATGGCTCTAGCTCTGCTCGCTTGGGGAAACCCTCAGTTATACTCTGCTTTCTTGTAATCACTAAGATACATTGTGCCTTCTCAACTTTCCTACGAGAAAAGGTGTTATTTTGCTAATTTCGTTCATGTTTGTTAGTGTTAGCTGTTTACTAAAGAAAAAATAGATTTAAAATATTTTCATGGCTTCCTGAGACTATTTGCATTAGTATTATTTTATCCCACTTAAATGGATAGTTTCCAGGAGTTATGGCCCACACTACCACCGTTTAAAAACTTAGGATCTGTGGAGAATGTTCTCTGGATTCTACATATCTCTATTTTTAATTGACCCTGAAAAATTAAAAGAATCGATAGCCACTGATTTTGTAGGACATTTGGTACAGTGGTGTTTGCTCTTCTGCTGCAGAGCCAGTGTGTTTCAAGAACTTGCTAGCTTGGAACAATATTTATACAATAGAGCACCTGACACATACAAGAATATTAGCATCCAGTATGGTGAGAAATAACTAACTATCCATACCTGCTTTGGAACTGGTAAAAACAAATGTTATATCTATCTTAGAGCCCCATTTTCAGGGTGCTGAGTGTCACACTGCCTGGTACGGGACACAGCTAAGAATGCCAACATCAGGTCAGACTGCCAGAATATAGGGCTTATGCCCCAGACTGGTGATGTACTCTATCATAAGACTTCACCAAGCCAGAAATAGATGTGTACTTCCAAAATACAATACTAGTTATTATGAAGCCAAAGACAGTTCCCGTCAGGCCCGCTAGCCCCTCATGCAACACCCAGAAAAAACAGACTTCTGTGATCAATGGTGATTAAAAGCAGAAATCACATCATTAGGTTCTTCCAGCTCCAGAGAGCCAGCCACTCACCCCAGGTCAGAGTATACTTCAGATCTTACCCCAAAACCATGCCAGTAGTCAATCCTTTAGTAAACTAAAAACTAAAGAGAGTTACTAAAAGATTAAAGTGAATCATATACATTACAGTTGATTTCAGAGTCTGTAGATCAGGATAACAGCAGTGATGTTAAATCTGCTAACTTGCAATAAGTCTCTCTGGTCCATCCCAAATATTGGGGTCCTCACTCCATTGTTCAACACTCCCTTTGTTAGAAATCACAGCCCAGAGATGTGGTGCAGGAATGAGGCAAGGAGGTAATGTCACCATCTCCAATTTATACCCCTAGTCCATGGGCATGGAAAAATACTGGCTCAAACATCGAGCTATGCATCACATGTTCTACATGCCCTGCTGGATCATTGGGTCTCCATTGTCCTCAGAAGGATCCCATTGGAAGAGCTGATTCTCCTTAATGGCCCATCAATACCGTGGCTGGCTAGTCTTGATGTAAATCTGTCTTATTGGTGTTACCCCAGAACACATTTAGTAACAAGCATACAGTAAAATGTCATGACTTCACATGAAGTGGTGATACACACATTTCAACAGGATAATAATACTTAGCAGATTATAACTTTTCCAATGATATCTTACAAGGCATGCTTTGTACAAGATTTATCACAGTTGTGTAACATAGTCTGCACTACTGTTGCCACCAATCTCCTTTTTTATCCAGTGTCACACTGAGCACCCATACTTTTATCTGAAGTTAATGGGACTACTCCGCACCTCTGAAAATCACAGAGTACAAGGTCTGGTTCATCTTGTAATTTTTGTGCTTTTTTTCCTGCAGTATTAATTATGTCTTTATTTTCCTTGCAGGGGAACGAGGCCCAATTGGTAACCCAGGGTCTCATGGAATTCCAGGCTTTCCTGGAGTTTCAAACATATCAGGAATACCTGGTGATGTGGGTTCTCCAGGTCTAGATGGAGTGCCAGGTAATATATGCCATGTGTGCATTAGCAGATAAAGAGTGAATATTTAAACACAGATGTTTAGCAATGTTTGTCACTGTTATTTATATTAGCTCTAATTAAGTAAAGCATCCCAGGTTCTTTCCAAATCAGGACCCTAATTTTGAAGAAAACTAGTGAGATATAAAATGGAGATAAAACGATCCTTCCACACACACCTGCAGAGGTGGTCTGTCCAGGTTATTGTTGAATTACAGTGGTGGGCTTGCTTTGCAGATAAATAGATTCAATGCTCCACGGTTAAGTAGCAACTTTCAGAAGCACTAATTCATTTAAATTTTTTTTTCAATTTAATATCCCTGAGGTTTGCAAGTCTGTGACAAGCTTAACTTAAACCAGTGAAAAAATAATCACTTAAAATTGCTCACAAAACTTAAGTAAGTGTATTGAATTGAACTACTAAGTTATTTGGGCTGTCAAGTTTGTATTGTGAAAACACATTCACTTTTCCTCTCTACAAAAATTGCAGCTGGTGGTCCATGAGCCCACCTTTCTCACACACAAAAGAAGGACCAGAATAAAACCATGGTGCAATGACTCTACTGGGATATTTAGCAGTGCCTCCAGTGACTGCCAGGCTTCTACTTTGTTATTTAGGCCACATCTACACTTCTGGCTAAATCGGCACTGCTGTGATCAATGCAGCAGTGTTGATTTAGCAGGTCTGCTGAAGACATACTAGATCGATGGGAGAATGCTCTCCCATCAATTTGTGTACTCTACATTCCCAAGAAGTGTAAGGGAAATCGGCGGGAGAGTGTCTCCCGTCGACACAGCACAGTGAAGATGCCAAGGTAAATGGATCTAGCTACATCGACTTCAGGTACATTATTCACGTAACTGAAGTAGCATAACTTACATTGAATTACCACAGTAGTGAAGACCAGCCCTTAGAGTACTCCAACAATTCAAACTTGGGTGCCTGAGTTAGGCACATAGGCCCAGATTTTGAAAGGTATTTAGGCATTGGTGCACTCAGCGATGCAACACCTAATGGATAAGGAGCCTAAATCTCATTTTCCAAAGGGATTTCAGCACTTAGGAGCTAAAATCCTATCCAGCATCATAGATTCCAAGACCAAAAGGAACCATCTAGTCTGACCTCCTGTACAATGCAGGCCATAGAACTTTTCTATTATTTATATTATATATGTATATGTATATACACACACACACACACACCCTTATATTACTTTTTATAGCTGCATTCACTTCTCCTCTAAACCATGTCCATTTTTTAAACCAGCACTGCCTTCTTCCACCATTGTGGGATTGTGACTTTTTTGGCATCTAGTAAGGTGTTATTACATGATTCCCAATTATAATTCATGTTTTTATGATTAAATTCTTCCTCCCAGCTGTTTTGACTCATAATTGTTTTCAGCTTTGTGAAACTGGTCCTCTTAAAGTGACAAGTATATACAAAAGTGGTCTGGACTTTATTCTGCTTGCACATGACCAGTGTAATCAAGTCATGATCACTTGTACCCAAACTACCATTAATTTTTTAGTTCTGTGATCAGCTGAAGAAAATCTGATAAAGAATTCCCCCATGTTGGCTGCCACACTTATTGAGTTATGAAATTGTCATGTAAAATGTTTTGACATTCTAAGGGTGTTTTAGTAGTCAGCTTGAGACGTCTGGCATATGTCATTCAGATTGAAATCCCCCATGATCACATAGGGTTCTTTCCCCCTACACATTAGAGATAGATGTATAAGGAGGCAGTCATCCTGTTACCTAGTGTGATTTGGCTGTTAGAGGCACCAACTAATACACCATCTTATGCTTTATCTGTTAGTACATTGCTCCATAAGCATTCAAGATCATTTTCTTCTGAGTAATCAGTCAATCGGAAACAGATAATGCCATTTTTATATAGAATGGCACTCCCCCTCCCCTTTTGCCCAATTGTTTCTTACTGCCTAGGTTATAACCATTGATTTTTAACATTCCAGTTGTGCCAATCATCTCACCAGATTTCAGTAATACCAACTAGATTGAAATACTTTCCTAAATGAGCAATTTCAATTTCTCTTGGTTGTTACCCAGACTCCTAGCATTAGGTTATAGGCAATTAAAGAATTTCTTCTCTTCATATTCTTTGGTTCCTTCATTAATTTTGTTCTCAACATCTCAATTTTGTGCTGAGTGCTCAGATCTTCCTTCTTTTTACCCTCTCCCTGTGATATTGGTTTAACTGCCTCCTGACTACTCAATGGGATTTGGGCTCCCAAGTGCTTAAGTCACTTTTGAAAATCAGATTTAGGCTCCTAAGTCTGCTAGGCATTGTAGTGCTGAACACAACACCAAATACCTTTTAAAAATCTGGGCCCTATTTCCATTCTGACTTCAGCAGAAGCTCGGCACCTCTGAAAATCAGGTTAACGTGAGGCCCACAGGCTTGAAAATTTCAGCTGATTTGTCTACGGTCTACTCAAGACAAAGCTTTAGGGTGGGATTTTCAAATTCTCTTGCCACTGGCCTAGCCCTTCTTCCACTGAAATCCAGGGGAGTTTTATCATTGCTGGGTGCTTTTGAAAATCCCATCCTTAAGCTTTAAAAGTAATTATCATTTTCATAAGAACATAAGAATGGCCATACTGGGTCAGACCAAAGGTTCATCCAGCCCAGTATCCTGTTTACTGACAGTGGTCAATGCCAGGTGCCCCAGAGGGAGTGAACCTAACAGGTAATGATCAAGTGATCTCTCTCCTGCCATCCATCTCCCGCCTCTGACAAACAGAGGCTAGGGACACCATTCCTTACCCATCCTGGCTAATAGCCATTAATGGACTTAAACTCCATGAATTTATCTAGTTCTCTTTTTTCTCTCCACTGTTTGAACATAGGGATATTTTTTCCCTTCCTCCTTCCAGGATGGGAAGTTGCAAGCTCTTATAAAAGACACTTTTTATTAAAAAATAAATAAAAGCCATGCTGTAAAAGAAGTAGTCTGTATTCAGATAGACTTGATTTTGAACCTGAACTGTTCTCAGAGTTCTGTAATAATTTTGAAATCAAGCCTAGTGGTCCTTTCTTTTAAAGCTCTTAAACATTGATGGGCTTCACCAGCTGCTGGAAAGATGTTAGAAGAATCCCAAAGCATTACTTTAAAAGAATTCAACAAATAGGAAAATTCAGTAGCTACCATCCCGTCAGGCTAAATTAATTCTTTCCACCTCATCCCCTTGCATAGTCAGTTGCATCTGAGAAGCCCACTTCTTTCAAAGCAAAAAGCTCCCTTCTGCAAAAGTCATACTCCACTAGACAAGTAGTAGTTTCGTAGGAAGAACTATGGTGGTACTCTATTTATGACAGCTATAGCAAACCCTCCGCAGACTCCTTCTCACATAGTGAAGACACATTACAAACTGCCTTTGTCAAGTTCTGCATCAGCATTTCCTCCTCCATTAATACTTTTCCTGAATCCAAGTTTTAGGGCTTTTCTAGACCTGTGCACCTGGGCTGTTAAGTAGTAAAAGCCAGGAAAAATAAATACTATGAAGGGGCCCTTATTGCTTCCCTTCCCATGAACCCTACTTAAGAAACTTTGACTTGAAGGCCTAAGGTAACTAATTCCTTCCATACTGTAGGATGTCTCAAGGTAACAGGACTGCGGAATAAGCAAGGACGGTGTCCCTAGCCTCTGTTTGCCAGAAGCTAGGAATGGGTGACAGGGGATGGATCACTTGATGGTTACCTGTTCTGTTCATTCCCTCTGAGGCACCTGACATTGGCCACTGTCAGAAGACGGGATACTGGGCTAGGTGGACCTTTGGTCTGACCCCAGGGCCGGCTTTAGGCCGAATCCCCCCGAATCAGGCCCCACACCTAAGAGGGCCCCACGCCCTGAAGAAGAGCGCCTAACTTTTTAATTTTTACTCACCCGGCAACAGTCCAGGTCTTCGGCGGCACTTTGGTGGGGGGTCCTTCACTCACTCCGGGTCTTTGGCGGCATTTCGGCGGCGGGTCCTTCAGTACCGCGGAAGACCCGGAGCGAGTGAAGGACCCGCCGCCGAACTGCCGCCGAAGACCCGGACCGCCGCTTGGTATTCGAATCGGGCCCCGCACTTCCTAAAGCCGGTCCTGTCTGACCCAGTATGGCCGTTCTTATGTCTCTTGGGTCCCATATGACATTACCCCTCTCCCACCCCAGGCTCAGTGATTGAAACCTGGCAAGGGACCCATGCTCCACCATGAGGTGACACTGTTAATTTCCCCCCATGTCCATGCTGTCGATCCTGCCTTTCAACATAGATTCCAATTTAAAATGTGCTCTCACAGGCTATCCAGGACCACGGGGCAGACCTGGAATTTCAGCTCCAGCAGGAAGCAAAGGAGAAGATGGTCAAATAGGTGTGCTTGGAGAAGATGGTCAAAAAGGAACTGGAGGTGACCCTGGACCACGAGGGAGACCTGGAATTTCAGGGTACCCTGGACCAAAAGGTACAGCTGGGGAAAAAAATGAACCCTTTCTTAAAAGAAATGGTTATTTGTTGCTACAGTAGATGTTAGAAGTGACCATTTATATTATCTGTGCAGAGATACAATAATTCAAATGTGTCATTTTGCATTAAAGGGCATAAAGGCGCGCAAGGTCTCATGGGTACTCTTGGCTTAGTGGGAGCTTTTGGTGACATAGGGCCCAGTGGACCCAAGGGGGACAGAGGACCTACTGGTGAGTAAGAGCCTTCAGGTGCTATATTTTCCATCATTCAACAAATAAACTTACCTGCTCAGCAGCTACCACACCTGCCTTCAAACTGACCCTATGGCTGCATTCCTGAATGAACTTCGGGCCAGTCATGAAGTTTGGCTCACATCTAAAATTGATTTTAATGTGTATATAAATGAAAAGGGCCAACTCCAAACTCTAGGTGCTTTTCAAAAACTTCTAAAACGCCAACCACACAAACTATAACAACTCCAGCACTAACCCTCACCCAGCCCACCAGAGTAGACCAACAGAAAAGATATTTGGAAATGTAAAAAACCCTACACGTCACTAATACCAACCCTCTCCCTTTTCTAAAAGCCTACAAATAGCCCACTATAGACAGTGCTATATCTCATTCTCATTTTTTAGGGCACTGCACAACTTTGCATATCACAAGCTACACTCTACCCACTCTTTTGCCTTCTTGTTCCCTTTGTCTCTTTCCACTCATGTATTTTTGCCTGTTTTTACACAACCCCTGAGGCCTGGAAGGATTTCCCCGCCTTCCAGGATGCCAAGTGACCTCCTACTCCCCAAACCTTGGAAATTGCAGACCCAGATCTGCAGCTGAACTTTATGGCTCAGGGTACATCTCTAATATTAATAATCAACTAAAATGTCCAACCTTAGTACCTCACTGAGTGACAGACAGAGCACACCAAGGGAAAGGAGTTGTTTTGTCTATAAATGAGTTCACTTTTTCTTTTTATAATGCAGGTTTTCAAGGACCTCCAGGTTCTCCTGGGCCGCCTGCAGTCCCCCCTAAACTGGTCACTCACCAGGGTACAGCAGGCCCACGTGGAAATATGGGTCCCCAAGGAATACCTGGTGAGATGGGGCCCCACGGTCCACCAGGTGATCCAGGTAGGAATTGTGCATTCACACTTGAAGTGCAGTGCTGTTCAGAATAGGGCTTCTGTAAAAGTAGTGCTGAGGTCATCCCTACCTATTATTTCTCACTAATTCTAAATGTAATTGAAGTCACAAGGGAAAGAATGGATTTTCTCACTGCCACCCCTGCAAAATCAATCCTGAGCAATCAAAATGAAGCTGTGCAGCATGCACATCTTAACCAACTGCAACTTAACTGCAGGCCTCTATGACACTCGTGAACCCCACACTGGTCCCGATTGTCATCTTATATCAATCCAAACTCACTCCATTAGCTGAGGTATACAAATGTCATTGAGGGCAAAATCTGACCTTGCTGTTGAACTTCAAATAACAGTTCTGTTGGTGAGATACATTGAGCTGAATTCCGTTCTTCTCCTGTAGTTTATATGGGATTTGCAGTGGTAACAGGCATGAAAAATAATAGAATTATGGGGCCCAATCTTGCAGTCCTTTCTCAGGCACAATTCCCCATTAAAAAGTCAGTGAGGAACTTTGTCTGGGCAAGCATCATAGGATCTTGCTTTTAGTTTAGGTGACAAACTTTCCAAGTCTGACTGAACACACATACTCATAATAACCAGATCTGTTGAGTATGTAGGTGCTAGGTTTACATGGTAACTTTTCAGAACGGAACTTCACTTTGAGTATCTTATTGTCTGTACTTAAAAAAAAAAAAAATCAAATCTGTCTGATCACGTTGAACTTGATGGTTTTAAGGTTTTAGAGGCCCACCAGGTAAACCAGGGTTTCAAGGAAGAGGTGGCATGTCAGCTCTTCCAGGTTTTAGAGGAGATCAAGGACCATCAGGTTTTCCAGGTCTAGCAGGCTTTGAGGGTAAGTGATGTTGCGTTATTATTTTTTCTTTTCTTTTCCCCACTTCACTCTATAAAGCTTCTGTTATTAGCACATTATCACTGTACAATTGTCAACCCTTCTGAAGCAACTCTCCTGACTTCCACTTACATCAAATACCAACGCTCTTACTAGGTTTTCTGTTAATAGTTTTCATGGAAATAGCTTTAAACTGTCTTTAAAACAAAGTGTTGTAACTAGATCTCAGTGCACATGTTTTCCATGAACATTCACTCCGATTTTTAAATTAATTTGTTTTAATGCTTGTGCCCCTTCTGTTCTGGCCTTCAGTAATCACGCCAGCAATAAGGTTTTACAAACAGGAATGTTCATGAAAATAGAATTTCAAATTCCTAGGTGAGGTAAATAGATGAGCAGTTGTGGTACAAGTGCTTGGGTGCGCATCCAGCTAGGAACCAGAAACTTTACCATCTGAATTAGTTGAACAAACACAAATCAATTCAGCCCAAATAAGAATGTCAAATATTGAATATTTGCAGAGAATTGTTCACAACCAATCACTTTATAGGGTTAAAAAAGTCATCCAAAAAAACTGGCAGGTAATTTTAGATGAAGAATACATTTTAAAAGAAAATCACTGCTTGCCCATATTACATGAGCAGAAAGAGGCTAAAGTCATCAGATAATTATTTGTGAATTATTTGCTCAGCTCTAGTATTAAATCACATTCTCCACTTAAAATCTAGGGAGCCCAAATCAACACTCAGGGACTTCAGCAGAATTGGATCAGTCCTAGAAATATAGCTGATTGACTACATTAGCTTTCCATATAGAGAAGATAAATATCATGCAATAAAATTAAATAGTGAACAAGTCCCATCCAGTATGTAGATTAGCTGACTATTCCTTATAACCCTATTATCCTCCCGGTGCTTACAAATTGGATTGTTTAATAATTTGCTCCCATATCTTTCCAGATATTGAAGTTAGATCACCTGATGTATAATTCCCTAGGTCCTCCTTGTTCCCCTTTTTAAAGATAGGTACTGTGTTTTCCCTTCTCCATCTCTTGGGACCTCTCCCATCCTCCTGGAGTTCTCAAAGATAATAGCTAAGGGTGCCTAGATTGCTTTAGGTCATCATTAACCTTTTTATTTTTAATCAAAATAGGCATTGAGGCTCCTTAGCTTTCTTCATGTCATCAGTTATTAGCTCTCCTTCCCTGCTAAGTAGAAGACCTACACTTTCCTTTGTCTTTTTCTTGATCTTAATGTATTTAAGGAATCTTTTCTCATTCCCTTTATAACTCTTGCCAATGTTACACATTTTGTGCCTTAGACTGTCTGATTTTGTCCCTACCTACTTGGACTGTTCTTTTGTGCTCTTCCTTATCAATTTGACCACGTTTCCACATTTTGTAGGATTCCTTTTTGATTTTCAGGTCATTAAAGAGCTCCTGAGGGAGCCATATTGACCCCTTACTATTCTTCCTATCTTTCTTCTGCATTGGAATAGTTTGCAGTTGCGCCTTTAATGTTGTCTCCTTGAGGAACTGCCAGCTTTCCTGAATTCCTCCTTAGATTTTCTTTCCACAGGACCTTTCCTGCCAGCTCTGCTTTTTTGAAGTCCACTGTCCTTATTCTGCTGCCCTCACTCCTTCCTTTCCTTAGAATCATGAAATCCTAGTATTTCATGATCACTGTCACGCAAATTGCCTTCTATCTTCAGAGTCACTACCAATTCCACCCTGTTAGTCAGAATCAAGTCTGAAATGGCTGTCCCCCAATTACTCTTTATTGTCTCTTTCTATTTTTCCCCAAGGTGAACCAGGCCGTCCAGGTAACCCTGGGATACCAGGTATGCCAGGTCGCAGTGTTAACATTGGGTACCTTCTGGTGAAGCATAGCCAGTCTGAGCAAGAGCCAATGTGCCCAGTTGGTATGAACAAACTCTGGAGTGGCTACAGTCTACTGTATTTTGAAGGACAGGAAAAAGCACATAACCAGGACCTTGGTACGTACATGGCTCTATAATATCTCAACACTTGACACTTTCAATCTGATTTTCTCCACTCAAAACTAGAGGCACACAAAATTATAGGCCATTTCTGAACATTTGGGCTTCGGTGTATATTAGACGAGGATGCCTAGAAATGACAGCAGATTAGAACTAAATTTCTTTCTTTCATCTCCCTCTGGAGGTGGTTTCTCCAGATCACTACTTAAATTTGAGTGGAACTGTAATACAAATATAAATGCTACTGAATTATGCAGGTATGCACAATAAGCTAAAAATAAATTCTTACTTGAATGTGCACATGCTAAAGATTTGTGATGGTTTATTTTTTTTACAGGGCTGGCTGGATCCTGTTTGGCTCGTTTTAGTACCATGCCTTTCCTCTACTGTAACCCTGGGGACATCTGTTATTATGCAAACCGAAATGATAAATCCTACTGGCTCTCAACCACAGCACCTCTCCCAATGATGCCTGTGGCAGAAGAAGAAATTAGACCATATATCAGTCGTTGTTCCGTCTGTGAAGCCCCAGCTGTTGCAATTGCTGTCCATAGTCAAGATGTTTCTATTCCACACTGTCCTGAAGGGTGGCGCAGTTTATGGATTGGATATTCCTTCCTCATGGTATTTGTCCTTTTCGACATTTGCTGACAGTATCGCACAAAGTTACATCAAGCTGGGGTCCCACCTACTGGCCAAGTTGTTCAGGTTTAGGTACAGGTTTGCTAAAAATCCAAACGCACTGAATCTTCCCATAGAAGCAGGGAGGAGAAATGTGTGAGGAAAACTGCTCTCTCCCTCATCATGGAGACCAATTAAAGTTACATGAAGGGCTGGGGCAACAGTTTCTCTCCAACAGATTAATACATGGAGTTTGGAGTGACTATGCTCCAGGTGACAAATTGTACCTGACAGTAGAAGATATTATCCACTTTATATGGTAGAGAAAATGGACCCTCCAAACAAAAAAAGACACTTGAGCTAAGAATAAAAATGTCAGCTAGAGTTTATGCACTGAGGTTGGGAGGGTGGCCCACTAAGCCATTGTCAGCGAGAGAGAGAGAGGATGAGGAGTAGGTAATAGGTCTTTCAGGAACAATGGTAAGTAATTGATCTGATAAAATCACGGACCTGCACAAAAAGGGAAAATTAGACTGTCAGTCAAAAATACTAATAAGTAGAGTGAAGATTTTTATTTTCAACAAACAAAAGCTATATTTAAGCAACTCGACATTTCATGGTGTTTTTGGTTTGTTCCAGCTTTCAAATTGAAAATTATTCATCCTTAAGACCAATGTTCTCTCTAATTTTTTCCATCCATGTGCAGAATGAATTGTGTTATGTGCACCAATATCGAGGTAATGTGCAGATATGTGCCAACAGTAGAAACAAAATACCTAGATATAATTTTTTTTAAAGTTACCATAGGGATAATTACTCCAGGCAGGACAGGTTAGGCATTTTAGAACTCACTACTCAAAGAATTAAATTTAATCATAAGAGAGAAATAAAATTATGAAATGCACAGACCAGTCAAAAAACTAAAATAACAGCACTTTGAAAAAATAAAATTACAGAGAATATATGTGCATTGCAGGAAGTACCAAGTAACAACAACACCAGAAGTATGGGTTGGGAGGTGTGTGTAAGTGAGAAACTGTGTGTGTGTGTGTGTGTGTGTGTGTGTGTGAGTGAGAGAGCGAGAGAGAGAGAGCGAGAGAGAGAGTGTGTGCGTGAGACACAGACTGTGTGTGTGCTTGCTGCTGGGGAAGTCTGAAAGACTGTGCGCTGTCTCTTTAAAGCACTCACCAGAAGGCTCAGACCACAGCAGCTGCCAGCAGCTCTCCTGCTTCTGAGCCCTGTCCTCCCTCCCCCGCTCTGTGGAGATGGTGTACATGGGCAAGGGGGAGGGGGACACCCTGACATCAGCGCCCCTCCTGCTCTACACAGCAAGCCAGAGGGTTCCTGGAGCAGCTGTCCAGGGGCTCCAAGCCAGAGGGCAGGAGCAGAGCAGCTGCTGAGCAGCGGGGGGAGGGGCACCTGAACACACGCCGCCATGCACAGCTCTGCTAATCAAGTGTGCGGCCCTTGATTCACTCCTGGGCGGCCACACAGCTTAGAGGGAACACAGCTTAAGACCATACACCCCTTGTGGTAATAGAAGCCATATAACTAGGGTACGGCTCTTATACTCGTCGCTTGCCCTTTTTTGCAGTTACTACAGCACGCGCACACTTGGCCCAATCCTGCATTCCTTTGTCACCCGAAATGAGCACTGACATAAACGGGAGGTGGGGCTGTGCAAGGAATGTAGAATTCACCCTAGAATAAGTAATGTCCCACCAGGTGTGTGCGATAAGTTAGAGCAGGAGTCGGCAACCTCTGGCACGCGGCTCGCTAAGGTAAGCACCCTGGCGGGCCGGGCCAGTTTGTTTACCTGCCACGTCTGCAGGTTTGCCCGATCACGGCTCTCCAGGCCAATGGGGGCGGCGGGAAGCAGCAGCCAGCACATCCCTCGGCCCGCGCCGCTTCCCGCAGCCCCCATTGGCCTGGAGTGGCAAACCGCGGCCAGTGGGAGCCGCGATCGGCCGAACCTGCAGACGCGGCAGGTAAACAAACTGGCCCGATGCTTACCCTGGCGAGCCATGTGCCAGAGGTTGCCGACCCCTGAGTTAGAGAGAGGTATGTCTGACCAAGGCTTAGGGAACTCGGCTAAGCATGGTGACTGGTACTGTATGAGAACCTGGGTAGACAGGAATACTTATGTTCTAATCTCAACTCCCACTACGGATTTTGTTTCTGGCCTTCTGAAAGTTATGTAAAATAGAACTGGTCAGAAAATGGATTTTCCTCCCAGAGGAAACATCACCAACACAAAAAATGCTCTCACTTTCATTGACATTTTCCACAGCAAATGTTGACTATTAAACAATCACCAACCAAAAAAAAAATTTCCAACTACAAAAATAAAAATAAAAAATTTGAAGAAACCACTTTAGTGGCACTAATAAATGATCTCCTCCAGTCAACAGATAGAGGACAGACACCCATTCTCATCCTGCTTGACCTCTCTGCATTCAATACTGTTGATAAGGAGATTCTGCTCTCTCACCTGAGAGATGTGGCAGGAGTCTAGGATAATGCATTAAAATAGTCTGTCCTTCCTGGAAGACCACTCCCAATGAGTAGTGATAAGAAACTCCCCGCCCTCACTAGACCCCTCACTTGTGGAGTTCCACAAGGATCAATGATCTCTCTGATCCTTTTCAACATCTACAGTCAACCACTAAGTGAACTGGTTAGATGACACAGACTCAAGTACCAGCAATATGCAGATGAGACACAGCTCTACCTATTCTTCACCACATAAGACCACACCACTACCACCAAGATGGCCCAGTGCTTGGATGAAGAATAGCTGGTGGCAGCTGAACCTGAGCAAGACAGAGGTGATGCTGGTGGGCAGAGGAAAATATACTGAAGAGCTTGCAGCCGTGGTGTAGTCTCCAGGGGTTGAAGAAGCACAACAATAATTAGTTTAGTCTGTTGTCTAGGAGTACTGTTGGATCTCTTGCTGACACAGAGCTCTCATCTAGCAGCCTCAGAGAGTAACACTATCTACCATCTGCACTTGTGTCCCAGCCTGACAAGTGAAAACCTGGCCTCAGTTAGTCATGCCTGTCATCGCTCAGCTTGACTCCAGCAATGCAATATACCTGGGCATGAAACAGTCAACACATAGGAAACTCTGCAGTGCATCTCCTCAGCCACACAGGCTACCGGGAACATGTCAGAACTGCCCTCTGCTCTGTACACTGGCTTCAGGTAGACTCTCAAATCAAGTTCAAGTCAGAGATCATAGACTTTAAGGTCAGAGGGGACCATTATGATCGTCTAGTCTGACCTCCTGCACAACGCAGGCCACAGACTCTCACCCACCCACTCCTGTAACAAACCTCTAACTTATGTTTGAGCTGTTGAAGTCCTCAAATCGTGGTTTAAAGACTTCAAGGTGCAGAGAATCTTCCAGCAACTGACCCGTGCCCCACACTGCAGAGGAAGGTGAAAACCCCCCAGGGCCTCTGCCAATCTGCCCTGGAGGAAAATTCCTTCCCGACCCCAAATATGGCGATCAGCTAAACCCTGAGCATGCGGGCAAGACTCACCAGACACACACCCAGGAAAGAATTCTCTGTAGTAACTCAGATCCCATCCCATTACAGGCCATTGGGCATATTTGCTGCTAATAGTCAAAGATCAATTAATTTGAAAAATTAAACTATCCCATCATACCATCCCCTCCATAAACTTATCAAGCTTAGTCTTGAAGCCAGATATGTCTTTTGCGCCCACTGCTCCCCATGGAAGGCTGTTCCAGAACTTCACTCCTCTGATGGTTAGAAACCTTCATCTAATTTCAAGTCTAAACTTCCTGATGGCCCGTTTATATCCATTTGTTCTTGTGACCACATTGGTACTGTGCTTAAATAATTCCTCTCCCTCCCTGGTATTTATCCCTCTGATATATTTATAGAGAGCAATCATATCTCCCCTCTGCCTTCTTTTGGTTAGGCTAAACAAGCCTCTTTGAGTCTCCTTTCATAAGACAGGTTTTCCATTCCTCGGATCATCCTAGTAGCCCATGCCTGCTGGGAGTGGCTGCCAGCTTCAGCAGTGTTACTGAGCATGCTCAGTACAAGCCAAGCAGCAAATTTGGGGGAGGTGGGACATGACCCCGCATGTCCTCTCCATGTGTCGCCTCTGGTTCAAGGTCTCACTCTTTATCTTCAAAGCACTCCATGGCCTGGGCCCAGGATATCTAAAAGACTGTCTAGAACTCAGGATGAAGACCCTGGTGTACAACTTTGCTCCTCTGACCCGATGGAAATCCCACCAAGAGTAGAGCTCATCTGGGTGGCAGATGGAACTTTCTCCAGGGTCTGATCCCAGACTGCAAGGCATTTCCCCAGTAACTAAGAACGATCACAAACCTCACCAGTTTCTGCTCCGTGTTCAAGGCACATTTCTTTGACCTTGCTTTTTCTAACACACACATAGCAACAGGCATCTTTATATATATAAAAAAAGACACTACCAAAACAAGACACCTAACTGGGGAGAGGGTGAATGAACAAACAACCTGTGACAGGAGTTAGTCACCTTGCTGAATCCATTTACTGAAAGGTGCTTGGGTACTATGGTGAACAGAATACCTCATAGGAGTGTTTGTTTGTAAACGCCTTGTCTAAATACTAAGCATTGGTAAGGAGAGAGCTGAAGCCTTGGCAACAAGAGGTAGATTTCCCAGTACAAAGTCCTTTGTTACCAAGGGAAGTGCCAAAAACTGCAAGTGCTCACAGGAGGAAACCTTCCGTTTTTTTTTTATGTGCGCGCACCACAGCATTAGCAATGGCTCGTGGAGTGACTGGTTAGAATACAGTGTGGGGTTTTGAACACTGAAGAATAAGATTTGTAATACATGATGTTCCTGATAATCTCAAGAAAAGCATCTTCAGTTCAATAGTGTTTCACTATAACTTCCTTGGTTTCAGTAAAATGGTAGATCCCTCTTTTTGGGTGTTAGTGTTAGGGGCCAGTCCTGCAAAGAGATCAGAATGGGTCAATGGGACTTCATGCAGAGCAACAGGGCATGATCCTGGCCAGATCCTGTTGCAGGCTCAGAGTCCTGGTGAGTAGAAAATAGATTTCTTTTGAGCGCATTAGCAGTTGTTAGATCATTAAGATAGCTGAAAGTACTCTGTTGTGTGATTCTGTTCAGGATAACCCTGAATCACTGTTCAAATGGTACTTAAAGTTTACATGACCGTGTCACGGACTACAGCTGTGATTGAAAAGATTTGAAGGCTACTTAACAAAATGTAAATGTGAGGCCATTATTTTGTCTGGAGGCAAATGAGTTAAGCCTGGGAGCTAAGAGCTTTGTTACACTAAGACACTTTTTGGTTTGCTGCCCACCCCTTTTCTCCCCTCTCCCCCATATAAAAGGAGAAAAGGGGCAAGTTCATCCCTGGTGACACTGCACGGATTTTAAGAGTTGCACTAGACCTGAAACTGAACAGTGTTTAACACCTCAGAGATTAAAGCTTTTGTGCTGTTGCCCAGAATCATAGGTACCCTATGGCAATCTGAGACAATGGTGAAAGGAGAGGAATTAGTACCATACCTATTTAGCACTGTGGTAAAAGATCAGTTTCTATTTTTGTTACTGATCTGTGAACAGCTTTGCAAGCTGAATAACAGTTGGCCTGTGCAGTGAAAGGCAAGAAATGAGGGTTTATTCTTACTATGTTTTCATATGAATTAAAAAACAAACCTCTTTATTGGTTTCTCATTTTTACATTAAAAATTGAAGGGTTTTGAGAGATGGGGGGGAAGTGATATGAGAATAATTGTTAGATGTTTTTGCAAAACTAGGGAGAAATCTGTTGGGATGTTCACTGTTACATGCTAGCTTCAGTAGCACACCACTAAAAGTACGGGATGTAGTTCTTAAAGGGGTACAGTAATGATTATGTGTCAGTTTTGCTTATAGCTGTCATTTAAAGAGTGTGAATTATACAATAAACATGTCTTAATGTACTGTTATTAATCAGGACTGAATTTGATAGAAATGTTCATTTATTCAACTGATAGGGAAAACCCCTCTGATTAAAACGAGCTACTTCTGCCTTAGTATTGCTTATGGGTGTGTGATATATAGGATATTAGTTGTATGTGGGAGGCAAATTCTCATTACCCCCACCCTGCTGCAAACTCAGAGATGAGGAAAATTTCAACTCAGTCTTCAGTGCCATGAAAATATGAAATCTTAAATGGCTGGAGTAAAGAAGAGGTAGATCGGTTTAAAATGGAAAATGTAGCTAAACCAGATAGTTCAAGGATCTAATCCTACAAACTTTACTGTGTGAGTAATCAACAATAGTACTCCCATAAGTTTTAAACATGGGGGTGAGGTTTGCAAGATTGGCCCTATGTATGCCTCAGTAGGAATGTCCTACAGAGTGAACTCTTACAAGTAACAGGTTTAGAAGTCATTTTACCCTTGGTCTCCTCCCTCCCCCACCTGTTGATTTATGACAGTATTGATCTAGGGCAGTAATTTGTGTAGCCCTGTCCTGTATCTGAACACTGCCTTCTTTGTGTCTCATAGCACACTGGAGCTGGTGATGAAGGTGGAGGACAGTCACTGGTTTCTCCTGGGAGCTGTCTGGAAGACTTCAGAGCTACTCCTTTCATTGAATGCAATGGCGCCCGAGGAACCTGCCACTACTATGCAAACAAGTATAGCTTCTGGCTTACCACTATTAACGAGCAATTCCAGAGCTTGCCCTCAGCAGATACACTCAAGGCAGGTCTCATCCGAACTCATATCAGCAGATGTCAAGTCTGCATGAAAAATTTGTAAAATATATAATATATCCCTAGTAGTAAAAGGAAAATGTTTCTACAGTGTTCTAGACCTATCACATTGGTGCTTATTTAACTTATTACCTCAAAAGCTGAATGAAAAGTTTGATAAGTGTCTGTAAAAGCACAGAGGCTTATACCAAATGCTGGCTGCTTCTCCTACCATACAGTATATTTTGCTAGTCTAACACCATGTTATTTGCTAATTGAGTCAAATACTCAACCTTGAAACACCACAAAACCATCCAGTTACTAATCTAACAATTCTCTTAGGCAGATCTGTTCTCTAACATTCAATTAAATGTACTTCTTGTCTTAGTTTATTGTTAACAGGTGGAGTTCATATTAATTAAGTGGTGACATACAACAGTAAAACATAAGTGCTAGCACAGCAGTGAGCTAACCCTCTGGGAAGTACTCACAGATCTGAGCCCCAAGCCCAGCCTTTGAACTTACCTTTTACTGTAATAAGAGTTTATACCTGGGCACTTACAGTGGAAAGATAGGTTCTTTTAAACTCCCCATGCCTTTGCCATGCTTTTTGTCCTACCACTTTCACCACCAGAGAGTTTATAAACATTCTGAATTAGCTCAGGTAGCCACATTTAGTGTTACTCTCTTCTTCTTGCAATGAGAACAGTTCATTACCAATGGCAGCATGTTACTTCACAAACTTATCACATTTTTCCAGCTATACCCCACATCATAGGATAACTACAGTGGGTCTTTGCTCCTTTCTGTTGTGTGGCACAGAATAAATGCCCACTAGACACATGGGACCACAAAAGGGAGAGAGCATCATACTTTCTTCCTTTAACAACCATGCCATGTACTTAATAACATTGTGTGGTTAGGGCTCCATATGAATTTGGTGATACGGTTGTGGAGCAGGCACTATACAACATACTCCCCTGAAAAACCCATGCTGTGTGCACAGATTTCCCAGTTGAAGAAGTTAATATTACTCAATACAGCCTTATCTTCAGATCCAAACCCTTCAAGCTGCCTACTTCACCTGTGAAGAAGTGCACAACTGGAGGGCAGGGGATGATGGTAGCATAACTAGTCAGCTGTACCGCTAGGAAGGGCATGTAGAGGGGCTAGAAGTCACTCAGAGGGTGTTTCTTGTGTAGTTTATCTTCAAAGGCCCTGGAAATTGGGTGCAAGATTTGCTGAGGAGCCACAGAGTCTATGATGCTTGCCCCCTGCCTCACCCACAGAGATTAACTGCTTTTTCTGTAGAAAGAAAACATTAGACCCAGAGGTAAGCTGTCCCTCATGACCCTGGGAGAGAAGAATGAACCACATGATGATAAACCCCTTGCTTATTTTCTTGTGAGTCTCTTATGCAGCATGGTAATAAGCATGATAAATACCACGACACTTATGTTTCCAGCAAGATTTTTTGTGGGGAGGGGAGCTACATTTATTTGCAAGGGTGAAAAGTACTATGTACGCTTACTGCGCTGGCTTTAAAATAATCGGTAGTTATCTCCTCCACATCAGTTTTAATTTCTCCTTATGCAGTTCACCTTTCCCCTGCTTCAGTGATTGTTGGGTTTTGTAATTACGTCCCTCATTGCTGTAATTATCTTAAATAAAGTTTGTTTTTTCTACACCTCTATTTGTTGATTGTTTCAATTCTCTAACATATGCCAGGCTCTCCTATTACATTTGCACATATTACTTCAATAGATGTTAGTTTGGGGGCTTGGATTTATTTGTTTGTTTTTTTAAATGAGCATTGGAGACAATGTAAATTGGATGTCAGCAGAAGTATCAAAAGGTGGCCAAATAAGCTTCCTCAATCTAAATTCAAACCACTTAACCAAGCAGCGGTCTGCTCAGTCTGTCAGCTGGAGCCACGCAATTTCAGAGAGAGGATGCTAACTAAGATGCTATTCCATCCATTGTTACAAGGAGAGAGAATTTAACCAGTTCCTCAGTTGCCTACCATTATCATTAGCTTAGGCAAGGCAGCTCTGAGGCCTGGTCTACACTAAAAAATTGGTCGCCCCAGCCATGTGAAAAATCCAACCCCTGAACAACATAGTTAAGGTGACAGCTCTAGGTCAATAAAAGAGTTCTTCCATAGCAGCATTTCACATGTAGACAAGCTCTCAGTGGAATCCTGGGATGGAAATTAACCATAGAATCTATAATGGTCTGTAAAATTACAGAGCGGAGGAGCCTCGCCTTGATGAGAAGAGTAGACATACAGGTATATTTAAAGAATTCTCAGCTAGCGTGTTTTCTGCAATGACGTATTTTCTTATTTTAGATATACCCACAATTAGTAAGTTTATCCTCAACATCCCTGTGAGGTAAGAGCATTATCCCTATCTGACAGGCAAGGGCCGAGGACAAAGATTAAGTAACTTGCCCAAGTCATGGCAGAGCCCAGTATCCAACCTCTGTCCATTTTGGTGATTCAGCTACAAGAGCCAATCTGCCCAACAGACAAAGCCACCTAATATTTGTTTCAGCTAAATTAAGCCATTAGAATGGTAAACACAGTGTAGGCAATATCACCCAAAGCTGTCTCATGGCTGACAATTACCATAAGTTACATATTGCAGTACCATAGAATATCAGAGTTGGAAGGGACCTCAGGAGGTCATCTAGTCCAATCCCCTGCTCAAAGCAGGACCAATCCCCAACTAAATCATCCCAGCCAGGGCTTTGTAAAGCCGGGCCTTAAAAACCTCTAAGGAAGGAGATTCCACCACCTCCCTAGGTAACCCATTCCAGTGCTTCACCACCCTCCTAGTGAAATAGTGTTTCCTAATATCCAACCTAGCCTCTCCCACTGCAACTTGAGACCATTACTCCTTGTTCTGTCATCTGGTACCACTGTGAACAGTCTAGATCCATCCTCTTTGGAACCCTCTTTCAGGTAGTTGAAAGCAGCTATCAAATCCCCCCTCATTCTTCTCTTCTGCAGACTACACAATCCCAGTTCCCTCAGCCTCTCCTCATAAGTCATGTGCTCCAGTCCCCTAATCATTTTTGTTGCCCTCCACTGGACTCTCTCCAATTTTTCCACATCCTTCTTGTAGTGTGGGGCCCCAAACTGGACACAGTACTCCAGATGAGGTCTCACCAATGTCGAATAGAGGGGAATGACCACATCCCTTGATCTGCTGGCAATGCCCCTTACTTATACAGCCCAAAATGCCATTAGCCTTCTTGGCAACAAGGGCACACTGTCAACTCATATCCAGCTTCTTGTCCACTGTAATCCCTAGGTCCTTTTCTGCAGTACTGCTGCTAGCCATTCGGTCCCTAGTCTGTAGCAGTGCTTGGGATTCTTCCGTCCTCAGTGCAGGACTCTGCACTTGTTCTTGTTGAACCTCATCAGATTTCTTTTGGCCCAATCCTCTAATTGGTTTAGGTCCCTCTGTATGCTATCCCTACCCTCCAGCATATCTACCACTCCTCCCAGTTTAGTGTCATCTGCAAACTTGCTGAGGGTGCAGTCCTCGCCATCCTCCAGATCATTAATGAAGATATTGAACAAAACTGGCCCCAGGACCAACCCTTGGGGCACTCCGCTAGGCAGCGCAGCAAGGGGGTGGGGGAGGGTTGGGTAGAGGGCAGGGGAGTTTGGGGTGGTTGTCAGTGGGCGGGGGTGTGGATAGGGTCAGGGCCGTCAGTGGGCGGGGAACGGGGGGGTTGAATGGGTACAGGGATCCCAGGGGGCAGTCAGGAAGGCAGGAGTCCCGGGGGGGGGGAGCTGTCAGGGGGCAAGTGGGGGGGGAATAGGGGGCAGGGGCCAGGCCACGCCTGGCTGTTTGGGGAGGCATAGCCTCACCTAACTGGCCCTCCATAAAATTTCCGAACCCAATGTGGCCCTCAGGCCAAAAAGTTTGCCCGCCCCTGATCTAGTCTGACCTCCTGTCATAACTATAAAGGGAAGGGTAACAGCTCTCCTGTGTACAGTACTATACTATAAAATCCCTCCTGGCCAGAGACTCCAAAATCCTTTTACCTGTAAAGGGTTAAGAAGCTCAGGTAACCTGGCTGACACCTGACCCAAAGGACCAATAAGGGGACAAGATACTTTCAAACCTTGGGGGGGGCGGAAGGCTTTTGTTTGTGCTCTTTGTTTTGGGGGTTGTTCGCTCTTGAGACTAAGAGGGACCAGACATCAATCCAGGCTCTCCAAATCTTTCTGAACAAGTCTCTCGTATTTCAAACTTGTAAGTAAACAGCCAGGCAAGGCGTGTTAGTTTATCTTTGTTTTCTCAACTTGTAAATGTACCTTTTGCTAGAGCGTTTATCTCTGTTTGCTGTACTTTGAACCTAAGGCTAAAGGGGGGTCCTCTGAGCTCTTTTAGTTTGATTACCCTGTAAAGTTATTTTCCATCCTGATTTTACAGAGATGATTTTTACCTTTTTCTTTAATTAAAAGCCTTCTTTTTAAGAACCTGTTTGATTTTTCCTTGTTTTTAGATCCAAGGGGGTTGGATCTTGAGCCACCAGGAGTTGGTGGGAGGAAGGAGGGGGGATGGTTAATTTCTCCTTGTTTTAAGATCCAAGGGGTTTGGATCTGTATTCACCAGGGAATTGGTGAAGAGTCTCTCAAGGCTACCCAGGGAAGGGAATTAGCTTTGGGAGTAGTGGCAGCGGACCAGATCTAAGCTGGTAGTTAAGCTTAGAAGTTTTCATGCAGGCCCCCACATTTGTACCCTAAAGTTCAGAGTGGGGAAGCAGACTTGACACCTCCTGTATAGCCCGAGCCACCAGCACCACCCATTATCCACACACTAACCCCAACCGCTGAAATTTAACCAAAGCATTGCAGCCCATGAGAGACTAGAATCATGTGCCAGAGGTAAATAAGAGGAGGGACTGAGGTGCACCAGTGCCTAGAGCCCCTGGTATGGAAGGGAAATTATATACTCAGATAATCCTGGCAATTTACTGCGACAGCTCTCGGGGTACACAGGATTGAGAATCACCTTGTTAGCCCCTCCCTCTAGCATGAGGGAGATTTGCCTGTGCCTGGCACCCTCTAACAGCACCAGCCTTTCAGCCACTAAAGCATTCTCCTTCAGGCTATGCCAGCCCTGTTTTCACCTTGCAAGTTAACAATGGATGCACCTCAGTTCCCCATGTCTCTGAATCATTCCCATGTGATATCAGCCCCTGACACTGGCTACTCACAGAAATTCCAGATCCCCTGCCCGTTAAGGAGCCATGTACCCCAACTCACCAGTTCTACCTTAAACCACCGGTCCTGTATAGCACACAGCACTTGTAAAAGTAGATTTTTAAAAGAATAAAGATTTAACTAGAAACGAGAGTGGTGGAAATAAAAGAATTGCAATACAAAACAAAAATCACAAAATGTGAACTTGGATCTACTCTTATTAATATTCACCTTTCCTATCTAGTAAAGTAAGTTCCCCCCACGCCTAAGTCTGTTGCAATGATGGCTGTTTTCAAAGAACCAGGATCTAAACATTCACAAAACTCTTCCCTATCCACAAGGGGCTCCTTCTGTGAATGAATACAGAGGTTCTTTCCCTCTCCTCTGTGATACTGAAACAGTCTTTTGTTTCTATTTACAGACAAAGTGAACACCAGTCTTGTTGTAAAGTTCCTTTTTTACTTTCTAGTAGTTTTAATTGTTTGCTGTTGCTTCTGATGTTTTCCCATTGAAAGCCTTAGCATTGAGCAAGGCTAAGCAATTGAGCCTTGCATTGCATCTCTGACTAAACAGGGCAGGGTGACAACTCCCCCCGCCCAAATGGGCTGTCACCAAGACACACTATACCCGGTACCTAATTTTTACTCCAAGTCCATAAAGCATACTTTTGATATAAATACATTATTCCTTAATTACCATCATTCATACAAATGGTTATGAATCTTGACAAGTCACAGGTTTTCTGTAGATACCTTACATGTTACTCTTTATGGATAAATATCCTGGAAGAGATGTTTGCTGTAGTGAGTTTGTCAAGTCTGAGGTGGGAGTTGTTAGCAAAGAAAAGGACCCCTATTGCCAAGTGATCCTTCCTCTGCAGTGTGTGGGTGTGGTGAAAACCCCCCCAAGGTCACTGCCAATCCAACCTCAGGGAAAATTCCATCCTCACCCCGCAGATGGCCATCAGTTAGTCCCTGAGCATGTGAGCACGACCCATCCAGCCAAGCACCTGAGAGAGTGAATGCTCAGAGCCATCCCAGAACCCTGGCTCTCGCCATCCAATGTCCCACCTCCAGCCCTGGCCAGCCCTGATTTTTCAGCGGAAGGAGATTTAAAATAACCTCTCAGAATACACTAGGGGGAGAAAATCCCTTCCTGACCCTTGCGGTGGCCAGCTGAAATGTTCCTCAAGCTCACACTTCAGGAACATAAGACAAACAGGAGTGAGCCGCAGGGATGTTGATTCTTTCCCCTCCTCCCACCATCACAAACAATCCCGTCTTACACTTGCACTCAAATTCACCTAACTCTCTCTAAAACTAATTAAACTGTTTTCTCTGACAACTCCGCTTGGGAGGCTGTTCCAGAATCTCATTCTTCTGATGGTTAGAAACCATCACATCAGATATTAATTTCCTCCAGTGGAGATATTCTATGCTTCACAAGTCTGTTAAATGCAAATATTTGTATAACCACGTTAAAATTGAGAAGTCAAGTGCACATTTCAAGGAATCCAAAAGTGAACGGCCATAAAGACCTTGAACTGTTATGCGTCCTCAGTTCTGTGTACTTGATTTTTAAGCCTCACCATTGCATGAATGCTAGATTTTGTACACCTCTACCTCGATATAACGCTGTCCTTGGGGGCCAAAAAATCTTACCGCGTTATAGGTGAAACCACATTATATCGAACTTGCTTTGATCCGCCGGAGTGCGCAGCCCCGCCCCCCGGGAGCACTGCTTTACCGTGTTATATCCAAATTTGTGTTATATTGGGTCATGTTATATCGGGGTAGAGGTGTATTTAGTTTTATTGGCTTGTGTTAAGGAAACTTCAACTTCTGCACACTTAAAGTCACTCAGGATACTTGAAGCTGCTAAAGTACCTCAAAGTTTGAGTTTCAACAATCACCCAGGGGTTTAAGATGCTACAAACCACCCAACAGAAGAATGTTCCAATACATAGGCTCCCATCAGCCATAGGTATACAACTCAAACGTCTTTGACAGCTTTCAATTTTTCTACATAATTCTTATAATATAATCTAGTCTTTCTGATGAGTGTAGAAATGACTATTCATGCTACAAGCCTGTTTTATTAAAGATTAAGAAACCTTTGCTTCAAACAAACATGCTGTTTGTCCTACACTCTGCTTTTTAAAACAATCCTACCTAGCGTTGGGCTTCTGTGCCTGGAAGAATGAAACAAGAGAACGTCTCTCTCTTCTGGGCTTTAGTGCAGCACTCTATTGAAACTGGAGATTGAAAGCTTGGTTGGCTGTGTTCCCCAAATCTGCTGAGTTCAATTATCTGGTAAATATGTTACTGGACTTGTTGAAGGCAGACAGGGAGAACTAACTTTTAGCAGATTTTAAGCAATAAATGTGACCTCCTTGTGCATAAAGTAGTTCACTCTGCTGCTAGGAGAGCAAATGGGGGCTGCTGCTTTGCTCACCAAACACAGACTTGGGTCTTGGAGCCAAAGACCTGGTTTGAATATAGTAGACTTCTGAGGGCTTGTCTCCACTGCAGAGTTAAGTTATAACTCAAGTTGGCTAGCCTGTCGGGGGGGTATAGGCTAACTAACACTCAAGTGAACAAAATGCAGCCACTACCACCACCACTCTGCGGTGTGGATGCAGGCTAGTGCCTCTTGACTGCCTCAGACCTCCAGTGTGGTCTCACACGTCTCCTCCACACATGCCCTGGACAGACAAGTTCTCCTGTAATTCACTGGGAAGAATTTATAGAATGGGTCAGCTTACTGTAGTGCAAAGAACCATGAGCAATGCCCCCAGAAGTCTTAACAAAAAACACATAAGTGCAGCACCACTGTGGACACAGCAGCTCAACTATTATTTTGTAGTGTGGCTACTCTCACCCGAGACAGGCTACCTCCAGAGAAGTAACTTGAACTAACCATATTGTGAACATGGAGTCTCAGTGATTGTATGGAGAGAAATAGAGACTAGCTACTGATAACTATGTTATTTGTCTAAAGCATATCTTACTACAGTACCCATGTGGTGGTGGCCCCTGCCTACAGGTCTGCTACTTGGAAACAAGTGCAATAATTCTACTAGATGGTTCAGTTTCTTCACAACTTCCCCTCCAAACCAAAGTCACTTCTGAAAAGTGATTAGTGCTGCTGTGCTTCAATCAAACAAGGAAAAATGGTTTTCAGAAGACGACATTTAGCACAATGTGTTCCATGAGTTGTTGATAGCAGAGGAGGAAGAGAGAAGATAGACAGGCGCGGGTTGCCACTGTAAGCCTGCAGAATCCAAACCTGATATGGAACTCAGCCTGAGCAGTTTTGTCACAGTCCTCATGCTATTTCACAGCAAGTGTATCAGTTCAAGGCTTTGTTCAGGACACAAAAAGGAATTAAAGCATTTACTTGCATAACACTGCTGGTAGTCACTAGCACCAATTCTTCTTCTGCTAGTCGCTGTGCTACAGCTTCACTATTCCTCACCCTCAATAAGCAAAAAATAGTCCATTAAGGCTTCCTAGAAAGATCGATGCCATCACTAGTGACTAGTTATTGCGGTCCCCCTCATACCGGGGCATTGACAACTGCTAGAGCACTTAAACACAAACCCAAAATGTTCGATCACAGAAACATTAAAATGTACCATATTGGAGGACAGGATGTTCCACGTGGGCACCAATGATACTGCCAAGAATGACCTTGAGCGGATCACTGCAGACTACGTGGCTCTGGGAAGAAGAATAAAGGAGATTGAGGCGCAAGTGGTGTTCTCGTCCATCCTCCCTGTGCAAGGAAAAGGCCTGGGTAGAGACCGTCGAATCGTGGAAGTCAACGAATGGCTACACAGGTGGTGTCGGAGAGAAGGCTTTGGCTTCTTCGACCATGGGATGGTGTTCCAAGAAGGAGGAGTGCTAGGCAGAGATGGGCTCCACCTAACGAAGAGAGGGAAGAGCATCTTCGCAAGCAGGCTGGCTAACCTAGTGAGGAGGGCTTTAAACTAGGTTCACCGGGGGAAGGAGACCAAAGCCCTGAGGTAAGTGGAGAAATGGGATACCGGGAGGAAGCAGGAGCAGGAGAGCACAAGAGGGGAGGACTCCTGTCTCATACTGAGAAAGAGGGACGATCGATGAGTTATCTTAAGTGCCTATACACAAATGCAAGAAGCCTGGGAAACAAGCAGGGAGAACTGGAAGTCCTGGCACAGTCAGGGAACTATGATGCGATTGGAATAACAGAGACTTGGTGGGATAACTCACATGACTGGAGTACTGTCATGGATGGATATAAACTGTTCAGGAAGGACAGGCAGGGCAGAAAAGGTGGGGGAGTTGCGTTGTATGTAAGAGAGGAGTATGACTGCTCAGAGCTCCGGTATGAAACTGCAGAAAAACCTGAGAGTCTCTGGATAAAGTTGAGAAGTGTGAGCAACAAGGGTGATGTTGTGGTCGGAGTCTGCTATAGACCACCAGACCAGGGGGATGAGGTGGACGAGGCTTTCTTCTGGCAACTAGCAGAAGTTGCTAGATCGCAGGCCCTGGTTCTCATGGGAGACTTTAATCACCCTGATATCTGCTGGGAGAGCAATACAGCGGTGCACAGACAATCCAGGAAGTTTTTGGAAAGTGTAGGGGACAATTTCCTGGTGCAAGTGCTGGAGGAACCAACTAGGGGCAGAGCTTTTCTTGTCCTGCTGCTCACAAACAGGGAAGAATTAGTAGGGGAAGCAAAAGTGGATAGGAACCTGGGAGGCAGTGACCATGAGATGGTCGAGTTCAGGATCCTGACACAAGGAAGAAAGGAGAGCAGCAGAATACAGACCCTGGACTTCAGAAAAGCAGACTTTGACTCCCTCAGGGAACTGATGGGCAGGATCCCCTGGGAGAATAACATGAAGGGCAAAGGGGTCCAGGAGAGCTGGCTGTATTTTAAAGAATCCTTATTGCGGTTGCAGGAACAAACCATCCCGATGTGTAGAAAGAATAGTAAATATGGCAGGCGACCAGTTTGGCTAAACGGTGAAATCCTTGCTGATCTTAAACGCAAAAAAGAAGCTTACAAGAAGTGGAAGATTGGACAGATGACCAGGGAGGAGTATAAAAATATTGCTCAGGCATGCAGGAGTGAAATCAGGAAGGCCAAATCACACTTGGAGTTGCAGCTAGCAAGAGATGTTAAGAGTAACAAGAAGGGTTTCTTCAGGTATGTTAGCAACAAGAAGAAAGTCAAGGAAAGTGTAGGCCCCTTACTGAATGAGGGAGGCAACCTAGTGACCGAGGATGTGGAAAAAGCTAATGTACTCAATGATTTTTTTGCCCCTGTCTTCACGAACAAGGTCAACTCCCAGACTGCTGCACTGGGCAGCACAGTATGGGGAGAAGGTGACCAGCCCTCTGTGGAGAAAGAAGTGGTTCGGGACTATTTAGAAAAACTGGACATGCACAAGTCCATGGGGCCGGATGCGCTGCATCCGAGGGTGCTAAAGGAGTTGGTGGATGAGATTGCAGAGCCATTGGCCATTATTTTTGAAAACTCATGGCGATCGGGGGAGGTCCCGGATGACAGGAAAAAGGCTAATGTAGTGCCCATCTTTAAAAAAGGGAAGGAGGAGGATCCGGGGAACTACAGGCCAGTCAGCCTCACCTCAGTCCCTGGAAAAATCATGGAGCAGGTCCTCAAGGAATCAATTATGAAACACTTAGAGGAGAGGAAAGTGATCAGGAACAGTCAGCATGGATTCACCAAGGGGAAGTCATGCCTGACTAACCTAATTGCCTTCTATGATGAGATAACTGGCTCTGTGGATGAGGGGAAAGCAGTGGATGTGTTATTCCTTGACTTTAGCAAAGCTTTTGATATGGTCTCCCACAGTATTCTTGCCGCCAAGTTAAAGACGTATGGGCTGGATGAATGGACTATAAGGTGGATAGAAAGCTGGCTAGATCGTCGGGCTGAACAGGTAGTGATCAATGGCTCCATGTCTAGTTGGCAGCCAGTTTCAAGCGGAGTGCCCCAAGGGTCGGTCCTGGGGTCAGTTTTGTTTAATATCTTTATTAATGATCTGGAGGATGGTGTGGACTGCACTCTCAGCAAGTTTGCAGATGACACTAAACTGGGAGGCGTGGTAGATACACTAGAGGGTAGGGATCGGATACAGAAGGACCTAGACAAATTAGAGGATTGGGCCAAAAAAAACCTGATGAGGTTCAACAAGGACAAGTGCAGAGTCCTGCACTTAGGACGGAAGAATCCCATGCACTGCTACAGACTAGGGACCGAATGGCTAGGTAGCAGTTCTGCAGAAAAGGACCTAGGGGTCACAGTGGACGAGAAGCTGGATATGAGTCAACAGTGTGCTCTTGTTGCCAAGAAGGCGAACGGCATTTTGGGCTGTATAAGTAGGGGCATTGCCAGCACATCGAGGAATGTGATCGTTCCCCTTTATTCCACATTGGTGAGGCCTCATCTGGAGTACTGTGTCCAGTTTTGGGCCCCAGACTACAAGAAGGATGTGGAAAAATTGGAAAGAGTCCAGCGGAGGGCAACAAAAATGATTAGGGGTCTGGAGCACATGACTTATGAGGAGAGGCTGAGGGAACTGGGATTGTTTAGTCTCCAGAAGAGAAGAATGAGGGGGGATTTGATAGCTGCTTTCAACTACCTGAAGGGGGGTTCCAAAGAGGATGGAGCTCGGCTGTTCTCAGTGGTGGCAGATGACAGAACAAGGAGCAATGGTCTCAAGTTGCAGTGGGGGAGGTCTAGGTTGGATATTAGGAAACACTATTTCACTAGGAGGGTGGTGAAGCACTGGAATGCGTTACCTAGGGAGGTGGTAGAATCTCCTTCCTTGGAGGTTTTTAAGGCCCGGCTTGACAAAGCCCTGGCTGGGATGATTTAGTTGGGAATTGGTCCTGCTTTGAGCAGGGGGTTGGACTAGATGACCTCCTGAGGTCCCTTCCAACCCTGATATTCTATGAGTTCTTGCTGTTAAACCATATGTTTCTGACTGGAAGTGCAGAAGGTTGAACTGCATCTCCCCAGTCATGCAAAGGGCTTGAGGAAGCCAAGATACAGTTGAAATGAAGCTTGGGGCCATCTGCATTGTAAAACTGAGCTTATTTTGAATAGTGCTGATCCCTCAACACAGCAGTTAAGTATAGACAGGAACTTAAAGCCTCAACGCTCAAGAACATTGAAGTCTTTACCACAACAATTAACTTAAAAATACTCTGAACTTTGCTTTAAAGTCTAATTCTACTCTAAACCAGAGAGGGTTTAAAAAACCACATTAGGATTTCAGGTTTGTGCCTCAGCGACTTCAGATCAAATGGGCTCAAATTAACAACTGGCGCTCTGCTCCCTCTCCCACAAAACAACTAGCCCTGCAAGTCAGCCTCGTCTTTGCTTCTCATCTCTCACCATCAGTAATAAGGCCACTGCATGACTAATGAGCCTCAGTTACACCTCTGTTACCCTACTGTCTGCTGTGGGTTTGTGCAGGGACAGCCAATTGGAGCTTAAAGAATCCAGCCAGCAATACTGAGAAACTGCTTTTAGCTCTAAGTGATTGTTTATGTTCCCTACAGTCACCAAGTGAAACTCTGACTCCACACATGGAGCAGACCTGAAATCCAAGACTGATTTTGACATAATCCTTTTCAGAGTAGACTCGAACACAAGAGGCGGGTGAGGGTGGGTTTGAGCTGTTAAAGCTTTTGGGAAAGATTTGTGTGTTGCTCAAGATCTCAAATGAACCAAATACAGACAGCCCCCAAAAGTGTTAGACTATTTACATAATGTGGTATATTTAAAATGTACAATTAAAGTGTTTCCACCTTCACTTACCTCCTGCAAGTCTGACCTCACAGCTACCTACAAGATGCTAGCTCTGCTTTGAGAGTTCAGGCAGCCCATTGCAGATTGTGCAGCCTTGGGAGGGGGAGCTTTCAGCCACCCTCTTGATTCTGGATGTTGTGGAAACCAGCACAGTCCTATGGTCTGCTCTTCAGCCTGAAGCAGCACCAAGTGATCGGTGCTGTGGGGGTGGGGGTGGGAGGGAAGAGAGAGAGAGACAGACGGACAGCAGAGGATCACTTGATCTTGCTGGGTAAGCAAAAAAAACACTGGGTTTTAATATACTGTGGCTGTACTTAATGTTTCTGCTAGTTTGACAAATACTTCCAAAACATGTAATGGAGGAGACCAGCAGACCCAAGGACTAGAACTTTTAAAATAGTCAAAATGTTCAACGTAGCCACTGTATTTCATCTCATTATGTGTGTCATAGACTTTAAATCATTGTAATGGGAATAATGGAAGCTGCTTTGAACTTTCAGATCAGCCCCTTTGCAAAACGTTACTCAGCGGGACAGACGTTTACAGAGGTTTTAATTACTATCAGGTAACAGCTTTTAACACTTAGCGACTCAGAAATTGTCTCTATCTGTGTTGGATACCCTTGGTTTGGTGTGAGTGAGTGGGTAGGTGTCCAAATCTCTGTTTTGGGGACTGACTGTACAACTGCTCCATGTGCAGAACTCCTGTTAAAATCCATGAGAGTCTCTCACACACACACAACTTCAAGGATTGGGGTCTACATTTGTTATTGCCTATTTCCAGGCCCCTCTGTCATGACACAGTGGTGGACAAACCAAATCTAAGTGGCACTGTGACCCTGTGCACCAGGTTGCAACAGCCTGAGTGGGGAGTTGAGCCCAGCCCACCAGGACAGGCCACTGTGGGGTGAATGCCTCTCCACCGCCCCCAAGGCCCCCCTCACTTGTAAGGTTTTAGAAGGGCAGGGGCCTCGGTTTCAGATGTTACTGGGCCTCCAAAATCCTCCATGCGGCCCTGCCTATCCGTTTATCATGTATCTGTATGAGATACTTGATGACTACACCCATCACTGTTTTTGGCAGTGCTACAACACTCTAAGAATAGTATTAAAAACTTACTAGTTCTCTTAACTGCAATGACGACCAAAAAAAGAACCTGTCAGGGCACTTTACTGCTCCTTTAGGATGTATAAAGGTCACCTCCCACTCCCTCCAAAAACAGTCATCTGCTTTTTTCACATCAGAAAACTCAGATCTTCACTTCCCTCCCGGTTGTGGAACTTGGATGGTGAAATCACGCCCTGCCAAAATTAGAACTGCAATTTTTCCTGACCCCAGCTGAGAGGGGGTGGGAACATGGAAGTGTATCAAATACTTTATGGGGGGACATATACCCCTACATAATGAAGCAGGAGTGTAAGTGCCAATACATTTTTTCCTACCACCCTTTGAAGTTTTTAGCTCCAAGTAGCACAGGACAGTGTTGTCCCTGGTTAACGTAGAGAAGGCATGACTGCTAAGGTAGCAGGATGTACATTAATAAATCCTCAGAATGAACAATTCATTTCCATAGTAACTTTAATAGTACATCTTATATTGCGGTATCTGGTACAAAAGGATAATTGAATTGCTTGATTAGTGACTTTTCTATATAATTTATATTCTGGAAAAAAAATAATGTGTAAAGCTTAAAAAAGTACCCAGCATCTAAATATTCCCCAGAAGAAAATGAATGATTTTTTTAAGTGAAAATCACATCCAGTACAAAAGTGAAAGTTACATCCAGTGACAGTTTAGATGTTGCATACTAAATGTGGAGAAAATAATGCATTCTAAAAAATAAAGTAGGACTCCTTTGAGAGTGCTTAACTGATTGTCAGTACCGATCTGTATGGAAACAGTACCATAGCATAGATTCCCACTTCTGTACATTCATTATGATCTCTCCTCCACCCCAAGGGCCCTATGAAATTTACAAGTCTTCCCCCATGATTCCATTCAGATTTTTATTTTTATAAATAAATTAGATTGGACTTTCCAAAAGCCTTTAATCTTCAAAAGATTTGTTGTTCTGCATACTTCATTCTAGATCATTTATTCCTTGATTTTCCCTTTCTGCTCAAAGCGTAAGCATCTCTAACTTCATGATCACTAGCACAACATACAGACACAATCCCCTCACTCCCCACATCATCAGTGTTTTAGGCACAACAACCAGATTTTGTCCTTTTTGCTGACTTGTAATTGGTTATGTCTACAGTTTGTAGTGGCCCCTCAGCTTGCTGCCGTAAAATTATTGGTACTACCATATCAAATATGGTTTCAAAGAGGTAGTCCACCTTATAGCCTGTTTTTGCGCTGGTCTCAAAGCACATTTTCTCAGCTGCTGGAACATCCTTCTCATCCAACATTTTGTATTTCAGTATCTTTTTGTAGAGTGCAACAGCATCATCCAGGTGGACTTGTTTTTGGACCTTGGTAGAGATGCAACTGGTGACAGGCTTTTCAGGTCTATTTTCCTCTTCTGTTTCTAGTAATAAGGCATATTCATTTGTGAGGTCAACTTTGTTTCCAACAATAGCAAAGATACAGTCGGTGCTAGCAGTGTCAGTCAGCGCCAAGAATCTATCTTCCAGTTCTATCAGGCTTTGCAAGTTGTTTACATCATATGTAAGGATCACAGCAGCTGCTCCTCTACAGTACATAGAACCAAGGCCATGAAATTGCTCCCGGCCTGGAAAAGATTAAAAAAAAAAAAAAAAAAAAGTTAACAAATTGAACTAAACCATTAATAACAAAGAGCCTAGCTTCACAAGCAAGTTTCAAAACCAAAAATCAAAAGGACGCAGCAGCATTGAAGGGGGAAACCTACCATTTACAGTATCTTCAACTTTTCTATACTTTTGCTAATAAGTGCAATAATATTGCAGTGAAAACAAATTGCCAAGTCCAAAGGCTACATGCCTTACGCACTGATGATTTTTACTAATGGGCTATTAAACAAGGCTTTTGATGCTATGTTTTCAGAAACTGTATGCATGTTGTAAAAGCAAAAATGTGTGCATATTAGTTCATTCAAGTTGTGTAATCAGTTATAATGAACTGCGAACTATATTACTAATAAAAACCTCATACTATCACAAGCAAGCTTCAAAAGCAAAAATCAAAAGGACACAGCATCAGAGCTAGGCTCTGTATGTGTAATCGGCCAGTTGCATCTAATTGACTATTTATGTTTGCAGGTACCATGACTTCATACTCAGCTATAATAGACTGAGTGTGAAAATTCAGCCCAGGCACACAAGCTCTCTGAATACATGCAGTTCTGATATTCTGGCCTCTGAAGTCAGTGACTCTAGAAGAATTGTGAAAAACAAAATTAATCTTATTGTACATCTCCACAGCTCTCAGGTCAGTGAGTATTCCAACAGTTACCTTAACAAGACAAGAGCTTGTAACACCTGCTATATCAGAACCTATATACTAAGGTGCCCTCCATAAACACTCTATCAAATCTGCAAGACACCTATCACTATAGGATCTAGATGCCTGCCCCAGTTTTATCACCATTACCCCGTTCAGTATAATGCCTACAGCCACCACCAAGTGGCACAGTTTTAATACGATCTCAGTAACTAGTAGGAAAGAACATTGTCTCCCCCTCACTCAGTGTGTAGCTGTTTTTAAATTTCTACCTGGCCCACTGGAAAGAGCTGCCCTGGCCCTTGGACCTACACCCTTTTTTTGACATTTGTTTTGAGTTAAAATGTGATAGTTGCATTATTCATTTAACCTTTCTATAGTGGAGGGAAGGAAAACAGCAGTCTACCAGTAGCCTCTTGAGAATATTGTCCTAAGGGAAATACCAGTCAGAAAATAGGAAGTAAAAATATTGCCACTGATTTACAGAGAACTGCAGCCTACTCAAAATGCATGTACAAATATAGACTTTCATGGCAGGTTTTTCTATTGAGCCTTAGAAGATACCAGATTTCATTCAAAATCAGTAAGCCCAAACAGGTGACAAGTTTCAGGGTCACTGGTTTAGATACAGTGAGACACAGTGGGTGAATTCCAAAGCCTGGTAACATCCACCTCCATGCTCCCATGCCTCAACTCCTCTTAAAACCAAAAGGGTTGAGGAGGGCTGAGTAGAGGGTGAACAAAGAGATCACAGGAGCAGAGATCACTTCCTAGAGGTTTCCTCTCCATAAACGTGTCAGGATCCTGGTAACACAGGATCAGGTTCAGCATGTGGGAGAGAGAGAGAGAAACTCAAGTTTACCCTGGGTGGGACAGATGATGCTATTTGCACCAGATGTGACGCCTTCCTCTGCAGCATGGGGCATGGGTCACTTGCAGGTTTAAACTAGTGTAAATGGTGGATTCTCTGTAACTTGAAGTCTTTAAACCAAAATTTGAGGACTTCAGTAACTCAACCAGCGGTTATAGGTCTATTAACAGGACTGGATGGGTGAGGTTCTGTGGCCTGCATTGTGCAGGAAGTCAGACGAGATAGTCATGATGGCCACTTCTGGCCTTCAAGTCTATAAGCTGTATTGAATCAGCTGCCCTAGCCATGCCCTGTCCCTAGAAAGCAGAACCTGTTTTCATGAAGACGGTAGCTCCTAGACTGGGAGAGTTGCAGGCCCCCGTGACTTCACTCCCTGCATCTCAGTGCTCCCAAAGTGTGCACCAGCAGCCCAGAAAAGCATAATTTTTGGGGGGGGCTTACTGATTTTGAATAAAGTCACTCATCTTGGGCAAGCTTTCTACTATTGTGGACTCTTCCAAGAAGCTGGAGTGAATTAGACCCAATATTTAGTCCCATAGATGCATAATCATGTGAAAAGTACAAAGGCAGATATTAGACTGCTTTACAGACATATACAAAAACATTTGACTCAATGTAACATCTAGGCATTCACTTAAATTGCTACAAAACGGAATCATGGACAAACAAACTTGTGTACCTATTTATCAATCAAGGATAAAAAACAGGACATGCCAACCAAGGCTCTCAAGCAAGAGAGGGATGTCATCTCAACCCTAGCTTTTTCAACATTGATTTATGTATAATATGACCTACCGATTCTACTGGTACCATCCCCAAAAGCAGGGCCTTCCATTAAACAGACAGACAGAATATCTTCCATGCTCACATTATCATTTGCACAAGATGATCTCAGATAGTCTAAACTTTCCAGGAAGATCCTACAGTGTACTTGTGCCCGACAGAAAGAAGAAAAGCCAGGATCTTTAATAGAAGTCCAGAGAAAGCAAACTAAGATTTTATTGAAGATACAAAAATTAAGCACAATTAAGATGTGTAGCTTCAGTCAATGTCAAGCAATACAAGTGTTGCCAATAAGATATTTTAAGTGAAAAAGAATGATTTATGAAATCACTAACTGGGCTGGTTAAGTTTAGATAACTTCCAGAACTATCCAATTCACACACCTAAACAAAGAAAAAGGGAAGAAGCCAGTATACTTTGATGGGAAGCTTGTCTGACAGAAGGATTCCCAGCTAAAACATTAGTTCACCTAACCTCTTTTTAAAGGTCTTGAATCAAGTCCACAGTCCTTCAGGGATGAGAACTTTACAAAGAGATGATCACTGACACCAGATTAATATTTTCATATCCCAGATTACAAGGCCATATGTGCCAATTTAGGAAGACAAATGAAGGTATTTCACAAGACTTTAATCTTCAGAAGCAGCAAATCCATGCTTAGAGGTGTGCTGTGCACTTCTTTGCTCATGTGTATTTGAAAGGGTATGTCTACACTACGGGATTAATCCAAATTTAGATAATTCGAATTTGGGAAACAGGTTGTATAAATTCGATTGTGCGCGGCCACACTAAGCACATTAATTCGGTTTTTAACCACATTAATTCGGTGGTGTGCGGCCACACTACCCCATTAATTTAACCACATTAATTCAGTGGTGTGCGGCCACACTAACCCTAATTCGAATTAACAAAATCGATTTTGGCGCTACTCCGCTCGTCGAGGTGGAGTACAGAAATCGATTTTAAGTGCCCTTTAATTCGAATTAACTGGCTCTGCAGTGTGGACGGGTGAAGGGTTAATTCGGATTAACGCAGCTAAATCCGAATTAAAGTCGTAGTGTAGACCAGGCCAAAGACAGACCAATTGGAGTGTGTTTAGATTGGAAATATCTGCAGAGATCTAGATTTCCAGTTTTGCTTTCCATACTTTAAAATAATCACATCATTTTCATTAGAACCCTTACATTACGATGTGGCCTGGAAGACACAAATAGTTCTGTTTTTCCCACTTCATCTATCTAAACCAGAAAATCCAGCCTCAAAATTGTTAGCTCCAACTATTCGACACTGAAACAATACAGGTATTTGTTCCATGGCATACATAAGCAAATCTAATCTATTCTCTTGTACAGCAGAACATGAACCATGAAATTCTTAGTTACATTCCAGAAATTGATTGCAGTCAATCTTCAATTAAAACTCAGAATGGAATTGGCAAGTTGACTGTAACTTTGCTTTTCTCCTGCTTTGCATTAAATATGCGTATGGAATGGAAAATAGAGCCTCTCCCCACACGTAAAGCAAGTCAGCCCACAACATAATCTACTTAAACATGCTGCAAAAATGTCTGATTTCTAGTTGGGTTGTGACATCTGTTGCTTCCTGACATTTGCCACATTTCTTCAAAATTAACTATTTAAATTAAACCAATCCTGATTTGAGAAATAAATAGAGTATAGACAAAGAATTTAATCGAACAAATCTGACTTATCCTACAGCAGAGGTTCTCAAACTATGGTCCGTGGACCACCAGTGGTCCCCGCGCTCCATTCAGGTGGTCCGTGGATAGTTCCCTCTAAGGTGCACGCCTGGGCGGCTGCATACGAGAGAATGAAGGGCCACCCACCTAATTACTGAAGCCGCACAGGCATGGCTCCACTAATTAGGTGCCTGGACCCTGGAAAAGATGCACATATAAGGTGAGGTGGTGGCCTTGGGGGGGAATAGGGGACAGGTGGGAGGGGGAGGAAATTGGGATGTGCAGGGCTGCGGCAGCCAGAGAAAGAGGCAACTTTCCCCAGCTCCAGGGCTGCGGGTTCCAGGGAGAGACCCCCCTCCTTCCCAGCCTCAGCTTTGGGGCTGCCGCGGTGGGGGAGAGAGGGCACATCCATTGCATTAGAAAGGTAAGACTACTGATATTAAAATATGAGTTGTGTGCTTTTATTTGCAGAACAAAAAAAAGTTTATTATTATTATTTTTTTAATATAGAGAGCTTTTATCCAAAGCGCTTTACCATAGTTAGCTAACGATACAAACAACATTTGGAAAGATCATTAAGTGGTCTGCCGAGACCCTCAGCAATTTTCAAGTGGTCCGCGAAAAAAAAAAGTTTGAGAACCACTGCACTACAGGATGCCACTGACGGGGTCCCAGCACCAACAAAAACAAAAAAAACCCACCCTACTACTACTACTACAGTAAAATCCATTTTTTCACAGAAATGAACATCACTGGTCTGTGACCATTTAGAGCTTAGGGAAAGTAACAAATCATCTGACCCCTACCCAAAACACACAGCTTTTCAAGCAGTAGGTAAAACTAATGGCAAACCCATTTTTTATATAAAACATATTTCTCTGATAATACCCAGAATCATCCGAGATGAAAACAAAAACAAAAATTAAAGTCACAGAAATTGATGTGTCCATAAGAGGCGGGTCTCCAAGGAACTTCCAGAGCAATCATACTCCGGCAGAGCAAGTTAAAAAGCTGTTGCAAAACTGGGGGGTGGTGGGGGAGAAATGCAAAACAAAAGGGGGGGGGAGGGACAACCCAGGAAGAAAAGTCTTCCAGAAAACCCTGAGAAAAAGTAACACCATGCTGGTGTCCGTTTTAGGAAAGGAAGTCTTTAATCTGGAGGCCCATGAAGAAATAATAATTGAGGAAAGCATATAGGGTTTTGTAACTTTTCAGTAGGAGGTCAAAAAGCACTATGTTTAAAACACAAGAAAGAGGTCTGGACGCTTTCTAAAGAAAGGATCTATGTAGCTGACTTGTCTTTCATATACTGATTTTCCAAGACTTTTCCACTGCAATTCTGAAACAAAGGAGAGACAGATGGTGGATTAGAGAGGAATTAAGAAAGTGGAACATAAAATATCACTAGAGTTCTCTCTTCAGATACAATTCTTTTATCGGAATCTTAATTCTCAGATCTGTGAGAGGCAAGAAGTACCTTATATCCTAAGTGAATGAAAGAGGAAGAATCGGATTCTCAAGGAGAAGGCTGCAGCACTACACTTGTAGTAAGCCTCTGGCATCTAGCCAAGCTCATAAAAGAAACCACTCACTGGGGGGGAAATCCCCTAAGAATTCTGCTGCAGTGAGACTGAGCTTCAAATGGACAACATTAGACAGATCATAAAAGCCTTTATAGATATAAGTAAAGATCTGTCGATATAACTAAAGCTGGGCAGCCTATGGATACGAGTAGTTCAGTAAATTACTTCTCAACTTCTCATGGGGGACTTCAATCACCCTGACATCTGCTGGGAGAGCAATACGAGCAGTGCACAGAATCCAGGAAGTGTTTGGAGACTGTTGGGGACAACTTCCTGGTACAAGTGCTGGAGGAACTAACTAGGGGCCATGCTCCTCTCATCCTGCTGCTCACAAACAGGGAAGAATTGGTAGGGGAAGTAGAAGTGGGTGGCAACCTGGGCAGCAGAGATCATGAGATGGTCGAGTTCAGGATCCTGACTAAAGGAAGAAAGGAGAGCAGCTGAATACGGACCCTGGGCTTCAGAAAAGCAGACTGACTCCCTCAAGGAACTGATGGGCAGGATCCCATGGGAGGCTAATGTAGAGGGGGAAAGGAGTCCAGGAGAGCTGGCTGTATTTTAAAGAAGCCTTATTAAGGGCTCAGGAACAAACCATCCCAATGTGCAGAAAAAAATAGTAAATATGGCAGGCGACCAGCTTGGCTTAACAGAGAAATCTGCGGTGAGCTTAAACACAAAAAGGAAGCTTACAAGAAGTGGAAACTTGGACAGATGACTAGGGAGGAGTATAAAAATATTGCTCGAGCATGCCGGGGTGTAATCAGGAAGGCCAAAACACAATTGGAGTTGCAGCTAGCAAGGGATATGAAGGGTACCAAGAAGGGTTTCTATGGGTATGTTAGCAACAAGAAGGTGGTCAGGGAAAATGCGGGACGCTTACTGAATGGGGAAGGCAACCTAGTGACAGATAATGTGGAAAAAGCTGAAGTACTCAATGCTTTTTTTGCCTCGGTCTTCACAACAAGGTCAGCTCCCAGACTGCTGCACAGTATGGGGAGGAGGTGAGCAGCCCTCAGTGATGAAAGAACAGGTTAAGGACTATTTAGAAAAGCTGGACATGCACAAGTCCATGGGTCCAGATCTAATGCATCCAAGGGTGCTGAGGGAGTTGGCTGATGTGATTGCAGAGCTATTGGCCATTATCTTTGAAAACTCGTGGCGATCGGGGGAGGTCCAGGACGATTGGAAAAAGGCAAATATAGTGCCCTTATTTTAAAAAGGGAAGAAGGAGAATTCAGGGAACTACAGCCCGGTCAGCCTCATCTCAGTCCCTGGAAAAATCATGGAGACAGTCCTCAAGGAATCCATTTTGAAGCTCTTGGAGGAGAGGAAGGTGATCAGGAACAGTCAACATGGATTCACCAAGGGCAAGTAATGCCTGACCAACCTGATTGCCTTCTATGAGGAGATAACTGGCTCTGTGGATATGGGGAAAGCGGTGGATGTGATATACCTTGACTTTAGCAAAGCTTTTGATACAGCCTCCCACAGTATTCTTGCCAGCAAGTTAAAAAAGTATGGATTGGATGAATGGACTACAAGGTGGATAGAAAGCTGGCTAAATCGTCGGGCTCAACGGGTAGTGATCATCAATGGCTTACTGTCTATTTTGCAGCCAGTATCAAGCGAAGTGCCCCAGGGGTTGGTCCGGGAGCCTGTTTTGTTCAACATCTTCATTAATGATCTGGATGATGGGATGGACTGCACCCTCAGCAAGTTTGCAGATGACACTAAGCTGGGGGGAGAGGTAGATACGCTGGAGGGCAGGGATAGCATACAGAGGGACCTAGACCAATTAGAGGATTGGGCCAAAAGAAATCTGATGAGGTTCAACAAGGACAAGTGCAGAGTCCTGCACTTAGGACGGAAGAATCCCATGCACTGCTACAGACTAGGGACCGAATGGCTAGGCAGCAGTTCTGCAGAAAAGGATCTGGGGATTACAGTGGACAAGAAGCTGAATATGAGTCAACAATGTGCCCTTGTTGCCAAGAAGGCTAACGCATATTGGGCTGCATTAGTAGGAGCATTGCCAGCAGATTGAAGGAAGTGATTATTCCCCTCTATTCAGCACTGGTGAGGCCACATCTGGAGTATTGCATCCAGTTTTGGGCCCCCCACTACAGAAAGGATGTGGACAAATTGGAGCAAGTCCAGCGGAGGACAACCAAAATTATTAGGGAGCTGGGGCACATGACTTATGAGGAGAGGCTGAGGGAACTGGGCTTATTTAGTCTGCGGAAAAGAAGAGTAAAGGGGGATTTGATAGCAGCCTTCAACTACCTGAAGGGGGGTTCCAAAAAGGATGGAGCTCGGCTGTTCTCAGTGGTGGCAGATGACAAAACAAGGAGCAATGGTCTCAAGTTGCAGTAGGGGAGGTCTAGGTTGGATATTGGGAAACACTATTTCACTAGGAGGGTGGTGAAGCACTGGAATGGGTTACCTAGGGAGGTGGTGGAATCTCCATCCTTAGAGGTTTTTAAGGCCTGGCTTGACAAAGCCCTGGCTGGGATGATTTAGTTGGGGTTGGTCCTGCTTTGAGCAGGGGGTTGGACTAGATGACCCCCTGAGGTCTCTTCCAACCCTAATCCTCTATGATTCAACAGAATGTTGTTCATTAAAAGTGTGAGGACAACCAGTGAAATAATAAATGTGTTAGTGACACGATGGGGAAACAAATGAGGGGATTGACAACACCGATTTTTGTTTGCATACGCACACAAGAAATATAGACACTGTTCTTTGATAGTCTCTACCCCTATGTTCCCGTCCCCCCAGCATGACTCAGGGGATTAAATCTTGGCCTCACTGACATCACTGGGAGTTCTGCCATTGACTTCAAAGAGGTCAGAGGTGTTTAGTTGCCTATCAAAGGTGGGAGTTTATTTGTTCTAAGGGTTCTCTTCCACTTCCCTAGACCTGCCACAAGAAGGTAGGCACTTTAGTAGCGGGAAGTGTACAACAGCAAGGAGAGGTACACAGTTTTGGTAGTTTGGGGACAGAAATATGTAAAAGCCAACACAGAAGTGTTAAAATGAGAGGAGAGGGGGGAAAAGAATGAGTGAAGACAAATGAATGAATCAATAGTTAGCTGAATTATTATATAGTATAATTAGAACTGGTCAGAAGATGGAATTTCCATTGTGTGGGAAGTTCTGACATTTCGAAATCCTATTAAATCAAGAAGTTACTTATTACTCAGTGACTCTAGTCATTATGAAGGGGTTTCAGAAAACATTATCTTTGTTTTAAATCAATTCAAATTAATACAGCAGAGTGTACTTTGGCTACATTAGAATTCAGTATTAAAAACTTAACACTCAAAAGGATTTACTTTCATCTTTGTGAAAGGAGGTAAAAACCTATAGTGGAAGATATGATGTTTAACTCAAAGGACTAAATATGATTAAGAGATACAAAAAGTCAACACAAAACTAAAGACGACCCTATTACATATCTGTCCTTAGGAAACACTTTGAAACAGGGACAAGAAAAAGTGGCCTCAAGGAAAAAAACGTTTGGGACAAGTCTCTAGCACTGAAGAGTAACAGGCCATTATCTCTCAACCAATTTCTTTTCCAAACACACTAGCTTTCAATTGATAAACCAAGTCAAACACACCTATATCTTATCCTAAAAGGGGATTTCGATGGCAAGAAAGTTACAAACAATCTATGGCCCTAACCAAAGTCAAAAACGCTTTTTAAAACAAACACTCTGAAGGAATCTGGAACTCTAGAGTCTAAAGCTTTTTACTGCAGATGCTAAAGCAAGAGTGATACAAAACCAGAACATTGTTTATCTCTATAAGCATGAGGACTATGGGACTGAAACAGCGGCACCTGAATAAAAAGTGCATTCACTTAAACTTTCTGAAATAGTAATAATAATTAAATCTAACATCATCTCCTTTGACAGACTACAAACACCACATAGGTAATATCATACAGACACATCATGCTCCAACTGAAGTAATAGTTTTTGTTGTTGTTCAAATAAAAGAGCCCTCAACAAAGCTACAGACTGAACTGTCCACAGGACATGACCCAGACCTAATTATTTAAACCACTATCCAATAATATGAGAAAGGTATTATTCCAATGAACTTTAAGGAATGCAAGGGAAGTGATGATGAGATGTCTATCAGTAGAACCCCCGCTCCCCAATCTTAAACAACCATCATACAAGTTGAAGAGAAGTCACAAAACCCACCACCAATCCATCCACCCACTAGAATCTACTCATGGAAATAGGTTTGAACAAAACTTGTATCATATTAGCAGCTATGGGCCTAATATTAGGGGTCTTTATATTAATGCAGTGAATCTACATCATCTGAATCCCTCCCCTGCTCAAGTTAGGAATTCAGGAAGTCAAATACTCTCTCCTCTCAAAAGAAAGAGCACAGAAACTATTACAGACACCCCCCCAACTTACGCAATCGTTCCGTTCCAAAAAGCCTTGTGGAACTCAAATTTCGCATACATCGGAAACGTATACCCGTACGTTACGCAAAAATTTCCGCAACTCGAAAATCCTATTCCTGGCTTATGGAACTTTTTCCGTAAGTGCGAATTTGCGTAAGTCGGGTCTTGCGTAACCCAGGGAGCGTCTGTATAAATATCTTTATGCAGTAGATAATCTTTTGGATAATGCTCTAAAAAGGTATCTAGTTCGTGTTAACAGGACTATGTTAACTCAAACTAGGTACCATTGAGAGTGTGCAGCAGGGTCTACATGGGGCACTTATAGAGCATAATATGTTAGCGCTCTTTACAAATCACACTCCTGTAATGTGCTTTGAGGTGCTGTGTAGACAAGCTCTATGCCATTTTAGAGCATGCCAGCTCTTAGGTGAGCAGCATAGATACAGCGAACTGATTAACCTGCTGAGATTATCATTCCCCCTCCCCACCCCACCCCAAAAAACCCCCCCACCTCTGCTGGTACTCATCTCAGAGTTAATACAAACATCCCATGTCAAATTAATTAATATGGTGAAATAAAAAGCAGAATAAAAGGTACAAACATTAGGGAAAAAATAAGAGAGGAGAGGTTGGTTTTACCAAATAAAGGCCTACTACTGGGCACGTTTGCTTAAATGTTAAGGGGGGGGGGAGGATTGGGCTTATGCCCTGTTTCTGCTTCTTCAGTATTTCTAAAGACCTGAAACGGTTTCATATATTAGACATTTAGGTTCTGCCCACCCTGGAAGAATGTGACTGGAAAGGTAGTATACACGAGGGCATCACAAGCAGCATTTAGAGTTCTAATTCCTATTTTTAATAAAAGAAATCTTTGTTAAAGACTCAGTACTCTTGGCCATTCAGTTAAAGGTGGAAAGGGCTTACAACAAAAATACCTCCCACACTGTTCCTCCAAAAAATCCAAGATATTCCCAAGTTAAAAACAAGCAGGCTAAAAACAAACAAAGAAAAATAACCAAACCAAAACCAAAACACTACTGCAAAAAGATGGCATAAGTCCAGTTTTATAAAAATCCTTTGCAGGTCACCCTTAAAGTGATTATTGTTCACAGTGAAGCCCCAAAACAGCCACTACACGCTGGAAGAAAACACGCCAAATATAAAAAGACAGACATTAGCCATAGCTAAATTAACAGAGACCCCAAAACTTTCAATACATCTAGTACAGTGCATATACATTAGCACAGCTTTTTACATTTGGAATAAGACATTCAGTAAACTTAATTCTTTCCCGATCTTCTAAGTCTCCACAGAAGGAAATTTAGGTAACTGATCCTAAAAACATTTACGGACGTGCTTAACTTTACTCTTGAAGAATTCCAGAACATCCTTGGGGCTACCTAAGAAAATTTAAGCAGGTATCCTTTGAGCACTAGGGTCTTAGATTGTAACCTGAATTCAAAACTGGGTAGTTTTAAGAAATGGGAGACTAGAAAAGTCTTAAGAGGTTTTCCCAGCTCCAGAGAGGGTGCGGGTGGAGGGTGGGAGGAGATGCTTGAGAAGTTATACATAGATTAAATATAAATTTATAAAAATTTAAGAATTCTCATTCATTCTTTCAATATTTACAGATTAGACTAAATTCTAATTAGCTAAATTCTAATAGGGAGCTGGTATGTAAAAATCCCTTAGTTATAGACTCATTAAAAAAGAATTTCTAACATCTACACATTTTTAGAGACCCTTCATACAAGTGTACTTTGTACGTATATGTGTTTTTTTTCACAGAGATCATCAAAGGGAGAATGGCAAAAATATAGCTATAATGCCTGACAACTTCCAAGAAACTATTGCAAGACACCTCATCAGTAGTATCTGATGCAGGAGGGAGGAGGAGGAGGAGAGGAAAATACACACCTCTACAGAGATATCTGCTGGCAAAATTATGGGGAGAAAGATAACCAATATTCCTAAGTGATGCTAATAAAAAATTAGGTAACAGATTCAACCACCAACAAAATGCACACTACCCAAAGTTCCTTTAGTTTAACTTCAATTTGTTTAGACAAAATATTTATTTATGGTGAGAACCAGAATGCACTAGTAGCAAACAACTGGAAGAAAAGCACTTCCTACTTTCATGACTTGGTATCTCATGAGCTGGAAACAGGAGACACCAACCATATAACTACTAGACAGAAGAGACAGAGCACAAAGAAAAAGGAAAGAGTTTACTTAGTGAACTTGGAAGACTCAAATATAGCTGAGACTAATATATTCTGATTCCAAAGCCCCAATACAAATATTACTAAGCTAAATGACTGGCATGTTACAAATAAGATTTGTATGATAGGTTACAAGTGAGATTGTCAAACGGGGAGGAGGGAGAAGATTCTGTACTTTGTATGGATGTGGGTGGGTGAAGGAACTGGCTGGAACTTTAAGTAAATAAATAAAGTTCCCCCTTAACAGAAGTATCATGAGACGACTTCTTCATTCTAAATATAACAGAATTAGAGCAAAGTCTCACAAAAAACAGAAGTGACCCTATGTAATTCCTTATAGAAGCATGGCTGTTTATTCTCAGTTTATTGCTTTATTTTTCTTTTAAAAACAAAACAGGGTTCATTGCAAAGCAACACCAAAAAGTGGATGACAGCAAGTGTCCTTAGCTTTGCTTCCCCTTTCTTCAGTTTAAAAAACAACAAACATTTTTATTATGGCCACAACTGAATTGTGTTTTATTGACAAGATAGTCCCCTGTACATAAAAGGGCAGAATACGATTCTATCAGAGACCCCTACCAATGTCGCCTCAGTGGTGGTCCTGCCTTTTCAGAGGCCAACACTCTATTGTCGAACAGCTGTGTACATCTGGGTAAGACAGTTTAATCAATTGGCACAACTAACATCTGTTTAACAATTGCTATAGAACAACTACTCAAGAAGTGCATAAGCAGCCATATTTTGGCAAGATTAATACAAAATGTTTGTATAAAATAACTAATTTGAATGGATTAATTCCTAAAACTGCTAGTGCTGAGCCATATGCAAAATGAATGTGAATATGCTGTACTAAGAGCCATATGCCACCCACTAGTAGACATGGATAGTGACATATGAGCTCCTCCAGGCCAAATTCGTCCATCCTAGTTTATTTTGTTTCTGAAGAAAGCACAAAAACCTTTTTTCACAATTAATAAACAAAATTACATCTGCATAGCACATGCTAGGGCTGTCATACAACCGACAGTGCAGCCCCAAAGCCTCCAAGTATCCGTTATTTTTCTTTATCCGCTTACTTTCTGAAAGATCTGGTTTACTGAGCAGTTGCTTTAAGATATACACCTTTACCCCGATATAATGCGATGCGATATAACACGAATTCGAATAGAACGCGGTAAAGCAGTGCTCCGGGGGGGGTGGGGCTGCGCACTCCGGCGGATCAAAGCAAGTTCGATATAACGCGGTTTCACCTATAATGCGGTAAGATTTTTTGGCTCCCGAGGACAGCGTTATATCGAGGTAGAGGTGTATTGCTACAGGGCTGCACTCATATTTCAGATTCACTCAGGAATGATTTTCTTTAAGGACACATGCTGGCAGAAGCCCCCAATGAATTGATCCATAACAATATTCTGTTGTTCCAGAGAAAGAACTGTCAAGACACAAAAACCTAGATCAAAGTCCACATTTAAGAACATTACAACTGAGATCGCATAAATTTTGAACACGCAGCTTAGCTTTTTAAAGAGTAATCAGTAACACAATGTGAATTTGTTTAAAATTGGTTTTGTTTCTCCAGATAGTAACTGGGTTCGCTATTTTTTAAACCATGAGACTGCTAAATTAAAGCGTGGGCACGGACGCCCCCCCCACACACACACACACACCCCGCTAGCTAGAATCTGCTAATGGATGGATCCATTAGCACCACCTTCAAGGTGTGCAATGTCACAGCACAGTAGCAATCAAAAACTGAAATACACAAAGACTCAAATACAGATATAGTTCACAGGGTGTACAAGGATACCATTTACGATGGCAAACTAGAAAAGAGTTAACCACATTGCAGTGTATACATAGAAAAGCTTAATTACAGTTAAATCTCTCTCTGGGGTACAAACACACTCTTGACTCAGGTTTAGCAAATACAGCTCAAGATATTTTCATATCTTGAATTATTCAACTGTAGAATAATTCAAAGTAATCCCAGAACATTTTTAGTCTACCCTCCCACTCGAGCCCAATGAAAATGTTCTTCAGTGGGGCCTATTTGAATAATCATTGTGTGTTTTCCACATTATTTTTTCACTGGATATCCTGATGTTCTTTACATTTCTTGCATTTACAAGTAATCCCTCTCAACATACATACTGTATGTTGATAGCCTCAATGTTTAGAGGAGACTGTCAGTCTTTATGACTCGTCAACAGTCTTTAGGAGTGGCTTCCCTTCCACTGTACTAATCTCTTGGTCCCTGGAGTCTAACAATTACTGATACCAAGAATTACAGATATACATCATCAGAAGTTATATTCCTTCATTTGTACTAACTTATCATATTTCTCTACCTAAATTATCCTGCTTAACTACTGTCTCTGTTTTCACTCTGGAATTGGTGGTAAAGACTTGTTTCATTTAAAAGGCAAGACCTGTTGGACATTCCTAGAGAAAGAACCTAATCACCTTCCAGGAAGTTGAGTCAATGGAGAACAACAGCTGAATAATAAGAATAGATTCATAGATTAAAGCCCAAAGGGACCATTATGATTATCTAATCTCACCTCCAGGGTATAAAATTTCACTACGTGGCTTGTACATCAAAACCCATATCCTGAGGTTGAGCTATGTGAAAGTGAAATGAATTATATTAAAGAAATAGAATGAATTAAAGAATGCTGTATGTACCTTTAAGTAGAAATGAGAAATGCTGCAATCCAGGTGTCAGGAAAGCAGACCTTAACTGTTAATGAATTGCTCCATTTAAGGGCGATTGGTGAAGCATTAGCCTTAGTCGATAAGAGTTAATAAGGAAGCAGGATATGCATATTGTGCCCCAGGCAAATTTTACAATTTTGCTCTCTCTGTCCCTTTGTTTAGTTCGCACCCTTTTATCTGTATAAATAAGACTGTTTGAATCTTGCATGGTGCTCATATTATCTGGGTGTTATTAGCAGAGCGCTGTGCTAATAAAACAGAGTGGTCTAAAACTATGAGTCCTGAGTCTAACTTTGACAGCTAGATCTTATCTTTTACAAGGACATTCTATCTTGATTTAAAGCAGGGGTCGGCAACGTTGGCACGCGGCTCGCCGGGGTAAGCACCCTGGCGGGCCGGCCCAGTTTTATTTACCTGCTGACGCGGCAGGTTCGGCCAATCGCGGCCCCCACTGGCCGCGGTTCGCCGTCCCGGGCCAATGGGGGCTGGCGAGAAGTGGCGCGGGCGAGCGATGTGCTGGCCGCGGCTTCTCGCCGCCCCCATTGGCCCGGGACGGTGAACCGCAGCCAGCGGGGACCGCGATCGGCCGAACCTGCCGCGTCGGCAGGTAAATAAAACTGGCCCGGCCCGCCAGGATGCTTACCCCGGCGAGCCGCGTGCCAACGTTGCCGACCCCTCATTTAAAGACTAAGTGATAGAGAATCTACCACATTCTTAGGTAAATTGTTCTAATGGTTAATTGCTCTCATTGTTAAAAACATGCCCCTTATTTCTAATCTGAGTTTGTCTAGCTTCAGATTTCACCAATTCGAGCTCAGTATGCCTTTATTATCGAACTTAAATAACCGTCTATTATCAGAAGTTTTCTTCCCATGTAGGTAATTCTAGACCATGATGAAGTCACTTCTTAAACTTTTCTTCATTAAAATAAATGGTATTGAGATCTTTTGGTCTCTCCATCCATGTAAAGCAGATTTTCCAGACTGACAAACATTCTTGCAGCTCTTTTCTGAACCTGTTCCAATTTGTCAACATCCTCTTACAAGTGCTGGCACCAAAACTAGACACAGTACTCCAACACTGGTCTCCCTAGCACCATATGCAGGGGTATTAACACCCCCTACTTCTACTGTATTAACCCTTGCTTATACTTCCAAGAATAACATTTGCTCTCTTAACCACTACACCACACTGAGAGCTCTTGTTCAGCTTGTTATTCACCATGACCCTGACATCCTTTTCTGAGTCACTGCTTTCCAAATTACAGACCCCCATCCTGTAAGTCTGACCTACAGTTTTGATTCCTAGATGTACAACCTTGCATTTTTAAAAAAGCATGTTGCCCAAGGGAGCCCAGTTTACCATGAGATCCAGACCACTCTGTAGAATCAACCAATTATTATTTACAGCGCCACTAGTTTGTGTAACCTGCAAATTTTACCAGCAATGAATTTGTGTTTTTCTCCAGTTCAGTGATCAACATATTGAATAGCACTGGGCCAAAAACGAACCTGGGGATCCTACTCATTGGGCAAAGGAACTGCAAAGATCCTCCGTAATGTGTGCTAAGAGGAAACTGTGGCCACAGATAGAGAAGAGAAAAAGAGGATGAACATCAAGCGTGATTACAGACACACAAGAGGACTGCTGTTCCGAGAAGACTGTGAATAGCACGGCTCAAGGAGCCTGACCCAGGAAGAGGTTTTTTCCGCATTATCCGAAGTATCAACCAACTATTCTGCTGAACACACCAAAATAATTTCCTGTTCCAGAGTGTAAAGGTAGGCTTACAGTTACATTAATGAAATATTAAGTTCTGAGCTATTAAATACACAAATACCACTGAGTTCAAAAAGTCAAAGTTCCCATAGAAACTTTAATTTCACTTCCACTTTTTCCATGTATGCCTTATGATGAGTCTTTACCTCCCTTCATACCTTATAATTAATGTGACCTACTATTCAGCAAATATTCCTGCCTTCTCCCTACATGGCATCTTTCCAGCCAGTGAAGATTTAGGATAGAGCTGTAGAAAACTGTATTTGCTGCCAAAGTTCCAACTGACCCTTACACCATTCTAACAGAGTCGCTTTCATTTAGCAAGGGAATGTGTGTACATTGTCCCAAGCTACCCATTTTGACTAAGAAGCTTTCATGGGCTGCTGCCTTAGATGTAAAAGCAGGTTCTAAAATGGAAGGAAGCATCTCAGAGACTTCAGACTCAAGTTTCCCTTTCCTTCTAGAAGCTCAAGGACTCCCCAGGTATTGGAAAATATAGCAATAGCCAATTGAGAGTGAAAATCTTAAACCTACAACTCTAGCAGCAGGGAGGACAGTTCTATTTGCAGTTTATTTACAGTACAAACTGAGAGAAAGACTAATATTTACATACCCCACCTCCATGACCCACAGTGAGGTTTCAGATGAATGAAAAAATGTTATCTTAACACTGAAGTCTGGTGAAAGCAACTGGTATAGAATGAAATGACAGAATTCCAACTTCACAGAGCATTCTTATGTTTTTTAAAAAGATTACACCATTGGGCCTTTATATGAAACATTGCACAGATGTTGATTCTAAATCAAATTTTTAAAAAAAAAATCACTGCAAGAAATCAGAGAACTGATTTATGCAAGGCATTCAGTTGATTAAAAAAATGTAGCGCAGTAGGGATTTCAGATAGGTTGATAACATGAGATTATGTTTAAGAAAGTCTCAAACAAATAATTGCAAAATACTGATGCTTATATTTTAACTGCTGTAAAGCAAAAGCTACCTAAGTCTGTTCTTTGACAGAAGACTGACTGCTTAAACAAGTTGTGCCTAAATCCACAGAGTCATTAGCCCAATTAACATGATACACATGTTTTGGAACAGACTGCTGTTTAAAGCAGTATTGATGAAACAGCAGAACTTATTTCTGATCAGAGCTGCAACTTCAGGCAGAACCCAATAATTTATTGCAACAGGGAATTTGACTGAACACTCAAATATTGACTGTTTGGTTCACATACAAAGAAGCTAGATACAGAGTCATACTTTTATCTTTAGACTAGGGCTGTAGATTAATCGCAGTTAACTCATGTGATTAACTCAAAAAAATTAATCACGATTAAAAAAATTAATCGCTATTAATCGCAGTTTTAAATCGTACTGTTAAACAATAGAATACTAATTGAAATGTATTAAATATTTTGGATTTTTTCTACATTTTCATATACACCTCTACCCCGATATAACGCTGTCCTCGGGAGCCAAAAAAATCTTACCGCGTTTTAGGTGAAACCGTGTTATATCGAACTTGCTTTGATCCACCAGAGTGCGCAGTCCCGCCCCCCCGGAGCACTGCTTTACCGCGTTATATCCAAATTCGTGTTATATCGGGTCACGTTATATCGGGGTAGAGGTGTATATTGTATTCTGTGTTGTAACTGAAATCAAAGTGTATATTTTTATTATGAATATTTGCACTGTAAAAATGATAAAATAGTATTTTTCAATTCACAGCAATACAGTATTTGTATGAGATCTCTGTCATGAAAGTGCAACTTACAAATGTAGATTTTTGTTTTGTTTTGTTATATAACTGCACTCAAAAAGAAAACAATGTAAAACTTCAAAGCCTACAAGTCCACTCAGGTCTACTTCTTATTCAGCCAAATCGCTAAGACAAACAAGTTTGTTTACATTTGCAGAAGAGAATGCTGCCCGATTCTTATTTACAATGTCACCAGAAAGTACGAACAGGCATTTGCATGGCACTTTTGTAGCCGGCATTGCAAGGTATTTACGTGCCAGATATGCTAAACATTCGTATGCCCCTTCATGCTTCGGCCACCATTCCAGAGGACATGCTTCCATGCTGATGACACTCGTTAAAAAAAATAATGTGTTAATTAAATTTGTGACTGAACTGCTTGGGGGAGAATTGTATGTCCCCTGCTCTGTTTTACCCACATTCTGCCATATATTTCATGTTATAGCAGTCTCGGATGATGACTCAGCACATGTTGTTCATTTTAAGAACATTTTCACTGCAGATTTGACAAAATGCAAAGAAGATACCAATGTGAGATTTCTAAAGATCAGTTTAAGAATCTGAAATGCCTTCCAATATCTGAGAGGGACGAGGTGTGGAGCATGCTTTCAGAAGTCTTAAAAGAGCAACACTCCAATGCAGAAACTCCAGAACCCGAACCACCAAAAAAGAAAATCAACCTTTTGTTGGTGGCATCTGATTCAGATGATGAAAATGAACATGCGTCGGTCCGCACTGCTTTGGATTGTTATCGAGCAGAACCCGTCATCAGCATATCCTCTGGAATGGTTGTTGAAGCATTAAGAGACATATGAATCTTTAGCGCATCTGGCATGTAAATATCTTGTGATGCTGGCTACGACAGTGCCATGAGAACACCTGCCCTCACTTTTAGGTAATATTGTAAACAAGAAGCGGGCAGAATTATCTCTTGGAAATGTAAACAAACTTGTTTGACTGAGCAATTGGCTGGACAAGCAGTAGGACTGAGTGGACTTGCAGGCTCTAAAATTTTACATTATTTTTGAATGCAGCTTTTTTTGTACATAATTCTACATTTGTAAGTTCAACTTTCACAACAAAGAGATTGCACTAAAATACTTGTATTAGGTGAATTGAAAAATACTATTTCTTGTTATTTTACAGTGCAAATACTTGTAATCAAATATAAAGTGAGCACTGTACACATTGTATTCTGTGTTGTAATTCAAATCAATATATTTGAAAATATAGAAAACATCCAAAAACATTTAAATAAATAGTATTCTATTATTGTTTAACAGTGCGATTAATCTTTTTAATCGCTTGACAGCCCTACTTTAGACTAATGAAATCATAGTCTGTATAAGACACTTCAGTCAAGTCTGTGTTGTTCCTACTCATGCTTTAACCATAAACACTCAATGCCCTCTGGAATATTGATCCAATTCGTTGAAGAGAAGCCAGCAATACAAGAAAAGAGGAAATGTTCTTTTAATTAATATACTGAGTTTTTAAAGTTTGCTTTCCTTTGCAAAAGTGTGAACATGTGCTTGGAAACAGATTTAAAAGTTTATTAGATAATATTTGAAAAATAAATGATACAGAAAATTTGAAGCGTCAGTTATTGGTCATTGGGGGATGTTAGTATTTTGGTGTTGGGCAGCACACATAATATATAGACTGCAATGTCCCCAATGGGGGGGGGGGGTAAATGGTGGGCGGGACCAAGATACAGCCGACAAGTGGTGAGGGTCCATCACTCATACAGAAAGTAGAGACAGTCATGGGTATAAGTAAGTGGGCTGGGTAATGGGGATGGGGTGACCCTCACGTGGTGGGATTCAGTTGGGTTCGGTGGGTTCAGGGCTCAGGGAATAAAGTCCAGCGGGGGGGGGGGGGGGGTTTGGGGCTCTCCCCCCCTGTGGGGGCACAAGGTCTCCCCAGCTCACTCCCGGTATTGGCGGTGGCCGGTGATGTGCTCTGTGTAGATGTCCCGAGACCAACGAATAGTGTCCGAGACCATTAGGCGTCTCATGAGCCGCGCGTAATGACGGCCTACCCCACAGGTCTTCAGCACGCGTTCGTTACATGGGTCCCAGGCACCCAGGGCCCCAACGAGCAGAGCGTCGGTGTGCACCTCGTAGCCCTTTGTCCACAGGGTGTCAGCCAGGGGGGCGTACTTTTCGAGCTTGCGGGCTCGGGCTTCACGGAAGGCCGGGGTCCTGTTCTCGAATGGAATCATTACGTCGACCAGGATGATCTTTTTTCCAACCTCGTCCGTGACGACGATGTCTGGGCGCAGCGGGCTGTCGGTGCCTGGGACGGCGCGGTTGACGGTGACCTCTCCCAGGCGCGGGTCGATGGCCTTCACTAGGCGGTCCTGGACGGCGCTGTGGTGCAGCTGCCAGGCTCTGGCATGGGGCTTGCAGCAGCATAGGACGTGGGGCAGGGTTTCGGCGACGTACCCGCACTTCCTGCAGCGTTTGTCCCGGTTCCCGTGGCGGATGGCTCCGTTGAGGGGGACGCAATTCAGCCGGGCACGGTGTATGAACCACCAGTCGGCGAACCGGGTGAAGCTGCCCGTGGGGAGGAAGTGGTTGCTGGAGTCCCACTTGCTGGTCACCTCGAAGACCTTACCCTGGTCCGTTTTTTTCTTCAGGGTGTCCACGTAGAGCGCGTGGATGGCGGCCTTCAGGGATCTCTCCAGCACACCTCTGGCTCCGGGGGTGACGATGGTGTTGTCCTCCGTTCCGATCCGCGGTATCAGGAGACACTTCTGATGTTTCCACCCTTAAAGAGTGATCAGTAGCAGCAAAGATCCTGCTAACAAAACCTTCCTGGGCTAACTTGTTTCCATTCAAGTTGCTCAATACGGGAGATCTGCTTCACTTATCTTGTCTGCTTTTAAATTTAGAAATTCTTAATTCTGCTTAGGTTGCAAGTTTATCTTGAGATCAGTTCAGTTAGACTAGCATTAATTCAGAGGACATAAAAAAAAAAAAAACACTCACTAGTTGGTAGTATGTTGGACAACAAGTAATTAGCAATGTGAACTTTGCCTTCTCAATCACCCACACAGATACTGACATTTTATTTTAGTTAATTTTAGTTCAGGGGCAGTCACTTTACAAGACATTTCTTCTTTTAATCAATAGTCGTTCTGAAATCCCTCCCTCTAGTCAGTCAGTATAACAGAAATGATCTTGTTGTTACTGCTCTCATGTTACTACAGTTAAAAGACTTAGCAAATCAGTTAACATCAGCTGCCTCACAGATTAAGGATCCTTCCTGTTTTAGTTCTAATTTTCAGCATCTGGATTAAATAGTTTGCTTTTTAGGCACAGGCGCTGGCTTCCAACTTTCCCCAGGGGTGCGCTCGACACTCACTTAGCCCGAGGCCCTGCCCACACTCTACCCCTTCCCCCAAGTCCCCACTCCACCTCTTCCCGCCCAGTTCCTCCCCTTCCTCTTAGTGTGCCCCATCCCCGCTCCTCCCCCTCCCTCCCAGCACCTCCTGCACACCGCAGAACAGCTGATCACGGTGGGCAGGCAGCGCTGGGAGGGAGGAGTTGACCTACGGGGCTGCTGGCAGGCAGGAGGCACTCGGGGGGAGAACTTGGCTGCCAGTGGGTGCTAAGCACCCGCTAATTTTTTTTCCATGGGTGAAACACCTTTCAAGCTTCTGAGATACTAATCTTTAGGGTTGGCTCCAGTGTTTTTGCCGCTCTAATCGGAAAAAAAAAAAAGCCGTGATCGGCACTCTACCGCTACCGCTTCATTCTTCGGCGGCAGGTCCTACCCTCCGGGAGGGACTGAGGGACCCGCCGCTGAATTGCCGCCCAACAGCCAGACGTGCCGCCCCCGGCACCTGCTTGCTGAGCTGGTGCCTGGAGCCGGCCCTGCTAATCTTGTTTCTAACATATTCACATTGAGTTATTCATATACAGGTAGTTTTAACACCAAGAAGAGACTTAATTCTAGAAATTAAAGAGCAACCATTTGATTTTTGTTGCCATTTCATTATGAATCATCTCTTGAAATTAGTGTTAACTACTTATGCTGAACAATCTGTTCCACCTTGTATTTAGCTGTGACTTTCTGAGTAGGGTTCCCAGACCTGAAGAAGAGCTCTGTGCAAGTGTGAAAGCTTCTCTCTCTCTCTCTCACCAACAGAGCTTGGTGCAATAAAAGATATTACCTCACCCACCTTGTTTCTCTAATTTCCTGGGACCAACATGGCTACACCACCACTGCATTCAGGGTGACTTCCTTAGTGTCTCCAGTACTATTCAACCTCTACACATATCCACTAGGAAAACTAGAGCGTTATCATGGACCTGAGTGGCAACAATATGCAGATGACCCACAGCTCTGTCTACCCTTCATAACTAACATCACTATCACCACTAAGCTGTTCCCATGACTGACTGAGATCAGCTCATGGTGAAGAACAGCTGGCTGAAGCTGAACCAAAGCACGAAAGAGGTTGTGCCAATTAGTAGCGGAAGGCAATTGGAGGAGTCTGCAGCCACAGCATACTCTCCATTGCTTGAAGATGCACAACAACAACTGGTCAGTTGAGTTTAGGAGTTCCCCTGGAGTCCTTATTGATGCTAAGCTTTCACATACCAGCATCTGCAATCAATGCAGTCTACCATCTATGGCTGGCTAGGAGATTGCATCCCACCCTGGTAGGCAATCAAGTACCACACAACTTTGCCTCATGAGTGTAGTCCAGTCAGAGGGTGGCAATCAGCTCCCAGGGAATTCCAATTAGTCAAGAATGAAGTAGTGTGTCTCACAGAAACAGGAGCCCATCAGAGCCCTACAGTAAGCCCATCGGGCCTGTCCTCTGCTCTCTATACTAATTCCCTCTAGAATACAGGGTCAAATTCAAAGTCTCCGTTCTTCTAGTCAAAGCACTCAACAGTTTGGGTCCAGGATACCTAAAGATCACATAGAAGTTCTGGGATGAGGTCTGTGGTCAACAACTCTGCTCCTCAGGCACAAGGATGAAATTCACCTGTGCAGGACACAGAGCTTTCGCAGGGGCCAGTCCAAGACTGTTCAACCAACTCTTGCAGGTTCTCAGAACCACTACAAACATCACCTTCCACTCCACACACAAGGCATATTTCTATGACCTTGCTTTTGCTTTCATAACAGCATGTATATACTGTACTGTATAATATAAATAGATTTTAAAAATCCCCACACAATTTCCCCTTGGGAAGAGGAAGAGAGCCACACAAGGGGCCTAGCCACACTGTTTAATGTGCTTTCTAGAAGTCACTCAAATACAGTGGTAAGCACTGCCGTATAAGAACTTGAATAGAACAGTTTCCTCTTTCAACTTACACACCCACCACCAATTCGTTTTCTTGTAATACCCCGCTTTATTTTCCACCATCCCCTTATGGGTAATACTTACTCTCCTACAATCAGTACCAATACTGGAAACTAAGGAAATTCGCATGGACTTGTACATATATCCTGTAATGCTCCTACCATAGTCTGATCTATACTAGTCCTCCCTAGACAAGGGAATGGACATCTGAGATCACTAGGTATTTAAACACACACACAATCTTCGGAGATGTCACTGAAGGACAGAATAGATGTGCCATGGCACTGAGGCATGAGAGGTAGCACCCACTATTTTTCAACCTTCATCTATCAGAAATTGGCTTGCGTCACTGAATTTTAAAGCCACGTGAGCACATATAAAGTCCATTTTGGGCTTCCCTTTGCCACATTTCTTTAATACAGCAGTGACACTATCAAACTTCCCCCATCCTTGCGCATGGCAAAATTAAATATTTAGTATGAGGATCAGGTTCCTATTCATTGGGTATTGTACGCACATAGGAAGGCAGTCCTAAAGAGTTTACATTCTAAAAATTGGTCATGTTCCATCAGAAGAGTATGAATTACAAGCCAAAGCAAACAAGGTGAAATAAAGTACATTGCTACACCAATAGGTGCACACCATTTGAAGTAACAAAGGAAGTATTTAGCAGGGCAGTCACTTTCCATTTTTACAGGAGTGGGAAGGCAGTGTTTCAAATTGAACTGCCTCTTTTAAAAGTTACCAAGGAATTAGACCATAAAGAGCCAGGAGGCAAGAAAGCTGGTCACCAAATACTGGTAGCAGTACAAATACAGATGAATAAACCACCAAAAAAAAAAACAACAACAACAACAACAACACACCACAACACACCCTAAAAATACAAACAAACCATAGTTCTTCCTCTTCCCCCAATGATTAATCACCAGACAAACCAAGAGGCTAGATCTGGCACGAACAGCTGGAGAGATTTCTATCAGTTGATGGCAGCATGGTAGTTGGTGTCACAAGTGACCAGTCTCAGTAGTATTAAAAACCAAGAAGTGAGTCTTGCAAGTTAACTCTTAATACAGTCTTTTTTTTTCTTTTTTCTTTTAATATAAGAAAGTGATGATCAATACTGAGCACAGGCTGATGGGCTGTCTGGGCAGATAACAGCTGCAAGTGACTCTTCTCTAAGGTTACAACTAGACTATGACTTGTGGTAAAATGAAACACTGCTGTTAAGGTCAGATAAATAAGGCATAAGTTGGTTTCCCTTTTGGGTCTATTTTAAACAGTCCTTAATGAGTCTTGAAATATTGGCTGCAGCCTTGCAACATGGACATAAGTAGAGTGAAGGGAATGAGTCTCTATTTTTTATTTTTGGAGGCCAACACAAACCAGTAAAGTGGGGTAAAACCTTGGAGCCATTAATTTATGAAGACGCCCAAATGGATCCATGACAAAGTAAACCATTTTAAAAAAACGCTATGTGATGACTCTGAATTGGGAGTCCTGACAGATATACAAATAATTTATTCTAACCTAATTTGTCTTTGAAGAGACAGCAACTGCTTCATTCAATCCCTGACAGTCATAACATGCCAAGTTGTCAATTCAAATAGAGTCTTCCTTATTGGTTGGTTTGAACGCTTTTAACCGACCATAGAAAGCAGGAAAAATTTGCAGCACTGCTCCTGAGAATTCTTTCATCAAGCAGCCTGAGCAGAACAGCCAGCAGACCTATGCCTCACCTGCCCCATTCCTAACCCTAGGCCAGGAGATCTTACCTGCCCCAACTGTGCTTTGGTCTAGTCAGCCCAGACACAAACCCCACACATGGCTTAATTTCTCTATATGGAAGGATAGTGGATTTGGCAAGACAAGTTTAAGTAACTGTGAACCTTGGATAGTGTCCAAGTGAACAGCTATAATATAGCATAAGTCAGATATACATTTACATTCCCTTTTGAAGGCTATTACTGAATAACACAATTAAAGAGTTCCCTTGTTCAAGGTGACCTACAGATTAAATTTCCCTTGTTCCTGCTATCAACATGCTTCACTGAGTCCTATAATGACAACTTTGAGGGTAGGCATTCATCGGCAGTTCTCACCAACCCAGACCTTTATTTCAGACACAATGATTCAGTGAAATGAAATAGCTGGGATTTTATTTTACTTATTAATTTTTGGACACATTGCCACACAATGGAGAACTCTTAAATACTAGAGAGACATGTTAACAGCAAAATAAAAACAACTTACTATTTCAGCAGTACCCTACATCACTATTTTTGGAAAAACTGTACAAGAGTGTGTTGGATGACTGCTGGACAGCATATAGTATGAAAGGCATGCTATCCATTATTTGGTAGGACAGTCAGTCCCAAAGCACAGGAATACTGATTACATTTTAAGTCTCAATGGGTTTTTCCCCCCTAAAAGGATATATTAATCCATCCATTGGAAGTGCTTTTGCGTCTCTCTGATAGAATCTTATCCACTTCATTATACAAAGCTACTCTCATCTTCTGACAGCATCAAGGTATGGGCTGGCAAAACTTTGGAAGAGGAAGGAATCTGTCTGAAAACATGATGTGGTGCAAGAGACTAATGGGGTGTTTTCAAGATGGAAAAAGCTCATGAAAAATCCAAGATGGGTACTTGCTTCTCACAGACATGACTCTTTCTAGAATATGAAAGAAAACAGAAGAAACAGACCCCAGAAATATAGAAATTTTGGTTCACTAAAGTATTTGTACAGTCTTTAGCCTGTTTTAGTGATATGAAATTAATGGATTCTAAATTTCTGTTCCTGTATAGGGTCCTATAAAAATTCTCACAGGGCTTTAACACTAATTTGCAATATACTGTGAACTTCCCTTTTATCTGCAAAAAGAATGTAAAATCAAAGTGAAGAGCTCAGACTTGAGTGCATCCTGGTTTACATTTATGTCAAAGACGCATATATTGGAGCCCATGTTCAGGTCACTAGTTAGAATACGGTCTAGATTAGTAGCAGCCAAAGTTCTTCACACACAAGACATTTGATGGCCTATAAAAGCAGCAAAGAGTCCTGTGGCACCTTATAGACTAACAGACGTATAGGAGCATGAGCTTTCGTGGGTGAATACCCACTTCTTCGGATGCATCAAGTGGGTATTCACCCACGAAAGCTCATGCTCCTATACGTCTGTTA
>NW_020664372.1:31860914-31909923 GCF_002925995.2 Terrapene triunguis
AGGACTCTTTGCTGCTTTTACAGATCCAGACTAACACGGCTACCCCTCTGATACTTGATGGCCTATGTGAAGCAAGTTGTGGTCAGAGAGTGGAGATGGATGGCAGGAGAGAGATCACTTGTGGTTTCAGTCTAATACTTAAGAGACAGATGTCTACATTGTAAGACTCACCACCACATTTGGCTCTATTGTAATAAGAATATATGGCCCATCTAGCCCAGTATCCTGTCTTCCAACAGTGGCTAATGCCAGATGCTTCAGAGGGAGTGAAAAGAACAGGGTAATTTATCGAGTGATCCATCCTGTCATTCAGTCCCAGCCTCTAACAGGCAGAGAGAGCCCAAACTTCAAGAGAGACACGGAGACTTAATATTTTCACTCCTGGAGTTGCTTTTTCCAAATCAGGAGAGAAATACTGATGAGGCAGGGTAGGAAAAGCTTGCACTCCCACTGTCTAGTTTGTCCTGCTATTAAAAACTTCAGTCTGCAGCGCCTATGGTGAAGAGTGCCAAACTGCATGTGTGCTAAAGTTCACTCAAGTTAAAAAACAAAAACCCACTTCCTTTGGCCAGCTCTGCAGTGCCACATGCAAGACCTTAAGTTAATCACTTGGTCCAAGTCTTGCTTCCCAGATCTGCAAGCGTTCAGTCACTGCAGATGAATCTTACAATCACAGCAGTGGGAGAAAAAACCTTAACATAGGATCTATAGAAAAAGCTTTGATCAAATCCCAAGAGAGTCCCATTCAGCACTCCCTGAAAAGACAGGTGGTCACTGGGACTCAGGGGAAAAAAACAGGATCCTTTCATTCCCAACATCATCTTTAATGAGAGCAAATACAACATTTTTCTCTATTGTTGAATCAATGCCTTTTCTTGTGAAACTCCGTACAAAGAAGGTCTTGTTTAATATATTGCACTAGTCCAGTGTGACTCAAACAAGGAATTACTAAGTTTACAATTTCAACTGAAGGTGAAATGCTGGCACGGCTAGAGTTGCTTGAAAGTTCATATGGCTCTAGGGTGTGATACCATCCTGCATCAGGCCCTTAAGTCACTTAAAAGGAGAAGTTTAGAAAAGTGGCAGTTAGTGGTTGTTTTGTAAACTACATTTAAGGGCTTGTATCAATTTCTTACAACATACACCAATCACTTGGTAAAACTTGCAGAGATGTGGCACTTGCAGTGAATGAAACATCAGCTCACCTAGGAGACTAACTAATCACAGTATTAGCGAGCGGTCCTCAAGGGGGAGGCTCATTGACCATGAACAGTATATAATGTACAATAAGAAGAGTACTTTTCTTCCTGAGCACTCAAAGAAGCTACTGCTGGAAAATACCACATCCTCTGAACATAAAAATGAATGCACCACACTTTGCTTTTAGTTCAATGGGAATATCATACAGGATAGCCAAGTCATTTAAGTAAATATCTGGGATCCATTCTTGAATTGGTATCCAATTAGCATAAAACTTAGACAATTAAAATTACTATTGGGCACACAAAATGAGAAGTCAGGTTTACATACTCTTTTTTATGCTGCAGATTAACTGCTAAATTCACTATTCTCCACAATGTTTTCTACACAGAAGAATGGAGAGAATATTCAAGTAGAAAAAAGTATTGTTCACACAGGAACAAAAAAAAAATACCACTCAGACGGTAATTTCTTATAAAGCCGCAACAGACATTTTAACTTTGAGTTTTATGTTTGTGAAAGGTGCTCCAGGAGGTTAACATTTTGCATTCCTGAACAGAAGAAATACAGTACAGGCAACAGCTGTGTAAGCTTCCCCACACTGCCAGGTTAACACAGCGCAACCTTACCAAGGAGGGTAAATCAGTTTTTGGCCCATTTCCTGAGAATGCCAACAAGGGTGCCAATTTTTTACACTTTTCATATTGGTAATTGGACAACTAGTGAAACAATCAGCTTCTGCTTGTGATGAAACTTAGCCAAATTATAAATCAGTGACTTTGAAATGAAAGGCTCCATACCTCATTCCGCATCCCACAGTCCATCTGTTTCTCTCCCTCAAGTCCCATCCCCACCAAAAAGTTTTCACTATCATTAAAAACAAAAAAAAAACACCACACCAAACAAACTGTCCCTTAATAATTCACCACTAACTATAGAAAGCGTACAAGGTTAAACACTGAATTGAAATTTGATTGACCATTTATAAATTGTGAAATTAGTCACGTTCTTTAAATACTTCATTCATTCTTGGGGAAGGGTAGAAGGGTACAGTGCAGACATAGCACACTCTTCCCTATGCTATTTTTTCCAGTCCTTCGTCAACCTCAGCTTGGTACTCAAACAGAAAAAGAGTAAGTCTTAAACTATACATCTTCACTCAATCCAAGGTTAACCTCAGACTTTTTCAAACTCATCTATACTAAATAGCAGGTTTTCAAATTAAAACATTGTTCTCCAAAGACTGAACAAGTGTATTTTTCCCCTCTCTCTTGAGGACATCTCAATCAAAATTAACCCCTATAATTGTCTCAGAGTATAGTATCTCCACAAATCTCCTCCTGCCTCCTCTCAAAATTAAAAAGCCAACAAGGAGTCTCCAATTACCTAAGTTGAGTTGTGTGTGGACACTAAGCGGTTTCCCTTGGTTATGACTTTTGTGAAATATTGACTTACTGGTTCTGGAAAGTTTCAGTCATGAACAAGTCAGAGAGAGATACATGAGAAATAACATGATAGTTCAGTGAGTGTATGCTAGAACAGTGCTGGTTTTTTTTAGTTTGGTTGGTTTTTTTAACACTGTATTCTTAAATACCTCAGACCGAGTATGGATTTAAACTCAGAGTTGGGAAAACAGGAATTGCCATACTGGATCCAACATGATCTATCTCAAGGGTCGGCAACCTCTGGCACACGGCTCGCCAGGGTAAGCACCCTGGCGGGCCGGGCCAGTTTGTTTATCTGCCGTGTCGGCAGGTTCGGCCGATCGCGGCTCCCACTGGCAGCGGTTCGCCGTCCCAGGCCAATGGGGGCAGTGGGAAGCTGTAGACAGCACATCCCTCGCCTGCGTCGCTTCCCGCCACCCCTATTGGCCTGGGACGGCGAACCGCGGCCAATGGGAGCCGCAATCGGCCGAACCTGCCAACGCGGCAGGTAAGCAAACTGGCCCAGCCCGCCAGGGTGCTTACCCTGGCGAGCCGCGTGCCAGAGGTTGCCAACACCTGATCTATCTAAAGCAGTCTCCTGTCTCTCACAGTGACCAGTTCCAGATACTTCACAGGAAAGTGTAAGAACCACAAAGTAGGCAGATGTGGGGTAACATGGCCCCCACATTAGCGCTCGTCCTGATCTCTAGTAAATGTTGGCTTAATCCCTTAAACGTGAGGTTTAGCATTCCTTCCAAAATTTGTTAGCATTAACTGGACAGTCTCATTATCCATGCAAGCATCCAATCCCTTTTGGATCTTTCTAAATTCTTGGCCTCAACAACTTCCTGTTGTAATTAGTTTCCACATTCTAATTACACACAGTGTGCAAAAGTATTTCCTTTCATCAGTTCTGAATTTGCAAGCTTTTAATTTAACTGAATGCCCTCAAGTTACGGGACAGGGAAAGCAAAAGTTTCCTATCTATTTATAGAAGACAACTTCCATGCCCCTAATCATTTTTGGATACTCTGCTGTGAACCGCCTTTAATTCTGCAATACACGTCTACCCCGATATAACGCTGTCCTCGGGAGCCAAAAATCTTACCGCGTTATAGGTGAAACCGTGTTATATCGAACTTGCTTTGATCCGCTGGAGCGCGCAGCCCCCCCCCCCCCGGAGCGCTGCTTTACCGCGTTATATCGGGTCGCGTTATATCGGGGTAGAGGTGTATCTCTTTTGAGATGTGGTGATCAGTAGAGCACACAGTATTTTCCATCCCATTCCTTAAGCGTTTCCCGCAGACATAGCGCCATTGTGGACAGCGCTTAAGTCGACGTAACTTGCGTTGCTTGGGGGGGGTGTCTGTTTCACACCCCTGAGTGATGTAAGTTACACCATGTTAAGTGGTAGTGTAGACCAGCTCACTGTCAGTACTGTGCCCAGGCAGAAAAATCTCTGAAATGAAAAGATTTATAAATCATAGAAAAACCTTTTTTTTTTTTTTTTTTAAAGCAAACTTTCTGTCCTTGCCTCCAATTCCCACCCCCATGATCATCATAAGAGAGAGCGCTCACATGCAGTGAGCTCATTCTGCACAGAAAAGTCAGCTTTGTTGCCAAAAGAAAGAGGATACATTGCAATTGAGGGCATGTTTATGATTCCCCCTCCCGATCATGGAAGAAATCTGCAGATGCTGAAGGAAAGCATTACAACTGGTTCATAGCTGATTATTTTTTGCTGTGGGGGAGTCTGTTCTCATACAGAAACAGCTACGCCTACGGGTGGGGGAGGGGAGGCAGTTCTAACCATCACGCCTTGTCATTCCTGTGCAAACACATGACTGTCTGGTGGTAAATTCATTAGCCAGCTCCTTTTATAAAATACTATTATTGTCTCAGCAAATACAGTTTGTGAAATACTTTCCATCAATTTATTAGAGCATAAGCCCACAAAAGCTTATGCTCTAATAAATTTGTTAGTCTCTAAGGTGCCACAAGTACTCCTGTTCTTTTTGCGGATACAGACTAACACGGCTGCTACTCTGAAAACTTTCCATCAACTTGCAAGTCTGTTACTTTGACAATGAGCCAGCATTAGACGAAACATCTAGAAGAGACAGCTAGTAATTGAGAAGTCTTGTTGTTGCTGAACATTCCTTTAATCTGTCAACAGTACAAATGCAAGTCATTTAAACTTAGCATAGAGACAAAATTTCCCAAAGAAATTAGCAGCCTCTAAAACACTAATTGCACAAACCAGATGGTAATTTTCCATTTCAACAAGCCGGGCTCCTGTAAGGCCACCAGAATTTCAATCTGCATTTGAACTCCAGTCTGCAGAAGATGAAAGGCTATGGGCTCTAACTCAAAGCAGCACACAGCTCACTCACAGCAGGAAGATCTTGTTTCATTCCCTGACTGCTGTGAGCTGCCAGAAAAAAAAATGTATATTATATTTTAATACATAAACATCCTTCATCTACAGCTTTTGATTCTACAGCCATTTTGTCAAAGAAAGATCCTTTTGCTGAGGATCTCACCTCTGTTGCTTGGTTTTTATTTTTATTTTATTTTTATTTTTTTTGCACACACTACCAAGGAGGTCTCAATACAGCACATGCTTAAAGCCCAGACTTTGAAAGGTATTTAGGCATTGCAGAACTCAGCATTCCAACGCCTACCTAGTTTAGCAGCCTAAATCTCATTCTAAAAAGGTCTTAGGCTCCTAAATCAGTTAGGTGTTCCTGAGCGCTGCAATGCCTAAATACTTTAAAAAAATCTGGACCTATGTGTTTTGAAAATAAGGCTCCTATCCAGCAGTTTATTGTCTTTTAAATAGTGTAATACTTTGTAGACATATAGTTCACACTTTAGTTACTAGCTTCAGGAAGAAAATTCTCGTGAGTTAACAGTATTTTTAAAAAGTAATGCATGGAGTTAGGTTTTAATAGTAAAGTAATTTTGTGCTTTGACATTTTAATATTGTTAAGACTCAAATATTCAATTACTATATAGAGTAAAGCCTAATTATTTTAGCAGCCATCCGAGTTCAACAGAAACAGGTTACGTTTACTATTTGCTGTGAAAAATCCTACATGAAAAAAAGGAAAAATTTAAGATTTCTTTCAGTTTCTGTTCTCCCATCTTAAAGTGCATGCACAGAGAAAAACATAAGACTTAACTTAGCAATTGATCTTTCTGAGGTAAGAATGAGAGTGCAAAGGACTGATTGGAGCAGCAGGGCCTCACCCAGAATGACCTGACTTGCTCTTAGGCCCCAGTCTAGCACAGCATTTATGCATGTACTTAAGTTTATTATCATTCAGCACAACATGTAAGTGTAAGCATAGGGACTGACTGACTGACTGATTACAAAAGATACATCGCACCAGCCAGACCAACCTGATCTTCTCCTTGAGACGATAACTGATTTTTTAGACAAATCCACCTGGATTTCAGTAAAGCATTTGATACAGTTCCACGTGGGAAAATATTAGTTACATTGGAGAAGATGGGGATTAATATGAGAATTGAAAGGTGGATAAGGAACTGGTTAAAGGGGAGACTACAACAGGTCATACTGAAAGATGAACCGTCAGGGTGGAGGGAGGTTACTAGTGGAGTTCCTCAGGGATCAGTCTTAGGACCAATCATTTTTATTACTGACCTTGGCACAAAAAGGGAGACTGTGCTAATAAAATTTGCAGATGACAAAGTTGGAAGGTATTGCCAATATGGAGGAGGACCGGAATATCACACAAGAAGATCTGGAGGACCTTGAAAACAGAAACAGGATAAAATTTAATAGTGCAAAGTCATGCATTTAGGGACTAACAACAAGAATTTTTGCTATAAACTGGAGATTTATCAGTTGGAAGAGACAGAGGAGGAGAAAGACCTGGGTGTATTGGTTGATCACAGGATAACTATGAGCCACCAATGTGATGCGGCCATTAAAAAGGCTAATGCAGTACTAGGATGCATCAGGCAGGCGAGGTATTTCCAATAGAGATAGGGAAGAATTAGTACCATTATACAGGGCATTGGTGAGACCTCATCTGGAATACTATGTGCAATTCTGGTCTCCCACGTTTAAGAAAGATTAATTCAAACTAGAACAGGTGCAGAGAATGGCTACTAGGACGATCCAAGGAATGGAAAAGTTACCTTATGAGAGGAGAGTCAAAGAGCATGGCTTGTTTAGCCTAACCAAAAGAAAGCTGAGATATGATTGCTCTCTAAAAATACATCAGAGGGCTAAATACCAGGGAGAGAGAGGAGTTATTTAAGTTAAGCACCAATGTGGACAGAAAAACAAATGGATATAAACTGGCCATCAACAAGTTTTAGGCTTGGAAACTAGATGAAGATTTCACTTCTCTGATGGTTAGAAGTTCTGGAACAGCCTTCCAAGGAGAGCAGTGGGGACAAAGAAACCTAACTGGCTTCAAGACTGAGCTTGATAAGGTTATGGAGGGGATGGTATGATGGGACTGCATACAATGGCATGTGGCCCATTAGCAACTGCCAGTAGCAAGACTCCCCAATGGCCGGAGACAGGGCACTAGATAGGGAGTGCTCTGAGTTACTACAGAGAATTCTTTCCCAGGTTTCTAGCTGCTGGGTCTTGCCCACATGCTCAGGGTCTAACAGATCACTGTATTTGGAGTTGGAAAGGAATTTCCACACTAGTCAGATTGGCAGAGACCCTGGAGGTTTTCCCCTTCCTCTACAGCATGGGACCTGGGTCACTTGAAATGTAAATTGGGGATTCTCTGTAATGTGAAGTCTTTAAAACATGATTTGGGGACGTCAGTAACTCAGCCAGAGATTATGGGTCTATTACAGGAGTGAGTGGAAGAGGTTCTGTGGCCTGCAATGTGCAGGAGGTCAGACTAGATGATCATTATGGTACCTTCTGACCTTAAAGTCTATGACACTGCTGAATTAGGTCCATGACCTCTCAGGCTGACCCTGCCAAAGAGATTACTGAGTACAGCAAGAGGAAGTAAGAACTGGTGTATTTTTTAGTAAAATTTCCTTTGAGTCTTGGAATTTTTCAAACAAGAGTTTCAACATTTCTAGCCAACAGCTTTTAAAGATTCCAAGTAAAACAAGGTACCTGTACTCAGTAGGCTGTGATGGTGCTATATACACAAGACTGATTCAGTCAAACATCTAAAATGTGACATTATGTTCTGTTATCAGTAGTTGTCTGGCATCAAAATTCAACTCTTTCCTGGAAACAGATATATGATTAGTTCTGTGACAAAGTATGCTTTAGTAACAATGCAGGATGTGCAGGTTTGCCTGATCAACATGAAACATATTTTAAGTGACTCAGGAGATCAGTGATTAACTTGACGTAGCAGCAGTATGTACTTTTCAAATCTGTGTTACTCTTGTGGTCAGAGTGATCAGTCAATTTACTTTCTCATCCCTCTTGTCTCATAATCCAAAGCTTCCTTAGGTTGGTTGGTTTGTTTTTTTAAACTACATATTAGGATAGTCCAGCGTTTCTCGCATGCGGCCACAAGGGGCTTTTCTTGTGGCCACAGCCTCCTGGGTTGTGATGTAGGAGAAGTGGAGCAAAGCAGTTGCCCCTCCCCAAGGCCACCAGCAGGGGCTGGTCCTTGCCCCCTCCTGGAGCCACAAACACTGTTGGAGCAGGCAACCAGTGTGAGTTCCCCACCTTCCTGGGGGTGGTGGGGCTCAGGCTTCAGCCCTGGGTGGTGGTGGGTGGCAGGCTTTGGCTGTGTGGCGGCAGACTCCATCCCCCAGCCACAGGGCTTCAAGCTCCAGCCCCAGGCTCACTCCCACATCGCCCCGGTCCTCCCTGCTTCCCTCCCCACCTAGGGCTTAATTTGTCCCCCAGCTTGCCGGGGCTGAGTCAGTCTCCTGTGAAAAGTGATATTAACAAATATAACTTTTCACAGTAGCAGATTTACTAGCTAGCACATCTAAAAAACAAAATCAACCAAAAAAAGCAAAACATGCAAAGCACCTTATTTGTGTTTCTATTCTGTTTGGGTCTAATGATGAATAGAGATAACTATATATTACTTTTACCATTGAGCCTGAAAAAAAACCTGCATAAATAAATTGCAATGATTTGGACATGGATATGTGCATATTTATTTGTTTTTCCTAAAATTAATTAAGTATTTTAGGAAAAACTGTCAGAGTGATCACCAGCAAGAGTTGGTGGCCGCACTCTGAGGCCACCAAAAATTTTGTTTTGAGAACCCTGGGATAGTGTACAGATGCAGATACTACAATGCAGTATATTATTTGCACTCAAATATTAACATGAGGTGTAAGTGTGAAATTCCACACTTTTGCCATGAGCCGTGATACTACCAAGAGGATCCCTTCACCTTTTCCCACTATTCCTTCAATTTTCTTTTTCTTCCTGGTATTTGTTTTACCTATGGTGACATACCTATCTCATAGAGCTGGAAGGGACCTTGAAAGGTCATCGAGTCCAGCCCCCTGCCTTCACTAGCAGGATCAAGTACTGATTTTGCCCCAGATCCCTAAATGGCCCCCTCAAGGACTGAACTCACAACCCTGGGTTTAGTAGGCCAATGCTCAAACCACTAAGCTATCCCTCCCCACGGGATATTTAATAACTATATTTTATCATATAGTTATTAAATTTGACTCATCTCAAACTCAAAGACTGTAGCGATATGCAGTATGTATATTGCTTTAAACATTAAAAATACTTGCTGTCACCACACAATACTGGTGCTCATTTAAAATACTATTATAAAAACAATAGCAAGATTTTATGGTGTTTGACATTTGTATGATAGGGTTCAACAAAGCTATGGAACTCAAAGTTAGCTAAAGACGATTTCAGATAAACAATTCCCATGAATTCTACTGGTCTATGAAAGGGAGCTTTTCCCCGAGTCCTTCTAGCACCTCAGTGCTGCTGCATACACAAATAGCTACAGCTGCTAAAAACATCAACCTGTGGCTGGCTAGGAGACCTATGCCATCCTAATCTGACACCATCTCGGCCACAGTGGTACAAGTTTTTGTGACCTCTAGACGGGATTGCTGTCACTCACTATCCTTATCCAACCTTAAAGCTTCAGTTGATCCAGGAAGCAACAGCCCATCTACTTGGCAACACTGGAAAATGTCTACACTGCACACTAAGACCAGGTCTGTGGGACCCGGACTTGTGGACTCAGTGCTTCCAAGACAGTGCTTGAGTGTCCACTCTGCACTGTGAGCCTGGGTTTACAATTGCTGGACCTGGGTCTCACAGCTGTGCTAATGTATCCATACCACACCACACAGACCTTCTGCAGTTTGACCTGCAGCCATGTTGCAAAATGACAAGGCTTGGACCTGAGTCACAATGGAACTTGGGTTCTGACCCCCGCCCATACCAGGGTCCTGAGTGCTTGATGACCCAAGTCAGACTGATCCAACAGTAGATGGAAGAGAGACTTGAGCTCAAAGCTGAGTTAGAGTCCAGACTTAGTGTGCATATAGACATACCCAAAGAAGAGACAACCACCCAAATGCTCTGCTCAGTGCACGCTCCAGAGACCAGATCAAATTTAAAACAAAACAAACAAAAACTTATGGCATGTCTACACTACAAACTTAAGTCGACCTATGTTAGATCAACTTCAGGCACCACAGTTATTAATGCAGTGGCTGTATGTCCACACTACCCTCCTTTTGTCAGTGGTGTGCGTCCTCACCAGGAGCACTTCCACTGACTGAAGACGGGCAGTGTAGGGGGCTGAGAACCAGGGCTCTCAGCTTCGCACAGCTCCCTGCCAGGAGCGGTATAGCAACCGCCCGGGCTTCTCAGGGAGCCCAAGCATCAGTCCATCTGGGAGTGGAGAGCCCAGGGGCAGCAGGGCTCCCAGGGATAAACACAGGCAGCAACCTGTCTGGGACCAGGAAGCTGGGATGAGGGGCAACCAGGCTCCAGCTGGAGCCAACCACTGGCCAGGGCTTTTTTATCAATTTCAGGGCTCCAGCATGGAGCCATGAAATTGACAAGAATGACAGCCACCAGTCGATGAAGTAACTACATCGACATAACCCCTACGCCTCTCATGCGGATGGAGTAGGACACTTACATCAACGGGAGCAAGGCTGTAGTGTGTACACTGATATAATTAGGTTGATGTAAGCTGCTTTACATCAATCTAACTGGGTAGTGTAGATCAAGCCTTAGTACTAATTTCTGAGGCCTTCCTAGGAATGTCATCCAACATCTATTTCTGCTTTGTCTTTTTCCAGATACGTGCATATATATTTAACTCTATTTGATTTCTGACTCCTAAAATAAGATATGAGTTCAGCATGCAACAAACAACTTTTTAGATCAGATACACAATGGAATAGACTGACAAAGGGAGTTTTAAACTCATCTTCACTACAGAGATTTAAAGCTCACTTGACATTCATCTAATAGAGATAAATCAGTGATGCTATACAGGAAGCTAACTCACTATAAATATGTTTCAACTTTTTCCTAGAATCACGTCAGTTGGAGACTTCAGTCTAGGGGAGGGGTCGGCAACCTATGGCACGCGTGCCAAAGACGGCACGCAAGCCGATTTTTAAAAATCCTGCCGCGCCCGCTCTTCTCCGCCCCCGCCCAGGCGCACCCTGCCAAATGGTCCCACTCTCCCGGCGCGGCAAGCCGCAGGGTCTGCGCTCCCAGGCCAGAGCACCCAGCCGAGTGCAGCAAGCCGCCAGCCCCTCCCCCGCCTTCCCCCTCCTCTGGAGCCATGCTGCCGCACGTGCAGCACTCTGAGGGGCGGGGCTGCCTGCTCCCGCGGGGCAGCGTGTCTGGCTCTGCACGGAGCAGAACATGCTGCTAGGAGTCTCATGGTAAGGGGGCTGGAGCCGGGGGGGGGGGCTGGATAAGGGGGGCGCAGTCAGGGGACAGGGAGCAGGGAGGGTTGGATAGGGGGTAGGATCCCAGGCGGGGTGGTTACAGGCGGGGGGAGGTCTCTGGAGGGGGCAGTCAGGGAGCAGGGGGGGTTGGATGGGGCATGGGAGTCCCGGGATCTGCAGAGAAGAAGCGGAGGCAGGGCCTTGGGGAAGGGGGGGGGGGGGAATAGGGGCACACACACCCCAGCCCCCTGCCCTGACCCCCCCCACATACACCCCAGTCTTCTGCCCTGAGCCCTGACCCCCCCGTCCACATACACTCAGCCCTCTGCCCCACCCCCCCCCCCCCCCACACACACACACACACTCAGCCCTCTGCCCTGAGCCCTGCACACACCCCAGGCCCATGCCCTGAGCCCTGTACCCCGCTCATACACACCCAGCCCTCTGCTTGACTCCTTCACCCCTCCCCCCACGACCCCAGCCCTGACTCTGGCACCCCCACACACCTGCACCCCCCTCACATGCCCCCAGCCCTCTGCCCTGACTCTTGCACACCCCACATGCCCAGCACCCCCACACTCCATGCACCCCCCCACATCCTGACTCTTGCACCCCCCACATCCCCACCCCCACCCTGAGCACCAAATGGGAGCTCCTGCACACACACACACACACACACACACACACACACACATTCCCACCTGCACCCCTCGCACCAAATGGGAGCTGCCCAGGTAAGTGCCCAACACCCAAACCTCCTGCCCCAACCCTGAGCCCCCTCCCTCATTCTAGCTCCTGGCCAGACCCTTCACCCCAGCCCTGTGCTCAGTGCACTCCCACCCTCAGCTCAGTGCAGAGAGAGGAAGAGAATGGGCCAGAACCAGAGAGAAGGTAGGTACCCCTGAAGGATGGAACCCCTGAGCGGCAGTGGGCTGAGCCGCTCAGCCCACTGCCAGTCTGGGGTCCCAGCCGCCGGCCCCACACAGCCCGCTGCCGGCCTAGGTGAACAGAACCCTGGGCCAGCAGCATAAGATCAACATTTTAATTTAATTTTAAATGAAGCTTCTTAAACATTTTGAAAACCTTGTTTATTTTACAACACTAGTTTAGTTATATAATATATAGACAGAGAGAGACCGTCTAAAAAACATTAAAATGTATTACTGGCACGCAAAACCTTAAATTAAAGTGAATAAATGAAGACTCGGCACACCACTTCTGAAAGGTTGCTGACCCCTGGTATAGGGGCTTGTTTACGCAGCAACTGAGATGGAATCCACTAGTGGACTAGCCCAATTCCTTTTGTAGGCCAGCAGGAACTGCAGGTGTTGCAAAGGTGAAAAACAGTCCATGAGCAGAAAAGGAAGGAATTGCCTTGAGTCACTCAAGAGTTGCCTTTCCTACTGTATACATATTTAAAAGGGTGGTATTGGGGCTTAACCAAGCTCCAAAAAAAGAGTTCTTCCCATTCCTCAATTAACAAAGCGAGTGGGTACAATGTGAGAATAAAACAAGGAGGGGAGGTTATGTAAATCCAGAAAAGACAAGGGTGGGAAGGAGTCATAGAAGTGTAGGGCTAGATGGGATTTTTTTTTTTCTTTAAATAAAGCTTTCCTCTCAAGGACAAGGAAGCAGAAGACAACTGAGAAAAATAACTGGAGACCAGTCTTACTGAAGCTATAATATAACTAGTATTTCATCTGTTGAAACAAATTCCACCTATCAATTACCTGCATTTACATGGGTCTGTCACAGCAGAGACAATCAGCTATCCCCAACACCACATACTCCCCACTACCACATTAAGAAAATCAGTTTGGTAACAGGTGCTTAAGTTTCGTAAGGTTTTTTTTTGGGGGGGGGGGGGGGGGAGGAAAGGCCGGGGAGAAGAGCAAACTCCAGAAAGGACAGATAAGGAGCTTGAAATACAGGCAGCTATTGGTATGGAAATAATCTTCGTTTAACTGCATTTTGCTACATAAAATTAGAAACACAAATGTAGAAAACAAATAAATCAGACAATGTTTGATCACTTATCCAAATAAATATTTTTCCTTAAGAAATTTCAGTAGTTTCTTCTCCGCACACAGTTCAGCAAAAGCCACTTTAGATGGACTGGATGAAATAATTAAGTCTGTCAACTGGACAGTATATTTATTGCAGTGGTATTGATGAAACATGCAGAAAGTCATTAGACTTTCCTGTTAATGCCTAAGCATCACCAAATGGAAACTAGGGTATTGCATACTATTGTAGTTCTCCATTTCTGGCAAAGTTTTACAAGCATGAACAGTACTAGAGGTTTCGTTTTTTTTCTCCTTGGACACTATTCAGTTAAATATAAAACCTTGGTCTTGCTTCAGTGATGATATTGTGATAAGTTCTTGAATCTTGAACAAGTTGTTCTAAAGAATGTTAATTCAATATTAAACATACAAGAGTGTTCACTGAACTTGAGAGTCATTTTTCAAACCAGAGCTCTCCACTATTATACGCAGGGTGCATATATCTGACCTGGAAAGCATGCTGCAGAAGATAAAAATTTGCTCCAGCTTCTAACTAGCTATGAGTATTTTAATGTCTTCGTAATTTTTACGGTGGATGGATAAGTGTCTGGCACTGGCCTTTCAGGAAAAAAGTGTTCTGACCACTACTACAGCTAGACAAAAGTGAGGAGATGGGGCATATTCGCCACCCCCTCTAATTTTCATCTAAATTTTGTAAAAAGTGCCCAAAATATCAGTGACCTTACAAATGCATATAAATCAATCATAAATACATCTCATTTTAGACTTACTACTTATTTTAAATTTTTATATTACATTAGTGCCCAAATGGGCTAGGCATCAGACATATAGGAAAAAATAATTCCTGTTACAAAACCACGGGGGGGAGGGGAGAGGCAGGGGCTACCATACTAAACATTGCAACAGAATGCACACATCAGTTCCTCTCCCCACTGTTGTGCCCCCATTTGGAGTCTTGGAACTTAGCGGAGAATAATTACTAGACCGGGGGGTCTCAAAGTTCATTGCATCACGAACTTCTTCGGACAACAAAAATTACTGCATAACCACAGGAGGGGGGGACCGAAGCCTGAGCCTGCCAGAGCCCTGCCGCCCCAGGTGGGGGAGGCGGGACAAAGCCAAACCCAAGCCCCGCTGCCCTTGGTGGGGGCACCAAAGCTGAAGCCCAAGGGCTTCAGTCCCAAAGTGGGGGGCCTGTAATTGGAACCCCAGTGCCCAGGGCTGAAGCCCTTGGGCTTTGGCCCCAGGTGGTGGGGTTCGGGCTTAGGCCTGGCAAGTCTAATGCCAGCCCTGGTGACCTCATTAAAATGGGGTTGTGACCCACTTTGGGGCTGACTCACAGTTTGAGAACCGCTATACTAGACTTTGTTACAGACATGTGTCCCCCCCACCCGCCTTTTAACGTTGTTTTTAAACTTACAACAACGTAACGTACAACAGCTACTCATGCCACTAAGACATCGACCCATTTACTTAACGGCATGAAAAAGTTCCCCTTCTGAGACATGATACTGTACATCATGTGACAGCCACTTAAAAACCTGAGCCAAGCTCGACTGTGTGGGAGCAGTCGGTTAGCCTGCAAATACTGACCACAGACAAGTATCGGGGGTAGCCGTGTTAGTCTGTATCTACAAAAACAACAAGGAGTCTGGTGGCACCTTAAAGACTAACAGATTTATTTGGGGATAAGCTTTCGTGGGTAAAAACCTGACTTCTTCAGACCACAGACAGACTTTAATGTAGCTGCTCTCCCATCCCACAGGGCGCTCTGCAGAACCACAGCCGACCAGCACCAACACCCAATCTCCACGACACCCCGGCTTTTTGTCCCTGCACGCAGCCTCCGGAGCTGAGCTAACTCCGGGCTACACACATTGTGCTGCTCTCCAGTCGCCCGGGCCGCCGCTAGTCCATGCGCCAAAAAAAAAAGGGGGAAACTCACTTTTCCGTTTGGTTTACACAACAGAATGCAACAGCCCGGAGTCGCCAGGGTGCCGGGGCTCCCCAGCGCAGCGTAACTCTGCTCAGGACCCCGCGGCCGTCTCTGCCCCGCAGAAAGGGGGGTTACCTGCAGTGTCCCAGATGGAGATGTTGTAGGGCCCCCACTGTTTGAGGTAGAAGGCGCCCCCGACCGTGCTGATGGTGTCCTGGAAGCGCCTCTCCATGTAGCGGTGCAGCAGGGAGGTCTTGCCCACGTTCATGTCCCCCAGCAGCACCACCTTCCCGTCGGGCTTCATCCTGCGGGGAGCCTCCGCCGCGCACTGCCCGGAGCTCAGCAGCCTCGGCTCTGCGCCCGCATCCCGGGCCGCCCCTTCCCCCGCTCCGAGCTACTGCGGGCAGCTGGCCGCCTGGCTCGTCCCTGCCTGGCCGAGCGGAGCCGCGAGCGAGGGGGCGGGCTCGCCCCGCCCGGGGCAGCTGAAAGTTGAGAGGCTCCTGCCTCCGACAGGCTCCGGGCAGGACGGAAGAGGAAGCCAGGAGGAGCCGGAGCAGGGATCCAGCCTAGCCGGCCACGTGGGGCTGCCCGCAGCCCAGATTCAGCTCCTCCTCCAGTTCTGCTGCCGCCGCGGCCCCTCGGCTACCCCGCCACGGTGGCTGCAGTAGGAGCCTCTGACGCTGAAACCAAACAGGGAGCAATACCCAGCGGCAATACGTGGAGTCTAGTTCAGATTCCAGCCCCCTTTTCTTCCCATCTAGGTAGATCTCTGTACTTCGCTCGTCACTAGGTCTTGGGATGTTCACCCTAGAAAGATCTGTCCCTCAGGTTTTCAGAGGCTTTACACACATTAAGTCATTAAATAATAAAGGATAAAATTAGAAATGGGGAGGGGGGGTAACCTACTTCAGAGCTTTTCTTGTGCTTACACAACTGAGGAACTTTTTCCTTTCATTCATGCTCTGAATTCAAAGGCCACCAGACTCTAGCTAGCAAAGTGGAAATCTGGCTAACCCTATCCAAACTCCTCCTCCTTTTGTTCCTCTACAGTGTGGAAACTAAAGACAAGAAAGTTAGCTTGAATTAGGAATTTACAGGAGGAGTTGTGGGTATCAGTTTAAGAGGCACCTTCCACCTTATTTAAGTGATAGATTTCTGTATTACTCTTAGATGGGCCTCCAAGTAGCAAATTTTAAATTTTCAGAGCCATGTAGCCAGATCTCAGCTGGTGTAAATTGGCTTAGCAGCATTTAAATTAGTGGAGTTACGTTACACTCATTTACCCAAGGCTCTGGCTCATCATCTTTGATGATCTCTCTTGCAGTCCTGGGGTTAAGCTAATTCAAAAGCACATTTCAAAAGATCATAAATATTTTCTTGAATCTTAGGGTGTTTGGTTTTTTTAAAATCGGGGGGAAGCAACAATATTTTTTAAAGGTAACTTGCTAGTTGCTAATTTCTTTCTCTCCCTAACATAAGTGAAAACAGCAACCTCTTTAATAGCAAGGGATCCCACCTACACAGTCACATGTTTCTTGTTGAAATTGCTAGCATTCTTCTAGCTAGAAGATTAGATTTCACATGTACAGAAAGTTTTGACTTTTCACTTACCTTTCCTATTAAAAAGGAAATAGTTCTGTGGCTGGTTGTTGTTTTTTTAATCACTACCAAGGAACTTTGCTTATGCTGCCCCCAGACTCTTAGTCTTGCAGTCCCCCCCCTGAGATACATTAGCTACATCCCTAATACTGAAGATCTGAAGACATTTGTCCCTCGGACATATCAATTCCTAAGGAAGAGGGTGGGTGGGCTAAAGAACTTTAAAAACTTATTCAGGGGGTCCTTAATGTGGAATGTGACTCAAGGCTGTGTGTGAAATATGCAATGGATTTTTGTTTTCATTTTGATTATTATGAAGCTGGGAGTTGCTATGAAGAAAATAAGCTTCCCGCCTGGTTCCCGTTTCCTGCCCAGATTCTGTCAGCTCCAGTCTTTGGAAAGGGTAATTCACTGAATCAAAGTGCTTTTTCCAAGCAGCATAATGTGGTTGCTTTTTGTCTGTTAGCCCCAAGGTGAAAGTGTGGGAAGAATGGAATCAGAGATTTTTTTTTTAATCAACCTACAAGGAAAGTGTGCAAGGCAGCATGCTATTAATGTTGTATTAGTGATGGATTAACAGGAATCTGCCAGCTAGTCAGAATACACAATGGCAAACTAATGAGTTGTTTGGAAGCTATCCTTTGTACTTCTTATATCTGAAATAATGAAATAAGCAAGGATTCAGGCTGAGACAGGAACTTTAATACTTTGTTAGGATTCTATGGCTTCATTCTGCATGATCTGGATTCTTTCAGAAAGACGTAGGGTCTGTCTACACAAGGAAATGACCCAGAGCTGCCTGGTTGTCAGCAGTAGGATCCCCCCTGAACATGGTTCAGCTGCTTGTGTGGACATGACAAAACTATTTCCAGTGTTAATACACAGAAACACCAGTCAGAACTGGTGGAACAGGGTCTCAATTGCGCTTTCCATAATAGTGCTCAGAACTGTTTTGTCCCATCTCCACTAGCAGTTGAACCATTTTCAACAACTCTGAAGTTGCACACTGATTTACACAGCTGAGGCCCTGCAATTCTCATGTTGCTTGCAGGAGGACTGAACTCTTTGTGGCAGGGCTTCGGAGCTGTGCTCTGGCTCGGCTCCAGCTCCAGGCAAAAACCTGCAGCTCCACTGCTCCGGAGCTGCTCCGCGGGACCGCGCTCCAGCTCAGGGCTCTGCTCAAAAGCCCTAGTTTGTGGGTCTTGTGACTTCTGGAAAATGCATTTGGATATAGAGCACCTTCCTCCCAAACTTGCCCAAATATAAGGGGACTGTTGGCCCTTACTTAGTGGAGTTTTTTGGTTGGCCATTTCCCAGTGTAGGAGCTGGATTTTATAATGTACTATGAGAATTAATGTATGATTTGATTTCATCTTGTCAGCCACCCTTTTTGAATAGCAGAAAGGAATGACAGACCAGAACAATCCTTATGAGTGATTATGGTCACCCTTTTGTTTTAGAATAAGTTATAAAGCTACTATGGTTTCCTATATGTATTACAAATTAGGAAGTAAGAGACAGGATTCTCTATTGTATCTATGTTAAGAAGATTAGAGGAATGTTGAGGGCCTGAAGCCCCAATGTGAATTGTTTTAGTTATAAGATTTAGCAAGGCTTGATTTACAATGTATTCTGCTGAATATACAATACTGCTGTCTGTATACCTTTGAAGGTTTCTGTAAGAGATTGTTTGTGTGAATCAGGCATGCATGCATCAGAAAAAGATAAGGTGTGAGAGCCATCACAAGTGTCCAGATGGTCAAGAAGAAGTGAGAGACTTGGAAAGACCAGGAGATAATCAGAAAACATCCATTGTATCCGATGTTAAACATGTTAGCAGCATTGACGACCTCAGAGGTTAGGCAGGCACCCCCGAAGGCGAGACAACAAATAAGAGATAACGATGGGAAGCCCGACAATAACCATCAAATGATAACACCACTTAAGGATTAATGATGACAGGATGACATTGCAAAATGCATGGACTCAAATGGAAATTTACAACTATAAAGCTGGGGTGTTTTGCCATGGAACTCTGGGTTCAGTCCTGCAAAGCCTCGGAGCATCGGATCGCGACCGACAGAACCCAGCTCCACACTCGTGCTCTATCTAACTGGCCATTAGATTGACTCCAGCTACAACAGACTGGTAACTATGAACATCAGTGGCAGGAGAGAGAGACAGAGAGAGAGTGAGAGTGTGTGTGTGTGTGTGTGTGTGTGTGTGTGTGTGTGTGTGTAAAAAGCATATGCTAACGGTAGTATTCTCAATAAATGCTGTGTATTTACCTTCCTCTATAAAGATCCCGTGTGCTTTGTATGAGCATAACACCAGTACCAAAAGAAAGGGGGAAGGACTGATGAGAAATCAGGACCCTGAGATTGACAGTCCCCAGGAGCAATGGGGAGAGGCCAAAGCTCCAGGTCAGCCTGATTGATAGGGCAGGCAGCAGGGTGGATTTGATTTAAATCACTAAGTCAGTAAGACTCGATTTAATCATGGATTTCTACATAAAAGTGCATTCTTGTTGGTTGTTATAACCTTAATACATATTCTTCACAACTCAGAGATAGATGTAGGTTTCATTTTTAGAAGGTACACACCATACATTTTTAAAGTGATTTATTTTGAAAACTTTTCAGATTAGTTTTACAGCTATATCAGAAAATGAATGATTGTTTGGTTATTTCATTTACCAAAGGTAATTGAAGCAGATATTTATGAAGTCATTGGGAGGTGAACTATCTCCAGTTCAACAGGTTAATCATTAATATTTGGAGGATTTTCTTGCCATGATGTATTAGGAGAACATCACCAGACAGACATTTAAATTGTTTTATTTAACTAAACCAACAACGTTATGTATTCTGGATTTTTTTCTTCAACAGCAAACATATAATATTTTAACAAAACAAGTGTATGAATTTTTGAATTTAGTTAAACATTAAAGTTTTTAAAATCAGGTTTGTTTTTGTTAACTAAAATAGTTAAATGAAACTAACTCAGTCGTCTTAACCTTCATTTTCCTGTTTGTTCATAATCTGGAAAAGAAAAACAAGCTTTCCTGCTTTTTCAGGTCTCAAACATTTTCTCAATTTGGAATGAATTAGTCCAAAGGAAGAAAATATTCCTTCTACACCGGCAGAAGAAGCTACTGCTGTTAAAAGTGAGATAATCACTTCATAGAATCATAGAATATTAGGGTTTGAAGAGACTTCAGGAGGTCATCTAGTCCAATCCCCTGCTCAAAGCAGGACCAACACCAACTAAATCATCCCAGCCAGGGCTTTGTCAAGCTGGGCCTTAAAAACCTCTAAGGATGGAGATTCCACCACCTCCCTAGGTAATCCATTCCAGTACTTCACCACCCTCCTAGTGAAATAGTGTTTCCTAATATCCAACCTAGACCTCCCTCACTGCAATTTGAGACCATTGCTCCTTGTTCTGTCATCTGCCACCACTGAGAACAGCCTAGCTCCATCCTCTTTGGAACCACCCTTCAGTTAGTTGAAGGCTGCTATCAAATCTCCCCTCACTCTTCTGCAGACCAAATAACCCCAATTCCCTCAGCCTCTCCTCATAAGTCATGTGCCCCAGCCCCCTAATCATTTTGGTTGTCCTCCGCTGGACTCTCTTCAATTTGTCCACATCCTTTCTGTAGTGGGGGGCCCAAAACTGGACGCAATACTCCAGATGTGGCCTCACCAGTGCCGAATAGAGGGGAATAATCACTTCCCTCGATCTACTGGCAATGCTCCTACTAATGCAGCCCAATATGCCGTTAGCCTTCTTGGCAACAAGGGCACATTGTTGACTCATATTCAGCTTCTTGTCCACTGTAATCCCCAGGTCCTTTTCTGCAGAACTGCTACTTAGCCAATCGGTCCCCAGCCTGTAGCAGTGCATGGGATTCTTCCTTCCTAAATGCAGGACTCTACAATTGTCCTTGTTGAACCTCATCAGATTTCTTTTGGCCTAATCCCCCAATTTGTCTAAGTCACTCTGGACCCTATCCCTACCCTCCAGCATATCTACCTCTCCCCCCAGCTTAGTGTCATCTGCGAACTTGCTGAGGGTGCAATTCATCCCATCATCCAGATCATTAATAAAGATGTTGAACAAAACCGGCCCCAGGACCGAACCCAGGGGCACTCTGCTTGATTACTGGTTGCCAACTAGACATCGAGCCATTGATCTCTACCCATTGAGCCCAACAATCTAGCCAGCTTTCTATCCACCTTATAGTCCAACAGTCTATCCACCTTATAGTCTATCCTAACAGTCCACCTAGCATATATTGTCCAACAGTCTATCCACCTCACAGTCAAGTCTCTGAATCCAAGTGCTTAAGTGACTTCCACCAGTTCACTAGTGTAACTTTCTTTAAAACATCATCAGCAAACATATATTTCTTGAATGGTTCTTATTCCCAAACTGGGTCTCTTTTACAACCTGCTGCCATTATAGGTTTTCCCTTCTAGTGAGAATGGTATGGTAGATCTCAAATCGATGAAGGCTACACTCAGAAAGACCTCAATACTTCTAGAATATGCTGCTCAAACAGTTTTGCTTTTGTTTCTACTGCCTGTCCCTCTCTTCTCACATTTATCTCCAGACTTCTTATTGTCCAGATCTATTCTGCCCCCAATAATCTTCTGTTCATTGAACTTTTTGAAACTTTGCACTTTTAGAGAGAGGTAAGGGATTGACTCTTTGTATACAAATTTGCAGAGGGACAACAGGGTTGAGGTCTGTTATTTCTCACCTCTAGATATTATTTATTTATTTAAAAACATTTTTGCTGTTAACAAGCATGTTATCCCTGGAGACACAAATCCACAGATTGAGAACTGCATCTTCTAGACTGAACACGGAGTCCCATTGGGTAGGTAGCCCCTGAGCTAGGGACATCAAGGGGACCCCCAGGCAGTGAGCCCAGGTCAGGGAGATGCCACCAGCCAAGAGGCCTTGCAGGCCAGACTTGGAGAGGGATCGTAACCCCAGCCAATGGGGAGGGGAGGGGGGCTGACACTGGAAGAAGTATCCTGCTCCCTGGAGCCTGAGGGCATGTGGCCACTGCCAGAGCAAGTGTCTGACCCGCTGCATCCCTGGAGCACAGCCAGGGCCTGGGCTTGAGACCAAGGATGTGTGAGGAAAAGACTGAACTTCCCTTATATTCCAGAGATGGCTATTTGTGGTTCACCCATGTCCACAGAGCGGGGTTATTTGTTTTCCTTTAACCTTTCCCATTTTTCCTTATTTTTTTTAATTAGTTGCTGTTTAATAAATCATATTTGCTTTGAACTGTATGCAACGATCAGTGGGTCAGGGAAACACCCAGAGCAGAGAGAGTACCCCTGTCCTAAGTGACCACAACAAGATTGGGGGTCAAACCCCCAGAAATCCTGGGCCCAGCCTTTTGGGTATTACAAGGACTCTGCCACACAGGAGAGTGGAAGGGGAGCCCTCGAGGTCAGGCAGGCTTCTGGGCAAAGGAAGCGGGAATGAGGACTCAGATCCTTTCCTTAGCCAACTCTACCGGGTTAGTGCATAATCCGGGAAAGTTCCCCACAATAGTGGGATCATAGAATCATAGAATATCAGGGTTGGAAGGGACCTCAGGAGGTCATCTAGTCCAACCCCCTGCTCAAAGCAGGACCAATCCCAAACTAAATCATCCCAGCCAGGGCTTTGTCAAGCCTGACCTTAAAAACCTCTAAGGAAGGAGATTCCACCACCTCCCTAGGTAACCCATTACAGTGCTTCACCTCCTAGTGAAATAGTGTTTCCTAATATCCAACCTAGACCTCCCCCACTGCAACTTGAGACCATTGCTGCTTGTTCTGTCAAGGAACAAGGATCATTCCCCTGGTTACACAAAGCTCATTACTAGGGCTCCGTGTCTGTCACAGAGGTCGCCGAAAGTCACGGAATCCGTGACTTTCCGCGACCTCCGTGACTTCTGCAGGGGCCAGTGTGGCTGACCCCAGGGCCGCCCAAGTATCTGACTTCGGGGCCAGCTGCTCAGGTGGCCCCCGGGACAGCCACACCAACCGCTGCTCCAGCAGCCCCTGGCAGCAGTCCCGGGACAGTCAGAGCAGCCACAGTCCGCAGCCCCCAGGCCAGCAGTGGCCTCCGGGCGGCCAGGCGGCTGGCCGGAGCAGCCGTGGTCCGCAGCCCCAGGCAGAGGACCCCACCCAGCTGACTGGAGCAGCTGTGGTCCACGGCCCCAGGCAGCGGTCCCCTCCCAGCTGGCCAGCCAGAGCAGGTGCAGCCCCAGGCAGCTGTCCCTGGCCAGCTGGAACAGCTGCAGTCCGTGGCCCTGGGCCGTGGGCCCCGGCCAGCCAGCCAGAGTGCCACGGTCCACGCCGGTGGCCGGCCGGCCGGCCGGAGCAATCATGGGCCACGGCCGCCGGCAGCTGGTTCTGCTGGCCCCAGAAGTCCCCCAGTGTCTCCCCACAGCGCCCCACCCCCAAGATTTAATCATAGGCATTTTTAGTATAAATCATGGACAGGTAACGGTTTATTGCCTGTGACCTGTCCATGACTTTTACTAAAAATACCCTTGACTAAATTGTAGCCCTACTCATTACTGTCTATGGACAGTAGAACCTTTAATTTGTATTAGGAGGTCTGTGAAATCTTCATGCCCACCCTAGTATGTAAGTCAGCATTCCTGTGTTACATATTGGGAAACTGAGGTGCAGAGTAGGGAAATGACTTAGCCCAAAGTCACACAGTGAGTCATTGGCACAGCCAGGGGTAAGTGGAACCCAAGAGTAGTGTATTGCTATTATTTTGTATCCTTTCACTCTTTCATTCTTCTCTCACACTTGCTTTCTTTGCTGTGTCTTAATCTCTTTTGCTTCCTTTCTTTCTCTGTCATCCCCTTATTCCCCAATTTTTCTCTCTTCAGATCACTGAGGTCTGCCAGGATCGATGCTTGTTAACCTGTACAGTAACTCTCACACTTTTTCAGATTTCTTCCTTCCGTCTCCTTTTTTTGCTAAATAATGACAAATCATTTTGGACCAGATTGTAACTGTACCTGTTCCCCTTTAAAATATACCACCCACTGTTAGTTTCGTACATACTGAGTGAGTCCTCTTTGTGTTGACTTTATTCAAACCACAGTATACAATATACAGTTGTATATCATTAAAGTGACAGGCTATTTGCAGACAGGTAAGAAAACAAAGGTGCCTTCCCCAAGGATCCTGACTCTGAGATCTTGAATCTGTAAAGGGGTCCTATTCACTTACTGCCTATATAATGAAAAGTACTGAAAAGTAAGAGTCATGAGTCCCAACTAACTGATGTCTCTGCTGTTAAATCATGGCTGCTAAGTGGAGTGAAACCAATGTGCTTTGGGGGTTTTTGTGAGAATATTTTTTGCAGATTAGTGAGATTCTGCTGCACATGGAGATCTTTTTACCTACTGCTGAAATGCAGATGCCTCTGGGGTAGGATAGTGCAGATGTTTAACACAGACTTTTTACAATGCTGCTCAGAAGTTAGAGCAGAAAGTGGTTGGAATACCATAGCCATTTGAAACTGCAATGGGGATTTTATGTTTTGTGTTAACAAATAAAGTAAAATATAATAGGAGATATCACTATGATACTATGCCTTTGATATCCATGTTGGGTGGAGAGATCACATGCAGCCAAGTAGTTAAATGCTGTATCTGCAACAAGCTTCTGTGGTTGTGTGAAACTGATACCTGTATCTCAGCACTTCTGACCATGTATTTCAACCTGACACAGCAATTCAGGCAGATCAGGGAGAAGTGACATCAACAAATTTTTAGTGACAGTGAATAGTCCCCGTAACTCAGCTCTTTAGATGTTTCTCACGCATCATGCCAACCACAGCCTTGGCGCTATGAAATTAGATTGTAGGTCCCTCTAATCCAATGTCCAGTTCAGCTGGACCTTGATACTAGCACTACAGGCTGATTCAGGCAGTATAAATTACTTTATACCCTCCATCCCCTACTGTCATTTAAAAGCATTCTCACTCCTCTGTGATCATCAACCATTAACTATGGAGTAGGTTTGGGAAGGGATGGCTGGCTGTATATGAAGATGGTTGTGAGGTCACACAACAGTGGAGGTAAGTGGTAACCATGGGGAAAAGGAAGTCCCCCACAAAAACAGTAATGTGTGGTAGCATTGCTCAGGTAAACAAAAGACTTGATCCTGTGAAGTGTTAAGTACCTTCAGTTCCTGTTAACTTCAGGAAATCAGGTTCATCATGCACAGCACAGTGTGTTTGCCCTTCTCTTCTCTATGCCCAGCACCTCATGATGCTGTGTAACAAAATAAGGACCATTCAAATAATTACAGCGCTCATATGAAAAAACTCTGGAAGACAACAAGAGCCTGTAAATTGCTCTCGGACGTAGAAACCCAAGGAACTAAGCTGTTGTAATACAGAGTTTCCCAAGGTCATGAGTGACCTGTATCTGGGGAGAGGAATTACGCAGTAGTGATCAGGGCCCGAGAAATGTCAGATATGAGTTGGTTTACAAGGGGAGTGTATCTTGGCTACTTTACCATAAGGATAATCAGTGCATATGATCTATGCACACATCGGATTGCTTTTTTAGGGTTTTGCTCAGTCCCATCAATATGGCCTTTGCACACACTACTTTATTGATGTACGGTTGCACATGATTTAGTTGGGAATTGGTCCTGCTTTGAGCAGGGGGTTGGACTAGATGACCTCCTGAGGTCCCTTCCAATCATGATTTTCTATGATTCTATGATAGGCATTGTACTGCCAGTGTGGATCTTACATTTATGTAGAGCACCTTTCATCTGCCATGTGGCCAACCCAAAGTGCTCAAAAATCATTAGATTAGCTTAAAAATCATGATTTTTAAAATAATAAATGTTAGGTTCTTTATATTTGCCTTCTGGTTTCAAAATCTGAATCTTTAGGGTATACTTCTGCACCTCTATTACATTTTCAAACTTTTTTTCACTACCACGAAGGATACAAGTTTACTTTTTTTCTTTTTAATGAAAGCTGAGACTCTCACAAAATCACTTGACTCCAGGAGCTGGGGCTTTAAGAAAAACAACAAATATTGTGAGAATTGGCAACCTTGCAACCGGAGGGCTCCCAAAGCACTTCAGAATTTCACTGTTGAATCTTTAACATGTAAACCCCTTCACCAGTTCATTTCCAAACAAGTCTCCGCAAATGTCCTGTCTCTTTTTGCATAGCAATTGACTTTTTGGTCAAAGGTGGAGACTGTAGCCTATAAAGATGATGTTTGCTTATGTTATATAGAAATGTGTTGTAATGTAAGTAGGCCCAAAAATCTAATTCCTAAAAATAGGCTTGACAATAGTCAAGTGAGGCCTGGTAAAGTGAGACAGCTCAGAGGCAAGTTAGAGAGATAAGTGAGGACATAAATCCCAGGTCATATTGTAAACCTGTTTTGGTCCTAACTGGTTTTTACAATTGTTTTAGATATGTTGTTAATGTTTAGGAAAATGTGGTCTGTATTGATAGTTCTTGGCATGATATTTCTGCAGATGTTAATTAAGATGATGTTTAATCTTAAACAGCCAGTGAAAAAGTAGAAAATATTTAATTATGGTAAAAAAGTGGATTTATTATTAATTAAGGAGTGCTTTATAAGAAATTATAAAAAGAGTAGCATGCTAATTTTAGGTTAGACATGCCCATCCACCATCAAGGAAACATTAGAGAAAGGGTTATACCCACTCTGTTCATTTAGGGACTGATCATCCCTACAAATATCATTTCATCTTAGAATGTGAGTATCAGTACAGTGTGTGATTCTATTGTAATGCCTGATGGCTTAACTAACTATTTTATATTAAATAAAAAAAAATAATTTTATCACTGTGTCATTCATAGAGGCCAATGGAAAGACACCCACTGAATCCAATGGGTGCTGGATCAGGCCCTAAAAACAACAAGGGAGTGATGTCATAAATGGGCTGCTGTCTCAACTCTCTCCCCACAACATACCTGCCCATAGTATACAAATTGCTCTACTTTTCCTGTTTTATTAAAGTTCTCAGTATTGCCAGCCCCAAGCATTCAAAAATCATGTCAGGCCCCCCAAATCACATGACTGGCTGGGAAAAAATCATGGATTTTATTTAATAAATATGGAGTTCTTTTTATTGACTTTTGATTCCTGAACCTCTTGGGTATACTCGCTTCACATTTTCACAACTAAGAGGACTAAAAACGTACATTTTTAAGTGAAAGCTGAAATTGTCGGGCATTCTCTTGATTTCAGGAGCTGGGACTATAAGAAATTCAGAGATGTGATTAAATCACAAGAGTTGGTAACACTAGTTCTTATGCTGCATCCATCATTGTGGTATATGAGCGAGTCAGCTCTTTGCTACCTTTTCTAGGCTGATTGCTGTAATTACTACCAAAAAAGATGTTAAAAGAAAGTATTTAGGCTGCAAAAATGAACCACAGAAGAACAGCTGCATAGAATTTATGGAGCTCTGGGGGTATGGAGCAGTCTACCGACATCAAAGAAATTGCTGGATCAGTGCCTTAATCACTAATGTAAGCAGATAGGACTCAATACACAGAGTAGCAGTTCTGTTAAGTAAGTAGGCAGTGCTGTTGTAAGCCATATGGGTCCCAGGATATTAGAGAGACAAGGTGGGTGGAGTGACCTGAAGAAGAGCTCTATGTAAGCTCAAAAGCTTGTCTCTCTCACCAACAGAAGTTGGTCCAATAAAAGATATTGCCTCCCCCACCTCATCTCTCTAAGGCTATGTCTACACTGCACACCTTACAGTGGCACAGCTATGCTGCTACAGCTATGCCACTGTAAGGTACGCTGCGTAGCGGCTCTTTGTCGGCCGGAGAAAGCTCTCCTGCTGACACAATAAAACCACCCCCAACGAGTGGTGCCAGGAGAGCGTCTCCCACTGACAAAGTGCTGTCCACACCGGCGCTTTTCACTGGTAAAACTTTTGTCGGTCGGGATTTTTTTCCCACACCCCTGACTGACAAAAGTTTTACTAACAAAAGTGCAGTGCAAACATAGCCTCAGTAAGGAACTGTGAGCTTTACAGAGACACCCCCCGACCCGCAACAGCAATCACATTTTAGGAGACTTGACAAACAACAAAAACAAAGAAATTCATTAGGGCTCTTGCTTCCTCTTTATCTCATCTAGTTTTCATGATATTGAAAGGAATGTCAGATGACTCTGTGTTTGTTAGGTACAATGGGATATGTTAAGGTCCACACAGCTGCCTCCCTTGTGAATTTTCCAGCTTCCATTGGTGTTAAAGATTAAACAATATTTTTGTATGGATGTTCACTGAAGTTCATTGGGTTCTGTGTGGATACAGCAGCCTGCACAGAAGTTGCAGGATTGGCGCCTACACTGCGTTTTATTCTTTTTTTACTCCTGTTGGCACTGCAGGGCATATTTAATGATATGAGAGTGAGCTAGAGTCTGACCTGGCTCACACATCATCAGGAGAATGGTTAACTAACATCCTAATCCTGCAACTGGGGCCATTGTCAGCAAATCTTTGCTCCCATGCGAAGTCCCACGAGCTCTAGTTGCATACAGGAGTTCAACCACGTGAATCTGATTGCAGGTTTGGGGCTTAAGTTCTGATGGCAGAAGCTTCATTGCTGATGCACAGGGCCGGCTCCAGGTTTTCTGCCGCCCCAAGCGGCAAAAAAAAAAAAAAAAAAAAAAAAAAAGCCGCGGCAGCGCGATCGCGCCGCTCCACTCTTCCGCAGCAATTCGGCGGTAGGTCCTTCGCTCCCAGAGCGACTGAGGGACCCGCCGCCGAATTGCCGCCGAAGACCCCGGACATGCCGCCCCAACAGCGCCAGAAGTGCCGCCCCTTCCTATTGGCCGCCCCAAGCACCTGCTTCTTTAGCTGGTGCCTGGAGCCGGCCCTGCTGATGCATGAGCCAGAAAGAACACAGCTTGACTTTTAAATCCCAGGTTGAGTTTGCAGCACTGACAGTTAGACAAACCATAATTTTATTTCAGAGTAGGAGCTGTGTTAGTCTGTATCCGCAAAAAGAACAGGAGTACTTGTGGCACCTTTAGAGACTAACAAATTTAATAATTTTATTTGTAAATTCACTCTGTAAATCATTAAGAGAAAATAGACCTGGAAATCTAAGATGCCATGTTTACAGAGTCATTTTTCAGAGTAGAACTGCACTTTCAAGTAGCCCTGCCCCCCTCCTGAAGTCATTCCTGTCAAAACCTTGAGGAACTTTTTTTTTTCTTTTTTCCAACTTTAAACCTTGCATCAAGGCTCTGGAGCTGCAGCCATCATCCTTCCAGGTGAGGAATTTCCTGTGCAGCCAAGCTTCTCAGTATTGTTCCTTATCAACCAGAAAGGTCTCTGCTGAATCACACAGGTTAGCCCTGGGCTAGGAGTAAGAGCTGAAGTCCAGACAGGAATCAAATTGTGGTCTGCAAGTAGCAGTGTGCCTAGACTGGCCACACTTCAGGTGTTTTTTGCAGGGAGGGAAAATCCACTCAGATCCCCATTAATTTCTCCTTCATTCCCTCCAACAAGCGTTGTCCACATCTGCAATATGCCAAGCCAGCAGCTGTGTGCCCTTGGCGTTTCAGAACCCTGTAAATGTCAATGATAATTTCCATTTTCAAATAAAAGAAACTTCTGTCCCTTTTCAATTCAAAGATAACTTTAGAACCTTCAAAATGTAAACTGACCACAGTGGCTTACAGTTTATCACAGTGCCTTTTTCCTGAAAAATCCAGGGCTGTGAATGAGTCTGCCTTTGGACTGTGTCTGCACCAGACAGTGGTGGTCCCTAAACAAGGTGCAGAATTTAATTGTCGAGGTAGAATTGAGTTATTGGAGTGAACAAGAGGTAGTGGTGGTGGCTTAATGATGTGTGAGAGGGGGCATAACCAATTTATTGATGAGGGTGAATGATTTAGGGGGGGATTGCAATTGTGCAAACATCAATGAAATAGGTTTGGCTTTTGGGAAGAGGTAGCGGAACTGGTACTTTTGACTTAAACTAGTAGGCCTAGTCCTCAGATGAGAAAATATGGTGGAAATTTTTCATGCCTTATTCTAGATTTATCTTCAAAGCAGATACAATGATCCTGTGACTTTAGTATGTTACAGTGGTTTTAGTTCTGCCATACACAAATCTTTATTTTCCCTGAAATGTGGAAGAGAAATTCCTAGTTACTGTCCATATTATATACAGAGTTCTGGAAGATGACAGGGAAGAGAAGTAGTATTTCAGATTTTGAACAACAACTAATCAGTACCACTTTGATTAATTGCCAAAAGAATTTACTAGACAGGCAGAGAGAAACTATATACATACACATTAAAAAAACCTGCTAAAAAAACTAAGGTTTATTATACTAATTCCAAGCATAATGTAAGACTAACATCGTTGCATCTGACCTGTTGTGATACTGTGATACATGCAGAGTGTTCTGCATGATGATGTTACATTCAGAATTTCCTGTTTTTCTGAGTCTTCCAAATTGCAGCACATTAAACAAAAATGTTCCCAGGAACGTATTTCTCTCTCTTCCTTTAGAGCAGGGCTGCCCGGGGGGGGGGGGGGCAAGTGGGGCAATTTGCCCCAGGCCCTGGACCCCACAGGGGCCCCCACGAGAATATAGTATTCTATGGTATTGCAACTTTTTTTTACGGAAGGGGCCCCCCAAAATTGCTTTGCCCCAGGCCCCCTGAATCCTCTGGGCAGCCCTGCTTTAGAGTGCATTTTCAGTTTGAGGATGTAGAAATGCACTGGTAATGAATTTTATAAAACCTCTCTGCTTTTCTTTTACCCTTTCTTTCTTAACCAGTTCTTCCACTATTGCTCATGTTTAGTAGTACTTTACTCCACAAGTAGCCATATTGACATCAGTGAGCTATTTACAGAGTAAAGTGCTACTCAGCTTGAGTAAGAGTGGCAGAATCTGGCCCTTAAACAGTCCAAAAACGTTCCCCTTGTATCTATCTTTTTCTAAGATTTTTTCTTTTTTTTAAGTTTAAGGTGAAAACCCACTTTAAAAAAATCTGTTAAGACAAAAGTAGCCAAACATTTACAGCTGATCCCTTGCTGAAACAGGAATTGCACATTTTCCCCCCATTATGATAAAAATATCCTTTATGTAGCTACTCCATGAGAAAATTCGATGCAACTCCAAGTCATGATTGCTCATTCTATTTTTTCATGACAATTTACTTCTAAGTTGCCGTGAAACGTGCTACTTTTTTGACACCATTCCAGGGTGTCTTGGAAGCCTGGAAAGATGTCCTGAAAGGAAACCTGTCATGAATGTGTTGCCCTTATTAAAAATAAGTTGCTGAGATAATTGCCTTGGTTACTTCTGTGCTGGCGACAGGGCTGACAAGACTATTTGAAGTTTGTATTCTTTCTTCCATTTGGAATGCAAAGGTGGGGGGTGGGGTGGGGAAACAGGACTCTAAGTTGCTTATCAATTTTCTTTTTCCATTTAGTAATAATTAATAATCTTTAGCATTTATGTGGGACTTTACCTCTTCAAAGCATTATAAAAAAATTCTGGGCTGACTTACACTCATTCTAACCTCACTGAAGTCAGTGAAATTGCAGAGGATGTAAATCAGTGTCATGTTCAGGGCCGGCTCCAGGCACCAGCTTCTCAAGCAGGTGCTTGGGGCGGCCGTTCCGGACAGGGGCGGCAGTTCCAGGTATTCGGCGGCAATTCGGCGGACGGTCCCTCACTCAGCCTGGGAGTGAAGGACCTCCTGCGGAATTGCCGCCGCAGATCGCGATCGCTGCTTTTTTTTTTTTTTTTGGTTTTGGCTGCTTGGGGCGGCCAAAACCCTGGAGCCGGCCCTGGTCATGTTTAGGCCAGTGGCTCATTAATCAGTATGAATGGCCATGGACATGAGTGGTAGCCTTATGTCACTCCCATGGAAAGTAGCTGTTAAATAGGATTGCTCTGTAAAGGATTAGCATGGAGAAAGAGAGCACTATGAAAATTGCTCAGGATAATAGGAGGTTTTTCAAATCAATTTGAATGATAAAAGATACATAAAATGCAGGCTTTTCTGTCTCTATCTCAGGTAGAGGAATCTGTAGAATTATTAATACTTGTTGCTATTTGATCTAAATCTATAACTTAAAAACATATTCAGCCCTGAAGTAAAGAGTGTATAACCTGATTGACTTCAAACGTGTTTATCTCAAGACAGGATTTGATCTGGTATGTTTAAAAGGTAAAAATAATTAACAGTCAAGAACATTTTTGTAGTTTTATTTACTCCTTCTCATAGCACACGAACTAGGGGTCACCAAATGAAATTAATAGGAAGCAAGTTTAAAATAAACAAAAGGAAGTATTTCTTCACACAACGTACAGTCAACCCATGGAACTCTTTGCCAGAGTATGTTGTGAAGGCCAAGACTATAACAGGGTTCAAAAAAGAACTAGATAATTCATGGAGGATAGGGCCATCAAAGGCTATTAGCCAGGATGGGCAGGGATGGTGTCCCTAGCCTCTGTTTACCAGAAGCTGGGAATGGGCAACAGGGAATGGATCACTTAATGATTACTGTTCTGTTCATTCCCTCTGGGGCACCTGGCACTGTCGGAAGGCAGGATACTGGGCTAGATGGACCTTTGATCTGGCCCAGTATGGCCATTCTTAACATTTTTGAGATGTTAGAACAAGATATTATTATCGGACTGAGCTTATTCCTATTTAATAAAAAACCTTGTAAGTCACAGGAGATTACTATAGAATAAAATATCAAGATTGTTATTCTAAATGACATCAGAAAAAGGGAGAAAGGAGAAAATTAATTTAACATGGGCAAATGAAACTAAATGGAGGCAAGATATGAAATTAAAGAGTGAAACAAACTTCTTTTACCAAATAGATGACAGGATGCAAAGCATAAAAAGAGGGAAGTTAAATCTTAATGGCAGGAATAGGGAAGAGGGTGAAAGGAAAGAAACTGTGAATATACATTGCAGCAGTAAGGCATCAGCGAGTCCTGAGAAATATTTCCATTTTCCATGAGACAGAGAGTATGATCTAGGGCCCCGTTTCAGCAGCCAGTCCCTATTCAGTGAAGCACTTAAGCATGTGCTTAAGTCTTATTAACATCAATGGGACTTAAGCATATGTTAAAGCCCACAAGGGTGGACTTAAGAATGTGCTTAAATACTTTGCTGAATTTGGGCCTAGTACAATACTTTGTGGTTATACAGAAAATTGACAGCAAGAAAAGGGAGTAGAAAATCCTGTTTTCACAAAGGGGAATAGAGAAATAATGATAATTGCTCTTAATGCAGCCTCAAATAGAAGCAGAGTTTTAGAGGCAACTAGAAAGAAAAAAAAATCATCTTTGGGTACATAGATGCACATGCTCCCTGAAAGTAGCCATGTAACTCGAACCAGAGGGTGCTGATTTGTCTTATTAAGATTTGAGATTCAGAGATCCGGCGCTAAAGTGACATACCATAACTTACATCCAACCAATCACTTTTTTCTCCATCACATAAAGCTTTCAAATATATTTATACTGAGGTTTGATTACATCTTTATAATAACTCTTACATCATAAAGAACACTTGTAGACTTCAGATAATGAGCATGATCCAAAATCAATTGAAGTCATTGGGGAAAAATCCCATTGATTTCAGTGGCATTTGGATCAGGTTCTATGTTGCGAGGAACGAAAGATTACATATGAATTCACAGTGTACTTTAAAAAATTATCACAGAATTTAGTGATCATGAGAGATAAAAGATTAACAGCGCTTATAAAATGAAGACTTCTGGAACCTGGAGGAACCCTCTAGGGAATAAGATTGGATTTCATTCTCTCGGTCAGTCAGTCTATTACTCCTGTTCCGAGACTGCCAACAAGAATGTCAGTTAGAGCAAATTATGCCAGTGAACTTTGTGACACTTTGTGGACACTTAGGCATGGATGCACAAAAGGAGTTATGCACTGGGACACTGAGCATCACACTGCCTAACTTTTAGGGGCCTAGAAAATCACTACAATTCACAGAGATTGAGGCCATGTTTACACTAGGGAACTTACAACAGTACAGCGTACCAATACAGCTGCACTGCTGTCAGATCGCTTGTGTAGTCGTTCTATGCTGACGGGAGAGAGCTCTCCCATCAACATCATAAAACCACCTAAACAAGCGGTGGTAGCTATGTTGGTGGGAGAAGCTCTCCTGCCGACATAGTGCTGTGCACAAGAGCACTTATGACACCAAAACTTATGTTGATGGGGGGCAGGCGGGTTCACACCCCTGAGCAACATAAATTTTGCTAACATAAATGGTAGTGTAGACATAGCCTGAGTTAGGTGCCTAAGCCCCTATGCAATGAATGGGGAAAGGCAGGCACTTTAAACTGCAATTCACAAAAGCCAGCATACTAGGCAGAATGCTTCATAAGCTAGCCCATGGGAGATGCCAACAAGAGGGTTGTGTGGTAAGCCCTGCCCAGTGGTACCAGAACAGGAGAGGCCAGGAGGCCATGGCTCTCCTACTTTTTGTCAGTGAACGGGCTCCTGGCTCCTCACCTGGCCCAGGGCAGGTGGAGGGTCCGCGATTCCATGACAGCTCCCCACAGATGCCCATGCGGCTCTCCCGGACCCGGCTCCGACTGGGGGCAGGGCTCGGAGCCGCAGCCCGGTCATGGTAAGAACCACGTGGGCAGCTGTAAAGAGCTGCAGATCCTCCTCCGGGGACTGCTCGTGGAGAGTCTGCCACGGCTCCCCACAGCAGCCCAGCTCCGTGCAGCTCTTATCATGGCCTGGTTGAGTATCTGAGACACACACACACACACACACACACCCCCGACCGGAGCTGGGTCAGGGACAGAGCCGCGTGGGCAGCAGTGGGAAGTGGCTCACTCCACCTGCCCTGGATGGGGGTCCCGGGGAGTGGGGAAACAGGCAGGGGGCTGCTTTCAGCCCCACCCCGAGCAGGGGGAGAGGACTCCCCAGCCCCATTCTGGCTTGACTGGGGGGCAGGGCCTTGGGGGGAAGAGGAGCGGTAGGAGTGGGCCCTCAAGGGAACAGGGAGCACTGGCCCCCCCACTTTTGGGAACTCTCCAATGCCCTTGCCCTTGACCCTGTCTCAGAGATAGGTGTCTGTGTCTGGGCTGCAGGGAGGCATCTATCTCTGCTTGGGAGTCTCAGCTGCAAACTCTCTCTTGGCAGTAAACAGCTACACTGTTAGCAAGATGCATGGGAAAAAGACTAACTTCCCTCATAACTTTTAGCCCAATGGTTAGGGTACTCACCTGGGTTGTAGAAGACACCTGGTTCAAATTCCCTTCTGTGCGAGTGGGAATTTGAAGAGGGATCTACTACCTCTGAGGTCAGTCCTCTAACCATTGGGTTATGGGATATTTTGAGGTGAGAGGCTCCCTCAATCTCTCCTGTTGAAGCTGTTGCACTCTGGTTAAATAATTAGAGTAATTGGAGTAGGGGGACTGGCTCCTAGTCTCCCATCCTGCTCTAACCACCAGGTCATAAAGTCATTCTCATGCCGTGCTCTCTCTCTCTCTCACATACACACACACACACACTCATTGAGTCAGTTGGGCCAGAGAGAGAGTGTATGTGAGAGAAAGCACATGCATGAGAATGATTCTATAGTTTGGGGGTAGAACTCTCAGTTGGGAAGTAGGAAACCCAGAGGCAAACAGCATGGCTCAGGAGGGGACTGAGGAGCAGGGGGAACAGGTACACTTTGTTTTCCCTACTTACTCTCTGGATATTGTCTCCATCTGTCTCTACCATAAACTAGAGCAGTCCTCAGGCTACTGTAATCTATACTAGCTGCCAACAGCCAAATATAGTTACATTTGGCAGCACATAACTGGTGCTATATTGTGGGATCATTATGTTGGTGGTATCATGATGATCCAATTAGCCAATGAAAGTGAATCAAATCTAAACAATGGCGGTTTTTAGAGGCAATGTAATGCAAATGGAATTTAAACAGAGAAATGCAGAGAGAAAGTTTTAAAGATCAAGGAACCGAGCAAATTCTGAAAAAAACAAATTCAGTCAAAACGCAAGCAGGTAAGAACAAACATTCATGTACATGTCAGCTCTTCTGTGACTTAAGCCTTCCAAATGAGTTGAGGTTTCCTTTGTCTGCTTTCTACTAGGTATTGTGCCTAATATCTTCCAATTCTCAGATTAACACCAGCAGCTAGTACCCTCGCTAGCAATTTCAGCAGAGGCCAATGACTGAATAAGTGGGGTGAAGTTCCAATTTGGAGAAACCCTGTTTTTTGGTCCTTTAAAATTAGATCAGACAGAGCAGAGGTGAATATGCTGTCGGGAACAACCCCTCACCAACAGGAGAATGGATTAAATGGGCTAATACTGTATGTGTTTTCCATCATTAATTTTATAATAATAACCTAATAATGATTATTGATCATAGTCTTTATTACTTCCTTCCATCTGCTTTTCTATTTTTATAAAGATGTTTCTGTTCAGCTCTTTATTTAGATATCTCGGGTAAGCCAGGGTGACTCTTTTTGTCCCACTTGTTTTCACACTTGCAAGTAAAAATCACAGAAGACTGCATGAGCGGGAATAAGTGATTCATATTTCAAAGGGCTAAAATAAACATTAACTCAGAGCTCTCAAATGTTTTACCCGGAAATATCAAGTACTTGAAATAAGCTTTGTTAACTGTTAACCAGTAGGCTGAATCCTAGTCATTTTCTGGAAAGGATATTGCCTAAGAGTGAACTTGATTTGTGACCTTGACACCACTGAGTTTGTGACTGGAGCCAACAGGGGTTGGAAAGGAGGAAGAAAAAGTTATTTTTTTCTTTTTACTAAAGATTATTATTTTTGTAACTGTTTACAGTCCTTAAGGTTTCCTTTGTTTTGAGTTAATGTAATTTATAAGAATATAGCATTATAATTATGGGTGATAGTAATTGCTTGTGAGAGTCACTGCTCACCAATGTGTGTAAAGGGTCTCACAGTCTTGCCCTTAGTTTTGACTGTAACTTTTGTCTGGATGAACTGACAACATTACATTTGAGTCTTGATTACGGTTCCATTTTTATAGACAACATAACACAATAAAAGTCCCTTTATAGCACTGGTTCTCAACCAGGGGTACGTGTACCCCTGAGGGTACACAGAGGTCTTTCAGGGGGTACATCAACTCAACTAGATATTTGCCTAGTTTTACAACAGGCTACATAAAAAGTACTAGCAAAATCAGTACAAACTAAAATTTCAGACAGACAATGACTTGTTTATACTGCCCTATATACTATACACTGAAATGTAAGTACAATATTTATATTCCAATTGATTTATTTTATAAGTGTATGGTAAAAATGAGAAAATAAGCAATTATTCAGTACTAGTGTGCTATGTTACTTTTGTATTTTTATGTCTGATTTTGTAAGCCAGTAGTTTTTAAGCGACGTGTAACTAGGGTGACCTGACGTCCCGATTTTATCGGGACTGTCCCGATATTTGCTTGTTTGTCCCGCATCTCGACCGATGTTCGGTCGGGACACTGGACAAACAAACAATTTTGCCTCCGCTCCGGCGCACAGGCGGAGCCCTGAGGGGCTTTCGCCCCCCCCGCCCCGACTCCGCTCCCTCCTTCCCCCATTGGATCCCTCCCCAAATCCCCACCCCCAGCCCCGCCCACTCACTGCACCATTGGATCCCGAGCCGGGCCTGGGGAGGAGACGCCCCTGTGCAGCAGCCTGGGCACACGGGCCATGGCTGGCCAGGAGCGCTGCAGTGCAGCGCGGAGGCTGCTCCAGCCTTGCAGCCCACGAGGCAGCGCGGTGGGTCCGGGGGCAGCGCGGAGCGGGCAGGGCCCGGGGGGCGGCGCGGCCCGGGGGCGTGGGCCACCCGCCGGAGACACGCGGCGGAGAGGGGCTGCGGGGGCGAGACTTGTCCCAGGCGGGGTGGCCGGCGGACAGGGGCGAGGAGCCGGCCGGGGTCCCCCAAACCGATAAACTTCCCCGCCGCTGCTGGGGAGCCCCACGCCTCTCCCGCTTGGCTGCGCTCCAGCGGCTTGCCCTGCCGGGAAGGAGCCGCTGGAGCACAGCCGAGCGGGAGAGGTGCGGGGCTCCCTGCCGGCGGCGGGACACGCCACATGTTCCCGGGGTGGGCTGGGGGGCGGGAGGCTCCGTGGGGAAGACAGCGCGCGTGGCTGGGGCGCTGTGTGCGATCCAGCGGCGCAGCTGAGGCCTGCTAATGCCCCCAGCCCCTGCGAAACTGTTTTTTTTTTGCTCCGCCCCCCCTTCCCCCCCCCCCCCCCCCCCCCCCCCCCCCCCCCCCCCCCCCCCCCCACGTCCCGATATTTCATCCCTGTGATCTGGTCACCCTACATGTAACTTGGGAGTATTCAAAACAAATCAGACTCCTGTGAGGGCTACAGTAATCTGGAAAGGTTGAGAGCCACTGCTTTAGACCACCTTCTTCAGCTTCTGTAAAGTATGTTTCATTATGTTAATATATGACAACTGTATGTTAATAATGACAGCTATTTTGTTGACATTTCACACCCCTCAGAATTGAAACTGCTTTGTACCTCTAGCAGACTTAGAACAACTTGAACTCACATTGGTGAGCGCTTACTGACTGTAGTAGTAACACTGAAGTCAGTGGGACTACTGCTGTAAGTGCTCACAAACGGGAGTAATAGTGGCACAAATCTAGCCCTTAGATTTTCCTTGAACTGAGATAATTTCCTTTTTACTTGTGACAAGCCACAATCTTCTTTTATTATATGACTGGATGACCATAGTTGATGAAGAAGTGAGTAGCATATTTCTGATTCTTTCACAACATAAAGACTTTCATTTTGTAACAGATATTCCTAATGGTTGCATTAATTGTGCTGTTGTTTATTAATGATTCTAAGTTATTTAAATAAAACTGTAGCAAAAAAGCACCTTTTCTATTGCTTGATGCAAATTTTTATATTATTAAATCTGTAAAAATCCTTAATAAGACTGAACTTGTCCAGTTACATCTTCCTTTATTTATTCTGCAGGCAATTAACAGTAGTCATGGTTTTTGAAATCTTTTTTTAACTTCACAAAGGTTGCAATTCTGCAAGGAGCTGAGCACCTCCTGCGAGGTGCTAAATGCAGACAACTCCCATTGACATCTGTGGGATTATAGGCCCAGGTTAGATCTCAGTGAATTACAGTGTTAAATTGTTTGGATTTTAACATAAGTAATAGGCCCAAAACATGTGACCAAAAAGAATAAACTCTTGAGAAAAAGGAATTGTTTGTGTTAAACCTGTAATACCCCTGGAAATACCAGTGCTAGCTTATTTAAGGTTTGGGCTAAGCAATAGAAATAAAAAAAAAAAACATGGTTAATTGGGCACCAAGTGCAATAAATACTTGGTTAGAAATGCTTAGTTCAGTAGTTGGAAAAAATGCAGCAAAATAAGATAAAAAGAAAATTCTGAAGAGAGCAAAGTGCAGCCCTAAATTGCTTCAGCTGACTTTGGCTAAGGTCCAAGGACTAACAATAACATCACTTGTTTATTATAGTGAACTAAAAGCTTTGTCTGAGCTTTCCTTACTCCCCTGCAGTCATGCCAGGATGGGAAGATACCTCCCAGGACTGAACCTGTTGTCAGTATGTTGGTCAATGCTTATCACTATATTGTTACTAAGATAAAGAATATGAGGATGTATATGTTTATATTGACATTTTGGATGTAATCAATACCAAGGGGTCTTTCGACTAAATCAAGGAATCCTTGTGTGGAAACTGAGTCATGGTAAAGCTTAATAAACTTATTAGGAAAATTATTTCCAACATGAATGGGTAAGAAGGTGCTCAGCGCCTCACAAGAGACACCTTGCAGAATGTAACCCTATTAGATGAAGTTAGTAGAAAATGCTCAATATAGAGCAAGAAGTTCTTAGCACCTTTCAGGGTCTGGCCCTTATATAGATAAAGTTGACTGCTGCATGATTTCATTTATATTTGCCACTTAGAGGCAGGGCTGGCTCCAGGCACCAGCTTAACAAGCAGGTGCTTGGGGCGGCCAAGGGAGAGGGGCGGCACCTGCGGCAATTCGGGGGCGGCAGGTCCCTCACTCCCTCTAGGAGCGAAGGACCGGCCGCTGAACTGCCACCGCCAATCGCGGCTTTTTTTTTTTTTTTTTTTTTGCTTGGGGCGGCAGAAATGCTGGAGCCGGCCCTGCTTAGAGGAATAAGACCCATCCCTCTATACTCTTTTAAAAAGCTATTTTAAAAAATATTTTCCATGGTATTAGGGAAAATAAGAACTGCTAGACTGGATCCGATCCATGGCTGATCTACTCCAGTATCCTGTCTCCAACAGTGATCGGAATCAGATGTGTCAGAAGTCAGGGCAAGAAACCCCCACAGTGGGCAAATGAAGGTCTCGTCCTAATCCAGCATTTCTCAAATGTGGCCATTTTGGCCGCATACGGCCACCAGGGGCTTTTCTTGCAGCCACAGCACTCCTGGGTGGTGATTGGGGAAAGAGGGACAAAGCAGTGGCCCCTTCCCCAGAACTGCCAGCAGGTGCAGGTGCTGGTCCATGCCCCTTCTGGAGCCACAAACACTGTAAGAGCAGGCAACCAGTGTGAGTTCCCCACCTTTCCAGGGGCAGTAGGGGTCGGGCTTCAGCTCTGGGGTGGTGGGCAGCACACTCTGGCCATGTGGTGGTGGGCTCCGGCCCCCAGCCGCAGGGCTTTGGGCTCCGGCGCTGGGGATCCGGTCCCGGGCTCACCCCCACAGGTCACCCCTCCCCCTGCTGCCTCCTCCAGTCCCCAGCTGTACAGTGGGACCCCAGGCTCCGGCTCCAGGCTCAGCCTCACCCCACCATGGCCCTGACCCCCACTGCTGCCTCCAGTCCCCCCATCGCCCCTGGAGAGACACAAACACAGAAGGATCGCACGTTTCTACTTAGGCGAAGGATTGAGATCTGGATGTATAGGATCAACCCCCTCCCTAAAATTGTACTAAAGGCTTTTTCTGATCCTTTTATCCCCTCCATAGGATAAATAGAATAATCTGGCCTACTGTCAGCATTATTTTATGCAGCCTCCCACTCCATTCTCTGACTGTCCACTATTTGAAGACTTTGGGAATTTGAGCAGGCACCGAGCTGTTGTGATCATGGCTCCCTGAGGAGTAGCATGGAAGCACTGGGCCTCCAGTCAAATGTACCAGTCTTACATGGATGCCTTAAAATCTACAGAATTTTTCCCATGGATCTTGGGCACCCATGAATTAAGAAAGCCATGCTCCCTGCCTGCTCTGTCAGGGATGAAATCATTAATTAGATGGTTCAGATGAAATTCCACTAGCTGAAACTGTAGGCATTTCCTAATTCTCCCAAGAGGGTATGCTTTGTGCCTAATACATGATTTTAACTGGTACAAAGTCTTATGCAACAGGCAGTAATCTTTTAATGTATGTTAAATAATGTCTTAAAACATTCATTGGTCAAAGGTGATATGGAATTAATACTGAAAGATGGTCACACACACAAAAGTATCTATCTTGTATTTTAATGACTTTTTGGCAGTCATTCCTAGAAAACTATGTACGTCAACCAGAGGTTGTGTGTATTATTTTATATATTATTTATATTAAATTGGTACCCAAAATGTGCTAGATACTGTACAGACACATAGGAAGACAGTCCTGGTCCCAAACAGAACTAGATAATCAGGAGATACCTCCTGTGGTACCAAGTACCACTGTCTAATTTGTCCAAAGATACTGGCATGTGGTTTTTGGGGTGTTGGAGAAAAATCTTTATTGTCTCACCTGACCCCTCCCCACAGTCTCAGAGCAGTTGAACTGTAAAAATTACAAGGTCAGGAATTAGTTGAATCTGTCAGCTTTATCTTATACTGATTACTTCTCAACATATTGAAACCCTTTGATGGGAATTTTGGGGTAGTAGCGGAGGGGAGCCCATGAAAGCATAGCTTTTGTTTGAGCAAGGGGGGAATAGCAAGACTCGGCGCGTACTGAGGATGCCCTGGGCCTCTGTTCTGTGTGGGTGTGCTGTGATCTGCAGGATCTCCCTGCAAATCTCAGAACATTAGCCGGTTAGGAAGTTCAGGCCCACTGCCTGTTCCACAAGGGAGGCAAACTCAACTGCTCCAAGGGAATTCCATGAGTTGGCACTTCTGGTGTTTCCTGGTCATTTGAGTGTGTGTGTTTCTTGTTTTATTCTCAAGTTTCACATAGACACAAGTATCAGCTTTGCATACTCAATATTTGCTTCAGCTAAAGCCCCACAAGGTGGCAGCAAGCATTTTCCTATATGTTTCTGAGAATCCCATAAACTTCATAGTTTCTCAATACAGGCATGTGGTTTTGTTACGGGAAACAAATAATTAAAAATAGGAGTTTGCTTCTCTGCCAGAGCTTGTGAAGAACCTTCAATTAGAACTTGTGCTGGTCCTTAAATATTTTGGAGTTCTGCTCCATCAGGCCCTATCGTCTGGACTGAGAGAACATAGACCAAACTCTGCTTTTACATCAATGCAACTTCATTGAGGTAGCACCAGTGTAACCAAGAACAGAATTTGTCCCCTTGAACTTGTGGGAAGTTAGCTAGTTTGAAGAACCACACTAAACGGGTTAGGTTGCTGCATGGAGTAGTATGGGATGAAAGAGACATTTAAACATGTTTACTGAGAACCCTTTCAGCAGCTAGTTACATATGTATTTTCGTGCAGTCATCTGAAAGCAGTGAGTGATTCTTTTGATCACGGGTCGCTTATTAGAAGTGCCTGTGAACAACTTTTCGAGTCCCTGTAGCCTCATGGCTGGGCACAATGTTATCATGAATGAGACTGAGCTAACCTGCCTGTAGTTTTCCTATGTTCCTCCTCACAGAATGACTCTCAAGGCCCCTACAAACGCCTAACTTTGAATTCTTTTGGGACAGTTTGGGCCACACAAAGAAACTCACTTGCTGCCCCCTCTATAAGCCTATTCAGCTGACACTCCCAGAAAAGCTTTGGGAAACTGATGAGCCTTACAGTGTGGCCTGAAAGTTTTTAAATCTGGACTGTTGGACCAAAGGGAAAAACAAGTTCTAGAGAGGAAGACCCCTCACTAAAATGCCCTTCTATCCACTCCACTTATTTAAACCAGCGGGCTGTTAGTGTGGGTGACTCCATTGATTACAGTTACCATGTTGTGATGTATTGAGAAAAGCGGCCTTTAAGGTAGGCAGCACCCAAACCACACAGGGACTCAAACTATAAACGTCACATTAAAATCAATTGGCAGCGAAAATAGGTGCATACTATGGATGTGATATCTCTGAGCCTGCCTAATCCTGAGTTATCTCTGAGCCCCAGCCTACTTAAACCTGGTGAGTCAACCCTGAGTTACCTGTATCTGAGCCTGCTTAAGCCTGAGGAGTCATCCCTGAGCCAGAAAGTGACAATTACCTGCATGTCTTGTGATAGGCCCCATGCCATTCAAGCCGGGTTGAGCCAAACTTGGGTTCAGCCCTACTCAGTTGATCCCAAGGAGGCTGTATAGGCTCCTAATGGAAGCAGTCCTTCTAGGGTAAGTCTAGACAGCAATGAAAAGCTTGCCGCTGGCCTGTGCCAGCCGATTCGGGCTCAGGGGGCTTGGGCTGCAGGGCCGTTTCATTGCTGTGTAGACTTCCGGGCTCTAGGACCCTGCAAGGTGGGAGGATCCCAGAGCTCGAGCTCCAGCCCGAGCCTGGAAGTCTACATTGCAGTGAAACAGCCCCGCAGCCTGAGTTGGCTGGCACGGGCCAGCCATGGGTTTTTCTTTGCTGTATAGACATACCCCTAGTCTGCTTAATATCACTACCTGCTGGGAGCGCTCCCATTGCCAGTAGTTTCAAAAGACTGCTCCTGCTGTAGCAAGCCCTGTTTCCATTCTAGTCAGACCTTGCTCCAGCCTGCATCTGCTCCTGCCTCAGTCAGCCACCCGGCAATTCTGGCAATGGACCCCTGATGCAATGTGTACCCTACAGATAAGCCACTTAATAAATGGCCCACCATGTTCTGTACTAACTGCAGTTTTCCCATGGTTTTAGGGCAGGGGTTCTCAAACTGGGGGTCGGGACCCCTTAGGGGGTCGTGAGGTTATTATGTGGGGGGTTGCAAGCTGTCAGCCTCCACACCAAACCCCGCTTTGCCTCCAGCATTTATAATGGTGTTAAATATATTTAAAAGTGTTTTTAATTTATAAGGGGGAGCTCACACTCAGAGGCTTGCTATGTGAAAGGGGTCACCAGTACAAATGTTTGAGAATCACTGTTTTAGGGTGTAATCTGGTGTAGAGCACATTACAGTGATCCATTGTGATGAAATATCACTTTGGCATGGGTATCACTATAAAGGAACAGTCACTGCCTTATACTTCAGTAGCAGTGGAACTACTCAAAAATGACTCGATCTACTTCTGGGGTCTGCAGGTGTGTTAGCACCACCTAGCGGACAATACAGTAGAACCTCAGAGTTACAAACACCTCAGGAATGTTCGTAACTCTAAAAAAAACATTGATTGTTCTTTCAAAAGTTTACAACTGAACATTGATTTAAAAAATTGAAATTTTACTATACAGAGGAAAAATGCTGCTTCTAACCATTTTAGTTTAAATGAAACAAGCACAGAAACAATTTCCTTACCTTGTCAAATCTTTTTTTAAACTTTCCCTTTATTTTTTAGTATTTTACATTTAACATAGTACTGTTTTTCAATTTTAAATAATTTCTCTTGCTTCTTTTTTAGTGTTCGTTATCAATGAAAAAAAATGCCAACACAAAAGCCCACCAATTTAAACGTCAATTCAAATAGCACTAAAAAAAATGCTGCAGCAAAACATATCAGCGCTAGTCTTTATAATGACAATTAAAAAAAAGTATCCAAACTTAACTTTCCTGCCTAAGTATTAGAGGACTTTAAAAAATCTGTAATGGTACCAGAGCCGGCTCCAGGCACCAGCGAAGGAAGCAGGTGCCTGGGGCGGCCAATAGAAAGGGGCGGCACTCCATCCGTTACTGGGGCGGCACGTCCCGGTCTGCGGCGGCAATTCGGCAGCAGGTCCTTCGGGTCCCTCTCTTCTTCTTCGGCGGCACCTCAATCGCTCCACTTGTAGTCCTCGGCGGCACTTCGGCGGCAGGTCAATCGGCTTTTTTTTTTTTTTTCCCGCCGCTTGGGGCGGCAAAAAAGCTGGAGCTGGCCCTGAATGGTACTCTGCTTTAGGTTGCTAACACGCTTTTTTGCTGCCACGGTGCATAGCTCTTGAAGAATCATTAGATTCATCGGTGTGGCTTCCGGCTATTGTTCAAGCCATTCTGAAGACAGGTAGTGAAGCACTCTTCTGCTTGCATGTGTGGGATCTTCTTGGCGTTCTCCCTCTTCTTCATGTCACTGTCAACATCACTGTCTGGTTGTGCAGTTTCTTGTATCAATTCAATTATCTCATGGTCACTAAGGCGAGGTGGCTGTTCTTATGTTTATCCACATTTAGCCCCTGTTCCTCCATGGTGATATCCAAAAGCTGTCACTCTTCTGAAAAATGTAGTTGATTTATTTCCATCTGATCGTTGTTTTCCAAATGATCTGACTCAGTGTTATCAATACACAGCCAAAGTTTATTCCACAGGTGTCTCAAAAACTCAGAGCCAATCTCACTCCAGGACTCAGCACACATGTAGACAGCATCTTTGACTGTCAGCTGTTTACAAAAATCTGTGTAAGATTCAAATTGCAGTGATCCCAGTAATAATCACCATAAGAGTTTTCACTTGTATCAACATTTCATGTTTTCCAGAACACCTCGGTCCATTGGCTGAATGATGCTTGTGATGTTTGGTGCCAAAATCAAACACCAAATGCTTCCATCTTCTGTCAATAGATTTTCAATGGCAGGGTGAGATGGAGCATTATGCATCAGTAACACAGCTCAGACAGATAAAGATTTTGACAAGGTTTCACAAGTGGAACAAAGTGTTTAAAAAACAAGTCAGAGAAAATGCCTTTATCCAGCTGGCTGTAGTAATGGACAGGTTAGGATGACCAGACGTCCCAATAAAATCGGGACTGCCCCGATATTTAGTTGTTTGTCCCGCATCCCGACTGTTGTACGGTCAGGATGCCATTTGTCCCGATATTTTGGTGCAAGGCTGGAGTGGATTGGTCACCCTAGCTGGCAGGCTTCCATGCAGCTCCCGGAAGTGGCTGGGAAACCCTGCAGCCCCTAAGCACAGGGGCAGCCGGGGGGGTCTCCGCATGCTGCGCCAGCTCTGTTGCGGCCAATGGGAGCTGCAGGGGTGGGGCCTGTGAGCGCGGGCAGCGCGCAGAGCCCCCTGGCCGCCCCAACCCTAGGAGCCAGAGGGACCTGCTGGCCACTTCCCGGGAGCCACCCCAGGTAAGCGCCGCCAGGACCCCACCCCCGCCCCAGGCAGTTCCCTCTGGCTCCTAGTGTCAGGCGCGGCCAGGGGGCTCTGCGCGCTGCCCGTGCCCGCAAGTCCCATCCCTGAAGCTCCCATTGGTGTGGTTCCCGGCCAATGGGAGCTGCAGGGCCGGCATTTGTGGCAGGTGCAGCATGCGGAGACCCCCCTGGCCGCCCCTGACCCTAGGAGTCAGAGGTACCAGCCAGCTGCTTCCCGGGAGCCGCCCCAGGTAAGTGCCACCGGAACCCCCCACACACACCTCCTCTCCCTACCCTAGCCCTCAGGTGAGGAGGCAAGTGGCAGGCAGGGGACCGGCTAGGGGCAATGGGGTATGCATTGCATGGTCAGATGCACACTGGTCTGCCTGGCCCTGTGCTGCCAGTGTGCCCCTTCCTGTTGTGGGCGGGCCCATGCTGTGCCACACAGCTCCCCCGCCCGGCACCGCTATGCCCAGCATCCCCCAGACCCACTATGCCCAGTGCCCCCACCACAAATGCACAGCGCCCCCCACACCACCACCGCTGCCCAGCGCCCCCCCCCCGCCCACAGCCCCACACAACTTCCCAGCACCCCACAGAGAACCCCCCTCCCTAGTTCCTCAACACACACAGATCTCCCCCACTACCCAGTGCCCTTCCCCACAGCCCTACCACCACCACTACACAGTGCCCCACACAGACCCCAATGCCCAGTGCCCCAACACACACAGATCTCCCCCACTGCCCAGCACCCTCCCAATAGGCCCCCCACTGCCTAGCACCCCAAAACACACAAACCTCCCCCACTGCCCAGCTCCCTCCACCCCCTCACAGCCCAGCATCCCCCCACAGACCTCTCAGACACTCACTCCCCCATGTCCTGGCCCCTCCCCTGGCCACACTCACTGGCCCTGCTGGGAGGTGAGGTGACTGTCAGCTGAGCTGAGCCAGCAGTGCGGCTGGCCAGCCGGGGCTGAAACTGGGATCGTGTGCTCCTGCCCTGCAGCTTCAGACGGGGGCTGGCTGGAGCTGGGGCCATGAATCCCTTGCAGGGGCTGTGGCAGGGGTCGTACACCCCCCTCGCAGCTTCCTAGGGCTATGTACTTCCCACTCCCATGGCTCCCATCGGAGCGGTGCGCCTGTGGCTGTTCCCTCCACCCCCCCATCTATCCTGATGCAATCTGGTCACCCTAGGACAGGTAGAGCTAACAGTGATGTCTGCAAGCAGCGAGGTTCCACACTTTTGTGAATGAAAACCAAAGGGAGACGGAAATCCCCACTTGTGTTAGCAGTAGCCATCAGCATGACCCAATCTTTACTGGATTCGCCAATTTTCCTGAACTGTCTGCCAGAGTCTTGTTTGGAAGCAGGCACCAGTACAGGCCCATCTCAGTGCAGTTAAACACTTGGTCCCGGGTAAATTTGTGCTGTTCAATAAAAGATTTGAAAGTGTTTTTTAATTCACCAATGGTGTTTGAGTCAGCTGTCAGAGACTCTCCTTGCATCCCCAATTGCCATATTCCATGCCAATTTTTGAACCGGCAGAGCCACCCTATGTTTGCTTTAAAATGGCCCACACATTTGTCGGGATACATTTCTCAGCAGAGTAACTCTGCCTTTTCTGTAACCATCACACCGCTTGTAAGAGTGCCTTTTGATCTCTCTTGTGCTAACCACAGATACATGGCCTTATCAAAATCAGCAGCAACAGCAGCAGCTATGCATACAATACACCTGCTTTTTACTGTTCCAATGTCTTTGGCTTCTTTTGCAAACTGCTTTCTTTTTTCCTGGCTTTCCCCATATCGATGACGGTTGATTTCCCGATACCATATTCTACTGCTATGTTGCTGAGGCTAAAACCGTAGTTGAGGTTTTTAAAAATATTTCTAGCTTTGCGTCAGTTGAAAGTGTGACACGTTTGCGCTTCCCACTGCTTGACATTTTGCTTAGTCATATAGTATTTGCCCGTTTTTTTTTGTCTCTGCTGCTGACTGACTGCATACTTCTGCTTCCAAATGAGGTGTGCGGTTGACTGGTCAGTTTGTAACTCTGGTGTTTGTAGCTCCGAGATTCTACTGTGGTATGGAAGGAAGCTGACAGATCCAGAAGACTCAATATTGACATCCAATCATCATCCAATAAAACCACTGCACCTTTGGTACCAAGCAAAGGTCTAAATCCAAATCTACCAGGGCCGAGGAGACCTGAGAACTCAGCATATTGTCTGACTACACTTTTTTTCAATAACCTTTTCCCAAGAAGGAAGAATGAATGCTTGGCAACAACTGGAGAGGATTGGGGCAACAAGAGATAATCTGTCAAGTATCAGAGGGGTAGCCGTGTTAGTCTGAATCTGTAAAAAGCAACAGAGGGTCCTGTGGCACCTTTAAGACTAACAGAAGTATTGGGAGCATAAGCTTTCGTGGGTAAGAACCTCACTTCTTGCATCTGAAGAAGTGAGGTTCTTACCC